>NC_092512.1:28397192-28726359 GCF_047511675.1 Marmota flaviventris | reverse complement strand
GCAGAGCTGCCTATCAACCTGGATCACCCAAATGTGGTATATTGCAAGAGACAATCATCTGTCTAGTTTTAACTTCTATTTTGGAGTCTATTTGTTACAGTAACTTAGCCCATACCCTCCTGGCTGGCTTGACCAATGAGAGAGACATGGATTCAAAATTGCTTTATCTCAAACAATCTGGGTAGAAGTGAAGATGATTTACCCTGGAAAAGTCAGATGAATTAACAAGTCACTCTAGAGAGAGAAAGACTGATTAAAACTTTTAAATGAAAAATGCATAAAAGCAATGTTTCTAAATTAATAATAGAGTACAAACATATTTAACTAAAATTACAAGTTAAAAAAAAAAAAAACATTGGATATTGATATCTCATCCATACTGCAAAAGGCTTACTGGAGTTAGCAAATAAACATTTCTAGTCTCATTAGGAAAATGGGAGTCATGTGCTGTCATGTGAACTGCATCTCTATCCTTTCCTGTCTCCTCTGCCTCCATCCTAGGATAAGCCTTTCAATTTAATGTCCTTCTGCCAGGTTCACTTCTTGACAATTCAAGCATCAAAAAGTCATCAGAGAGATCTCAAAACATACATCAAATCATTTTTTTCCCTCTTATAAAAAAAACCCTTGTGGCCTCCCATTACTTTGACAATACAGACTTCATCTGCTCCTCCTCTTTCCCTTCTTAACTCACTGCTTTGCCTACCACCTGTGCATCCCCTGAGCCCTCTCGGAGCCTGAGGTTCTCAGCTCAGATGTCATCTCCCCAGGCATTTCCCTGCCCCAGCTCTCTATTGCATGACTTTGTTTCATCTGTCACTATCTGAACTTGCTTGCGTGCTTATGCACCAGGCATCTCCCGTCAAAGGCAGGCACCATAAGAACAGGCATCTTGTCTGTTTTTTCACTCCTATATCCTTCATGCCTGGAACAACGCTGTTAGCACACTGCAATGCTTACTAAATTTTTGAATGAATGAACAAAACTGCTAAGTACACAGTGGAGATTCAAACCTACTTTAACAGAAACTCTTCTTAACGACATGGTCAAGTGAAGGTTCCCTTTCCATTAGATTCTTGCAATGCTACAAACATTCCAGTCTATGCTTCTTGGAATGCAAGCCTTTTGCAGCTATGTTCCTGAAGTGTTATCTCGTTAAACTGTGGCCTACGTTCATGTGATTTACTGACACCCTTGGCTGCTATCATATACCAGCTTAGGTGGTAGAAGAATTTAACTCAATGAATTAACCAATGGTACATGCTACACTGTTCATCACATAACTTCTTTGTCGGTAACCCTAGAGTCCACCCAATGCCACACAACAAATCATACCAGCCAAGAAGACAAAGAAGTCAGGGCATTCATCTCTTTGGCTCCTTCTCTGCCAGTGGTTGTGTTCCTCTTCCCAAGTCCTTCATATATGGCCACCTTTGGGTTCTAGGTAACATGACCCTTCTCTACTCCCTTCTGCATTCTGGAATGGCTCCAAGCTATTTCCAGGCTCTAGTATTTCACCATACCATGCTGGATCCCTCAACCACACCCAGGGCTTGGCAGAATGCTCCTTGATTTTGGTGTTGGCCCATGGTGGGTCAGGGGAAGCCCAAACTAAAGCATCTATTTGCATAATTTACACATGAAAGACATTTCCAGGTTTTATTTCTGTTGTGCTGAAATACAACACCCTCAATGGTGGGTGTGTGGTTTACTGGCCTTCCACTGTGCATAAGTGACTTATAATGCTTCCTTCCTACCACATTAGAGTACTCAGTGAGCCTTTGGCAGGCCCCCACATCAGTGGCTATGAACACTGTACATGTAATAAATCCCAGTAGACCTGGGATTTGGATGGCAGTTACCTCTGGAAGTGGAGGATTATGATTTGCTAATTCTTAGAGAAATCCATTAAGGTCCATTTGTTACCATTACTTGATTGGATGCATCATCAAAAACCCAGATGTGAGAAAAAGGCATGAAAACAAACACATAAACCTGCCATAAGGACAGCTTTGTTTTACTGTTTTGGTTCCTGTTAAGGAGAAGTGATAACTGTCTACCATAAAACATATCTGCTATATTCTGTCTGAACATTCTTTCTCTCAGGGTGAAAGAAAATTTCAGAGATCTATTTCAGTATCAGTGCAAAAGCTCTCACTCGACAAAGTCTAATGATCTTCCTTTAAGAAAGTATTCATGACATGAAGGGGAGCAGGTGAAACATTTGTGATGAGTAGAAAAAGGACTAGTTCATGATCAAGTGGAAATCACTGAGGACCTTACATTGATCTCCATGTTCTCATGTTCATTTTACTGACCTGCTTTTGGAGAGCCTTAAGTATTCAACTTTCTGTACTTCCTTGAAGTTACATCGAGTCTCATTAATTTTGTTATTAGCAACAGCCAGCATAATCTACAAATAGACTCTTATCAGCTAATTTATAAGACTTCATAGGAATTTTTAGGGCTCTACCAACATTAAAGAAAAATAATTCATGTTTTTTATCAGCCACATCTTTCTTAATTTTTACACATCCTTACTGCAACTATAATTAATTCTTTGAAGGTGGGTCTTACAATTATTGCACGCTTAAGAGTTACGGGCAAGATTGCGCTATTTAAACTCCATTTATAGGATGTGTGACCTTGGATGGTTACTAAATCTATTTGTGCCTCAGTTTCTCCATCTATAAAATGGGGCTAATTATGTCCCTTTTTCACATCAATGTTAGAATGAAATGAGTTAAGCGCTTGGAATTTTGCCTGGGACAGCTAGTTCTCAATAACTATTGACTAAAAAAAATCATTTGTCAAGAGTGTTTTCCTAGCCCACAATTACATCTAATATATCCTTCTAAATATTTTCATTAGGTTTTCAGTATCTGAAAGTGTTGGCAGCTTATATTTGCGGCTGGGCTTTGTTGCTAGAAGACTTGCTGATAACTACTGAGCTATTAAAAAAAATGATAGCTTCCCAAAGAATATAGAAAGTTTTCATAACCAAAATCTTCCTTTTAGCATCAAATTCTTATTTTTTTCACTTTATGGAAATATTTTTAAATGTGTAAGACATTTTTCTGCTTTCATAGACAGCATTTTCTTGCAATTCCACCGTCACAATGATTCTGTCTGCTTTTACATCAATACTGCACTAAATGCTACCAAGTATTTGAAGCTAGTAATGGCCTATAACACTGAAAAGGCCACTAGGCTTTTTAGTGGTCTTTCATTTGCTCTTTCCTACTTTCCCATCTCTGGGCGCACTGTCAAGCCTTCAGCTGTCAATTTGCACTTGGGTCATTGTGTCCTCCTTTATCAAGTAGTCCTCATTTTATGTGAGCTGGGCTAACATGACATGCTAGAATTTTATTTCAAATAAACTTTAAGTCTTGGATGAGGGTTTTAGGAGTTTTTATGTAAATAAGGCGCATGGAATTTGTTACATCTTTATTAAGAACTATAAATGGCCCTCGCTGCCATATAGTGAGGAATTAATCTCTTTCAAAGTCTTTTCAACAATCCAGTTTACTGATGCAGAGCACAAAGTTTCAACACACACACACACACACACACACACACAAGCAGCTAAAGATCACACAGTAATAAGGTGTACACACTCTACCTAGTGTGTACAACTACAGTCTGGCCCCCTCTCCCCTAGTGCAGACCCTTCCCTGCAGGCGGAACAGGTTGGGCAACCTGGGGAACAACTGTGGAAGGTTAGGCGCTAAATTCTCCTTGAACTATTCTAGGCAGCTCACATTATTACAAGAATAAGCTGTTGTTTTATTACACACAACTAACTTTGAAGTAATGAACTAACTTTGAAATAATGCTCTTGATAAGAACAGAAACATCTGTGGGCTGTGTGTGAAAGAGGCTCTATCAAGGGACCCAGTGCTGATTAATCACTAACCTAGTTGGTGCCTTCTGAGTTTTCTAGCAAATGCCTCTCAATGTGGGAAACCTTTTTTTCTTTTTTTAAAGTAACCAATCCCTGGCTATTGTTGTGAGGTTATTATGATTCAGCTTGGCCAGGTCTCCAATTTCAATAGCCTGGGTGGTGTCTGATAACAAGGGAATACTAACTTTGTTTGAATGCTAAGGAGATACAGTGACATCTTTCAAATGCAGATTTCAACATTTCAGTTTCTGAAAGTGGATTTCAGTTAAATTATAGTGACCCTAACCATGTGCTCTTTCCTGATCTCCTTAATCACCTCCAGTGGTGTTTTGACTTTCACGTTTTTTAAATTATTTGTTTAAATTGTGTAATTGTTCCTCCACCCTTCCAACTAGCCTTGAGCACAAAGAATTTAATGCTTCTATTTGTAAAACAATGACAGTGGATTCTTTTCTTTCCTGGGTTAAGATACTCTGTAAGTAATAAATCAAGCAAGAAAGTTGGCTCAGTATTGTCACTTCATGTACTAGAGCAGTAATCCAATTAGGACTTTCATTTCTGGTTAAAAAGTTTCATCAGGAAACTGACTACAAACTGATATTAGCAGAGCACCCCAGGGGAAGAAATGTCACCATCCAGGACTCCTCAAAAAGTACCTCCCTGGAAAGCCTTCCTTCCTTTTCTGTTAATCTGTAGGATTCCTCAGGATTTATTTTACAGTATTCTTCCTTAAATTACAAGCTTCCTAAAGGCAGGATGATGACAAGGTCATTCCTGCCCCCTCTTCCCCAAGTACCTCTCACATTCAATCTAATTCCTTAAAAGGGAGGAACTGTGGAATAAAGTTGACCAAATTATGATGTGTGTGTATGTGTGTGTGTGTGTATACATACACTACAGTGAATTCCACCTTTAGGCACATCTATAAAGCACAATTTAAATAAATAGAAGGAGCCAGTAGAGAGGAGGAAAGGGAACAGTTGGGGGTGGGGAGAAGGAAGGGAAAGAAGAAGCACTGGAGGCTGAAATGGAGCAAATTATATTCCATACGTACACGAATATGTCAAAATGCGCTCCATTACTATGTATAACTATAATGCACTGATAACAACATTAAAAATTCAACTATAAATAAAAATCAGAGATGATGGCTTTCTGATTGTATAATTCAAGTCAAGGGCCTGTTTTCAGTTACCTGATCTGTTTTCAATTACATTTTTTTTCCGTTTGAGCTTCTAAAAAATTATTGGCTGTAAATATGCAAAAAAAAAAAAAAAAAAAAAAAAACCCTAATCCCTTGCACAAAGTACACACTGTGTTTCCCAGTAAGTTTTTATTGGACACCTGCTTTATATTGACACGAAATTAGGCTCTGGAGATTCTGCCTTGAATGTGTTGCTGAATTATGGATAAAAGGAAAACACAAAGCCATCACCCAACTGGACTGTAGGAATGTTTTTCTTTGCTCCTTGTTGGCAATTTTTAATTAAATCTGCATAGGTATTAAGTGATAGAAGCCAAAATGACAGAAGGCTCACTGCCTGTAAGAAGTTTCCAGAAGGAGTTCCTGCCTGGTAGGAAGGGTTCACTGCTGTGTGCACCACAGGGCCCTGTTGGCAGGCACAGGATTGTTCATTGCTCAGCTCCCCTTTCCAAACCTTCCTAGCATCCTGTACCATATTTCCCTTCTCTTTATGCATAACAGACCCAGTGATCATTATTCACTATCTTACTGACCTCAGGGGCATTTCAATAACTCTTTTCTGAGGTGAACTGCAGTGTTCCAGAATCTAGAAAAATGGACCTAAAATTAAATGGGCTTTGGTTACTTAATGTTAAAGGGTCCCTAAGCACATGTATAAGAGCCACTAATTGCTTGCTAATTTTAATAAATTAGTATTGGTTTTAATGAGTCAGTTTATTTTTAAAAAGTGGAGCGCCCGCATGGAGAGCTGGAGGTCAGTCTTGACTGAGGGGAGGGGAGAGCTCAGGGCTGGGAGAAGGCTGTTTTTACCTGCAGCATTATCTTCTTGTGCTGTAATAGATTATGTCTCTGCATGTTAGAAATGCAGAGTCATCCAGGGGCCTCACTTCCAGAATTTCCTCTCTTCATATTTATTAGATCGACAGGCAAAGTTCAAAGAAGTATAGGTCACTGTGCAAAATTTTCTTAAATACAAAGAATTTACTGTACAGAATTGGGTCCTATTCCAAAGCTGTAGCAATGATGATGTGAGGAATTTTAGGCAACTAAGAAACTTAGTGGATCCCTTTACCTTGTACAAGTAAATAAAAAGTTTACCAGGTAAAAACTGCTTAGGCAGTATTTATGCCTATGAGCTATTAAATCAGAAACAGTTGATAAAAGGTTTGCCTTAGGCTCTGCCTTTGGGCAAGAAGCATTAAAACTAGGTTCAAAAATCTTAATAAATAAACCTCTCAAGTTAGTACATAATATTTTGTGCATATGGGCATCCCCCCACCCCATATCATAGACCCATAGTCCCGTGATGGGATTAATGGCTCTTTAAGAAGAAAGACTTGGGCTGGCACACTCGCTTCCTTGCCAAGGGATGCCCTCCTCTACATTATGATGGGAGGACCATCACAGATTTGAGCCCCTTGACCTTGATTCCCACTGTTCAAAACTGTAAGAAATAAATTTGTTTTTCCTTCTATACTACATAGTCTTAGATATTCTGTTATAGCAACACAAAATAGAGTAACACAAAGGTTATAATAAAAAAGACAGTAACAAGTATTAAGAAGGATTTTTAGAAACTGGAACCCTCATTTCCTTGCTGATAGGAAGGGAAATGGTTTAGCCATTTTGGAAAACAGTCTGGTGGTTCCTTGAAAAATTACACATATAGTTACCATATGATTCAGGAATCTCATACTTAAGAATATGCACAAGAGAACTAAAAAAAAAAAATTCATACAAAAGCTTCTACACCAAAATTCACAGCACCATTGCTCTTAATAGCTTAATGGCAGAAACAACCCCAATGTCCATCAAATCAAGAATGAATAAACAAATTGTGGTACACCATCACACTAAAGCAAGATGTTTAAATAGGGAAAGCAGGAAGTACTAGTAGGGAGGGGGTACAGGAGGACTCTCAATATTCTTCTCTCAATTTTTCTATAAACCTAAAATTGTTTTTATGAAAAGGCTATTTCTAAATGTGGACTACCCATACAACAGAATACTGTTCAAACATGAAGATAAACAAGCACTGATACATGCTACACTAGCTAACTTTGAAATCAATACAAGTGAAAGAAGCCGAACACAAAAAGCCACACAATGTATGATTCCATTTTTATGAAATGTTCAGAAGAGTCACATCTATCAAGACAGAGAAAATTAGTGGTTGCCAGGGACAGGCTGGGGCAGGGAGTGAGAATGAAGAGTGACTGTTAATAGGCAGGGGGTTTCATTTGGGGGTAGAAGAAAAGTTCTGGAGTTTGATAATGGTAATGTTGTACAATGGTTTTAATGGACTAAGGCCCACTAAGTTTTATATTTGAAATAGGTGAATTTTATGATATCTGGATTATATCTCAATTTTTAAAAAAGCCAGTTGAGCTGGGGTGCTGGCAAAAGTACGGCAGCCATGTTCCTTGAGAACACAAGATAATATTTTCATTTCTTGGATATAATTACATGACATTCTTTTGCTCATTGTTTCTTTCTTAAAAACTAAGGGTACCCCTTATACTTCGTCATACTCCTTTTTATCTTTTATATGCTATCACAGCTCCCCAATTGTGTATTATGCTTTTTCTTTTTCATAGTATTACAAAGCAAAGACAACTAGCAACTGTATTTTTCATGCAGTTTAAGTTTTTCTTTGAGATAAAATGACATTCTCTTTGGTTGACCAAAAGCAAGAGGAAGAATAATCCATTATGATATGCTGTGCACAGCAATTATTCAGGAAGCTCAAAAGCAGACAGACACTAACAACCAACAGAAAGGGACACAGGACAAAACCTTGCCCCATAAAATCATCTGTATGTGATTTTAGTTTCAAATGGAAAAATTGTTTCAGTTATATTACCCAGGTAAAATATGAAGAGTCGGTGCACTTACCTGGCTTTACAAAGCCTGACTTCGATTCCTTCTTATATCGGGCTGACTGGATGCTTCCCTCAACAACCATTCCAATGGTGCACTTCTTTCTGGTAAAGTCTTCATCACTTCCAGGGCAAAAGCCAATGGGGCTATTCCCAGTATCTGAGGGTGTCTTCACTGGTGATACTGACTGGCTACTAGGACAGCCTGTGTCATCTAGAGAACAGGGATCGATAAGGTTTTAATGAGGGCAGGAAATCAATGATGGCAGCGAGAAGCCATTCAGGGTACCAGGCACACACATGCACACCCCCGTGCAGTCACATGAACTCTGCTTAGAATGTCCACTTAGAACTGCTGTGGATGATACTCCTTGGATGACTTCATTTTTCTTTGTCATGCACATAACAAAAAAAAAATAGCATTTTAAGGTAATATTTACAGACAAAATCTTAATAAGTTTCTTGATCACAAATATTTCTGTAAAGCATTGTGAAAACTTAACTATATGTCTGTTTGAATATTCTTACATAGTGTAATTTTAGGTCCTATCTGTCCACATACTTTTGATGGGATTAGTAATGAAAAGTTCATCACGACAACTCAAGGTCACTCTTTTAGAGATGCTTGTGTTAGGAAAATAAAGTTCCTCCAATATTTTTGACCATACCTAGTGCTCGATCACAATGGTTCACCAATTGGCTAATAAAATTTGATACGTAAGACCGCTGCCTTTAGAAGTTCAGGGAAACAGGAAGAAGTGAGCCTGTTTTATCACATATGCCCTGCCAAAAATATATCAACCACATACATTGCTGTCTGGAATAAACTGGTAAATTGAAAATGATATTCAACTTAGAAACATTCCCTTAACTTTCAAGTGAGTGATTTTTATTACCAGGCTCATTATTTTCAGTTAATATGTGGGATATGAAGTGACCTGTATAGATGTTTATTAGGCAAACAGGAAATTCATACTGCTGACTCCTATAAACCCTTTCCATATTTATTCAAGTATTTATGATGGTTCGTTAATTCACTTATAATTGATGAGGAGGAACATATTAGAATTTAAAGCCAAAGAAGAATGACTTAAAAGTTTACCTACTCAACCTGGTCAGTCTGGGAGATTTTCATTACTAAATAATTATTATATGAAAATATTTTGATGCCCAAGCTACTATGGTAACTAATTAGTCAAAAGAATGAATAAAGATATGTAACACTGATCATTTTTAGCACTATTAAATTTTTATGAAGAGTAAGAGAACCAAAATAATTTGCCATCTATCAAAGACTATCTTCAGACCCAACAGCTGGAATAATGACAGAAACAGAACTAGGCCTGAATATGACAGAAACAGAACTAGGCCTGAATAAAACATACTCATTGCCTGAATTAAGCCTTGACTCCATCTGAATAGGAATTGCCATTGCTTCATTTTTGGCTTCTATTTCATTTTTTATTATGAAATATCCCAGTTCCTGGAACAAAGTGAACTTGGCACTAGTCAAATGAATTATTTTTCTCCGTTTATTTATTTATTTTTTTAACTTTTAGGCACATTAATATTCATGGGACCTCCATGGACTGTTTCTGGAAGCAAATGTGTTTGGCACATTGCTCGTGCCTCCTGCCTTTGCTGCTCCTTTAAACATGCTATGTTCTTCCTGGACCCCAAAGAAACAGCCATGTGCATGGAGTGATGAGACCCTCTGGGCTGCTCCTGCTCAGCTATTTCATCACTTACTGTCGGGGCCTTTCCTTTAGATTTGCATGTCCCCTGCTTCAACCCAAAGACAGAGCTCCTCTCTAACTGTGCAAAGTTGCTAATTACTCAGCCAGACTCAGCAATCTTACAAGGCTCAACAGGTCTGCACATCACTTCACAGAGACTCCCTGGATTCCTACCCTAAAGCAGATAAACTCAAATGACTGACGTCTAGTCATTTAAAATTACCAATTGCCTTTAAAATTATGCCCTTATGAGTCAGTTCCGTAAATTACTTACTTTGAAAGAGAGAGGGCCCAAATAAATAAAAATCTGTGATTCAGAATGTCTAACCTTAAAAGCCATTTTTCTTGAAAACCCTCAGATTTAATGGGACAAAATTAAACGATTTCCAGTTCTGAGAAACATTACTGAAAATGCTATTAAAGTAATGCTTTCAATATAGAAAAAAGCAATGTATTTTGTTTGGGTCTATTGACATTTTTCTGGAGTTAAATAAGAAAGAGTATGTACATGTCATGTTTTCAGTATAGTAATTTCAAGAATTAAGTGCTGGGATCTGGTTAAAAATTGACAATTGAAATTAGTTAGAATGGTGGCAGTATGAGGAGAGCAGCAGCATTTTTCACCTGGAGTGTGTGCCTCACCTGTCATGGGTGTTTACAGTCTGTATCTCCATGGCAGGGAATGAGAACATAAAAACCTAAATAAAGCTTGAACTACGGGTATTTCTTAAAGCACTTGAATCACTACAAAAACGTTTTTTTTTTTTTTTGTACCGGGAATTGAATCTACGGGCATTTAACCACTGAGCCACAAGCCCTTTTTATTTTGAGACAGGGTCTTGCTAAGTGGCTTAGGGCTTTCCTAAATTGCTAAGGCTGCCTTTGAATGTGTGATCCACCTGCTTCAGCCTCCTGCTGGGACTACATGAACATTTTTTAACTCTCTACTATTGTGCTTCATATTGAAGGAAAACATTAGTAATGTATGAAATGGTCTTTCGTTGACTGAAGAAATATGTATCAAGTTCTAGTACCAAAACAGCTCACAGGTATTGTACCCAGTCCCCATCATGATGGATCTCATAAAAAGCCAAGAAGAGTTGGTATATATCACTATCCATGTGCAGTTCTTAGAAAACTGGTAAGTCTATTAACCAAGAAAATCGATGAGTTCTCACAGCAACTTGGGATGTCTGCCTATGTTGTTTAATGGGATCAACACTATCAAAGGAATCTTGTTCAGAAAGGGAATAGCCATTAAGTTCATTAAGTTTCCTATTACAGAAGACACACTTTACATAAAAATAAGACCCCAGCACAGGCAGAGAGGTTCATGTCCCATAGTCATCTGGTTACCTGTGTCACCTGAGGGGTTTTACTCTGTGCAATACCAAAGAAGTGGTTATCTTGAGAATAAGTCTCTTTCAGGGCTCCTTCCCTGGTCTCCCTCTCTAGCTCTCATAATTCACCGCATAGGTGGGTGCTCACCAATAATTCAGAACACACTACTCCTTTTCAAAATTTGATGCAAATTTTCTCAGTTCACATTTACATCAAGATTCTAAGAATGGGAAAACCAAGCTGATGTTGCTTGGTTTTTCAGGTCTAATCTCACCAGGTGCTGAACTACATGTATTAAAGAGATAGAGTTATTAGACCTGCTTCCGTTCAACTCTCTGGGTGTGTCTCCTGTTTCCTGTTACAACCTTAACGTACACTTGGCCTGTGGAATCTACAGATTTGCAAACATGATATTTACAATTATAGCTTTTATATGTTAATGTAAAAATTTCTATTATGATAGAAATGATGGAACTATTTCTGGGAAGAAAATGGCAGAAATCCTGAAGGATCCATCCAAAAAGGATAGAATGTTTCACATTTCTGGAAGAATGCCTGAGGTAGGTAAGAACTCTCCATCTGGTTATGTCATGAGAGAAGCTTTGCTCCAAGACTCTTTAGGAAGAGAATATGAAGACTGTTGGTCTACTGGAGAGGGAGGAATTTAACACCCAATTCTCACATGGCCCTTATATAGTTGAGCTTCCACATTTCTTTCTCTATCATTCATGGGAAGTATAACTTTATTAAAAAGAAGCAGGACCAGTTTACATGATTTGCAAAGTGAGACTCATTTGTAAATTTGGAATAATTTCCCTCAGGTGTCAACTATTTCAATTCCCACTTAGATGGGTTGTGAATGGTCCCTAGTAGAACTTGGATAAAAATGACCTCATCAAGGCCATACTTAAAGATCACTTTCTACAGCAAAGGAGACTAATTTACATTTTGACTTCAACTGATATTCATAAATAGGTTATTTTGTTGTTCTTGTTATCTTTCTTAGAATCTATCAACACACAGAATTAGGAGTGAGTAGAAGGAATACTCATAGATCCAGGAAACTCAATAATTTGGGGCCTGTCTAAAGTACTGTAAGAAATACACCTGTGGAGTAGTTTGTACATTGTTATTAAGAAAATAAATTCTCAAGGACTCTAAAGTCATATGGGAAGAAACAATTGATTATTATAATTCTATGGATATTGTTAAAAATTGCTTTTTTAAAATAATCTTCTGTCTTTACAAGCTCTTTGAGAACAAGAGGAGTAGCTCAAATTGTACAATTATTAACAATTCCGAAAATGTGTCTAAGTACTTTCTGAATAATCTGAATCTTATTTTAAATATGCCAAAGGAATTTGCTAAATGAAAAGAACTTTAAAATCTTAAATTTTAACTTAATTTTACTATTATTAAATTAACACATTGTGAAGGAATCTAGAGTGCAGAAGAGTATCAACAAGTAAATAAAATAATAAATAGTATTTTACTATAATTGTGTTTCAGAAAACACTGAACAATTTATCATACTTCATTAGTCTTTTTGAGTGAGTGAATATGGTTTATTTGCCTGCTTGCTATTTGTTTTATCAAAATCTTAACATATATTATAGACAATTTCATTATTTTGTCATTGAACAATCCTCCGTAGAACTAGTTTGGTTAGTAAGGAAGAACCTAACATCAGGAACCAACCCAAAGGGGTCCTCATTAGCCAAAGATGGAATAATTTGAAGATGAAAAAATCATTAATGCAGATGACTGATAACCATCAGACATACTAAAAATCTATTGATTCATTTTGACACAAAAATAAAAAAAATAGAGTTGGGATTGTGGCTCAGTGGTAGAGCACTTGCCTGGCATGTGTGAACACTGGGTTCTATCTTCAGTACCACATAAAACAATAAAATAAAGGTATTGTGTCTACAATTAAATAATATTAAAAAATAAAATAAATACATAAAATGAGAAAGACTCTCTTCACTTCCCAAAACTCCCAATTCCCCAGATATCATTGGAAGTGATACTTTATGTTGATAACTATCAATTAAAAGGAAAAATTAGCATATTTCCTGATTGCAAAAAAGTGTTTCTATACAAATAGATTTAATTGAGTATAAGTGAAATCTTCCATTGTTTTTGGAAAGTTCTTCCTTACAGAAGCATCCAGGTTAATAAAAAGAGATGAAATAATAGAAATAGAAAATTACTACTTTGCAACCTCTAATGAAGTAATTGATTTAGGCAACAAAACATAATGGATGAAAAACCATTAGATAAAAGGCTCATCGAGAGCTTACAGTGCAGGGATCAGGCCTTCCCAAATGTACCCACAGAGTATTATCATTACCAATAGTGGGACATTTGATGGGATGTGAGAAAAAACCCACAGAACTCCTAATGAAGTATTCTCGAAACCAAAACCAAAACAAAACAAAACAAAATGACCCCAAATCTAATCAAGACTTTAAAGCTAAAGTCCATCTTACAAAAGACATGGAAAATAATGAGCTAAACAGGGGCTGGAAAACTGCAGCCTTCGGGTCAAGTCCAGAGGCTGCCTGCTTGTGCAAATAAAATATTGGAACACAGTCACACCCAGTACTTTTTATTGTCTATGGTGGCTTTTCTAGCAACAATGGCAGAGCTGAATAATTGCTAGAGGCTATGTGGCCAGTGGAATTGAAAATATTTACTATCTGCCCTTTGCAGAAAAAGTCTGCTGACCTCTGGGTTAAAATGATACCAAAAGGAAGGAATCAGACATTACTGACACAATTAAGGATATTTCCAAGTTCTCTACCACACCAAGGACTTATGTTAATTATGTCAGTAATTACAAAGGCACTGTGACTATACAAGAAAATATGTTTTTTGTTTGTTTTGGTTTTTTTGCTGCAGTACTGGAGATTGAACCAGGCCAACATGCTAGGCAACCCCTATACCACTAAACTACATCCTCAGACTGTGTATTCTTTTAAAATCAATGCATGTTGACATAGGTAGGCAGATGAAATGACATGATGTCTGGATATTTGCTTCAAAATGCCTCAGCAAAGGGTACAAAAAGGATAGATGTAGTAAATATAGTAATATCTCTCTATCGTTTAGCAATATTTCCCTATCATTTATTCTGGCTAAAGTGGATAATTAGCATATAGAGTTCATGTATTATTCTGATTTCTTAGTACATCTTAAAAAGTTTCAAAATATTTTATTTAATTTCTTAAAAATGTTATTTTAAATGAGTATCTATTTAAAATAGATAATGAACTTAAAATTTTAAAGACCAATTCCATCTCACAGGGTATTTGAGGTTTCCATTTTTCTTGCTATTATTAAAATTGGTTTAATAACATTTTATACATAAATCTTTGGTCAAATTTTTGATTAGCTCATAGAATGCATGTCTAGCAGAATTTCTAAACCTTCTAAGGAGTCTGAGACAACTTATAGTACTATTATTTTATGAGAGCACTCCATCTATTAAATTTCTGCCCGTAATAAACATTATTTTTTGTACTTTTCAAGTTAATAATTAAAAATGGATTTTTGATGCCCTAATTTGCATGGCTTTTAATTATGAGTGAAGCTGAATGTCTTTCATGTTTGTTGATTTCTTTTTTTACTTATTTTCTCAATTGCTCATGTCCTTAGTTTCCTATTTGGGTAATTAGGCTTTCTTAATGATGCATATGAAATCCTTTGTCATACTTTACCTAGTTTGCTGTTTACTTTTAACCTATTAAGATTGCCCAAAGTGTGTGCACATGTGTGTGGATATGTACTCTAAAATTTCCTGATACTCATTTGTCCAACAACTATACTATCTAACACATTTGTTGTCAATCTTGATGACCTAATTAAATTTTCTTGCACCAAACATATGAAAGAATAAAACACCAGGTTACAAAGAATACAAACAGAATACTTCTTAAAAGTCCAAGAAGCATCTCTAAACCTTCTGGTTCCCTTTTGAATTTAAATCTGAGTTCACTGGTTTTCCAAAATGTTGAACTAAACAATTCCAGAAGACACACTTAAAAATAACATCAGGCAGAGGAAAACGTGGTTTTGTGCCATAATGTCTTGAAACATTCAGTTATGGTTTGATGCTTGCTGTTCAATGTTCAGTTGCATAATTTAAGGGAAAAATCATTGCTATTTTAAGGAAACATTACTTTAAACTCTATGGAAGTCTAGTTGATTTTCATGAATAAAAGCAGTATTTATTGACAATGCATTCATTCAATAAATATTTATTAAATATGATGTACCATATGCTGCTATAAACATTATTCTTATTGTTTCAGATACTGGCTTTCTTAAAGATAGCTTGATGGATACAGATAAAACGCCAAAGATTAAATGTGGTCATGCAAAACTCTTACAATACATCATTCACATGCACTGGAAGGATCTAGGTAAGGTTAAAAAAAAATAACATTATTAAATACCTATCATGTGGCCCTCACACTAGTTTTTATCATACAATTTTAACAATGTGTTATAGTTGAGAAAACTGAGACTCAGGGAGGTTAAGAATTTCATGGGCACATAGCTACTAAGTAATTGACTCAGGACTCAAACTCGGATTTGTATGACAAAGTGCCTGTTTCTTTTTTTTTTTTTTTCCACCATCATAAGCTAGCTGTTTTAAAATTTTTTCTACTTGTGCTTATTCCAAGAGGAAACATCAGCAATTCTGAGAATGCTCAAATTAAAAACAGACAAAGGAAGCTATTAGAAAGAAGCCATCCCATAATAAGCAGACCACAAAAATCTGAGGCAAGAAACTCTTTCTGTTTAGGGTTCCTGCCTCAACACATGTAGCCATATGCACAGAATGCATACGTTTGCATTCTAAGTTGTCAAAAGCAGATTTGAACTTTCTATTTTTTTGCCTAATTTTAGCATCTGTTCATAGTGAGAACTCACAGGTCTACAAGGCTCTGTACTAATTTTGCTTCAGAATTACACAATATGTTACTAGCCAGTGGCCAAAACTATAAGAATTTCGTCCCTCCATTAATCCATGCACACACCCATTTTTTTCTTTTCCACAAATTATTACTGATTTCCTGTTCTGTGCCAGGTATTCTATGTATTAGGGATGTAATGATGATCAAGACTCAGATTCTTTCCTCAAGAGTTCTAGTGGTGAGGAGAGAGCTAAAAATAAGCAAGTAGAGAAATCTATAAAGAAGGTATTTTGGATTCTGATGTACTGTTGATGAAACAAACTGGATGATGTTATGTAGACCAAATAGGTGTGAGGTAAAAGGGACTTCATTAGATAGGTTGTCATGGAAAGCTCCTAATGAGTTGAGACAAAAATAATAATAATAATAATAATAATCAAGGACAAGAATTCCAGGCAAAAAGAACAAGTGCAACAAGCTCTGAGATAGGCCAGGGTATGGTAGATGGAGGAAACTGAACTGAAGGCAAGTTGATGGGGAGAGAATGATTGATTAGGAGGTCATAGAGGCAAAATCCCACACATATGCAGGATTATAGGCCAGGAATCATTAAGTGCAATGGAAGTCATAGTGTGTATTAAGCACAAGATAATAAAAATTTGTTATGTGCTCATTAAGGAGAACACACTGAACTAGTGATCATGTATCTAGCAGATATTTGCTCAGAGTAGTGAGTGCTCTTTTTAAATACTTAACACAAGTCTTAGCTAATATCCCTTTGACAGGCACTACTGTCATCCAGATTTGTAGGAGGCATACAAGACTAGCACTAGGATTTAAGCTACCTCCCCAAGTTTGTAATCAGTAAGTGGTAGAGTCATCATATGAATCCAGAGAAATTAACTCCAGAGTCTCCTCCTTAACTATTATGCTGTGGGAAAGGGAAGAAGCAAATCAACCCATTTAAAGGCCACCACCATGATACAACTGAGAAGTGAAGAGTGGTTTGACTAGGATGGTAAGGGTGAAAACTGAGAAAAGTAGGTGGATTTGATATATTTGGGGAAAATAATTGAAAGCACGTATTTATGGTGATGATGAATAGGAAGGAAATCAAGGATGTCTTTCCTTAAACAAGTAGGTAAATGGTGGTCATTTCTGGTTGAACAGAAATGGATTTATGAGTGTGTAAGAGGCGAAATCAAGAATTGTGGTTTGGTTATGGGAAGTTTGAGGCACTAATTAAACATAACACTGGAGAATCAAGTAGCACTTGGATAAGGGAGTCTGAAGCCGGGGGGTGGAGTCAAGAGATTGCCACCCTACAGGTGCAAGATATGAAATTACAGAGCTCACAGAGCCCTCGGGAAAGCAGGAAGAGAAGGGTGCCAATGAAGGTGACCAGGAAGTGACTTGAAATGCAGGAAGAATGCTCAGGGGTGGGATCATAAAAGCCAAAGAGAAATATCTTCCCTAAAAGAGGGGTTGTTACATTGTGTCCCTACTGCTGAGACCTCAATGGAAATGAAGACAGCAAGGGAATGTTAGACTTGCCACTCGCATCCTTAAGAAGGACAAATCATGGAGACAGGATTTTTGGTGAAGTCTTGTTGTGAAGTGGAGCAGAGAGAAGAGATGGTAGTTGCAAAGAAGAACTTCTTTCTCTCTAATGCCGTGGAGCTCTGTGTGTACTGATGGAAATGAGCTTGTCAAAGGAACTCAAAGGAGCACCTCAGGCTAAGACACGTAACTGCTTGCTCTCTCTAAAAATGAAGTGGAGAGCGGAGTCATTACTTAGTGGCTGCCTCCCTTGTTTCTTAGAGACAAAATAATCACTTCACGTGTAAACATTCCCAGGATTTCTGAGCTATTTTGGAGCCTCAAGTGCTCCCATAAAAGTCCTCTGGTGAAGAGCAGAGCAGGAGGAAGGATGCACAGTGGAGTGAGGTGACCAAAGCTCTATTTCCTCAAAGGACCCGGAGCTCTCTAAGGGTCCCGGACCTGGTTTTGGTTTTCTACCAAGCATCAAACTGTTTGATTTGCCCCTGGGGAGAGAATCTGGAGGGAAAACATCATGGTCCAAATATTTAATGTAATGAATCTACACAGATGTTCTGTTTAAGGAGGGGCTGGTGCTGAAATTGAGAAACGGGGTGTCTCTGTCACTCGCAGAGCGAGGTGAGCCTGGCAAGCAGGGTGGTGAATTAACGTGTCATGAAAGCTTTTATTTCTCTTGTTCTTTCTTTCCTGGGGTTTTGATCTTTCCCAAATAGGCATGTCACAAACCTTCCTGACGTCCCTGCTCCTTTGCATTATGGATTTATTTGCAATTTCTAAGTCATGCTTTTTTAAATGCTCAATCCTTTTTGTTTCCATGATTGAAGGAGATGGAGGCAAGTGGGACAGAGAGGAAGGAGAACTGGAAGCCTAGGAGGGGAAGAAGAGGCCGAGATAGACCAGGAAGCTAGCTCTTAAACTTTTGAGAGTCTCATATTAAGGAAACTCCTAAGTGTTCTAAGGATGCTTGGATTATAGCTACCTGTGTTGAAGCAGTGTGAATATTTTCCCACCTTTTTTCTCATGCTAAGAATCTGAAGATAGTGGTGGTCAAGATAGAACAAGAAATACAAATGTTGAAAAAAAATGCTCACTATACACTTTATGAAATTGCAATCGACTGAATTTTCTAATTGGAAACAAAAAATTGTTTTAGGTAATATTTACTCCTTTTTGTTTTTGTGGGAAGTGGGGATTAAACCCAAGGCCTCACACATGCTAAGCACCTGCTTCACTACTGAGCTACATTCCCAGCCTACTTGCTTATAGAAAAAAAGGGAGTAAAAAGAAGAAATATGCTCTTATGTAGTCTAATTCCAGTGACATTCATAAAACAAAATTCTGAATTTTGAAAGTTAGCATCCCAGACAAAATGTCCATCCAAAGAAGAATGACTAAGTAAGTGATGGTCCTCAGTAGAGTGGAATATCAGCTTGTCACTCACAATGACACGAGTGAGGGGGACTTCTGTGTGCTAACAAGCAATGATAGGCACAGGTACTACCTGTAATACACAATCCTCGAGGGCAGGAGCCGAGCTAGTATTGTTCCATTGCTCTAGCTCAGCTACTAGAATAGTGCCTCACATACAAAAGGTACTCGATAAATATTTATCGAACAAATGAAAAGAAAGGGTCACCAATCAAGAGAGCGTAATCTTTAGCATAAAGCAAAACAAAATAAATCCTATAAATGTGATTATACCCACCTGATGTATGTCTTTGCATATTTTATAATAACATGTTTTGTTACTTTTGAATTAAAAAATAATTATTAAAGAAAACAAAATCCTCAAAAATACCACAAAATAAATGGAAGGGCAGGTTAGGATCTACAGTGTCTTAATTCTGAGGATTAGGTTGGTGTCTTATAGGGATCCTTTCCTCACAGTAACCCATACAAGAGGGAGAATAAAGATTGGCCATCTAGTGGAGAGAAGGAGCCCCAAGAAAAGGCCATGGATGTGGGTTTCTGGTGGGATGGGATGAGAAGCATGATTCCCAGGATGGGCACAAGTGTGCATTTGGAAGTTTGGTTTGGTTTCCCTGTAAAGAGAGAGCAGTCTCCTCAGGAGACTGGGAAGCCTAACAGCAGGCAGGGGAGCTTGGGGCAGGAGGACTGCACTCAGCACTGCAAGAGCAGCACCCGGTCAGGGGGCCTCTGCTCTGGTGGGAGAGCCTGGGTGGTGCCTTCAGAACAGGAGAGAAGGCAAGTCCAGCAGAAGGGGAGGTTTGGGCACATCTGTGCCTGCAAGCAAGAAAAGTCACCTTATACCCAGCAGATTTGTAAACATGAAGTTCACTGAGTCTCCCCTGGATCGGGCCTCCCCCAGGATGCATGGGAGCAGACTGAGCTTTCTCAGGATAAAAACCACCTGGAGGGTGGAGTGGGATGGTAACTAATGTCAAATCAGAGTGCTGGGAATGTGGGGATCTTACCTGGTGCTAAATACCTTCTTGGTGTCCTGCTGAACCTCAGAATACTAGCCTGTCCTCTCTTGTCCCTCCATTCACACCCTCTGGCAATATCAACTCCCTTGAGTTCATCTGCCACTGTCCCTCTGTGGCTTCTGATTTTTGTCTCTGATGCAACAAAACCTAAACTGAACTAATCAACTGGACTCCGGATCTTCCTCCCTACTTCTCCTACTTCATTTGTGTTTGTCCAATGGGAATTTGAAGGAGACTCTATTCTCTCCCTTCCACTTGCAACTGGAAACTAAGACCCATCTGTTCAGGCCCCAAACTTCCAAATATTTGATTGGTCTTTATTTCTACTGCTGCAATGGCCTCCAAAAGCAAGAAGAAACTTGCCATCACTTCTTGCCCTCTCCCATCCACAGACCAACACATAAACAGAAAGATCTTTTTACCTTATGAACCTGGTCATAACTCTTCCCAGCTGACCACCCTTCATTGGCTGTGCAAGATCTTTGGGAACTGGGAAATGATAGCCATAAACTATATTCAGCTACTTGTGCACCTATTTGGCCAAAGAGTGAGTTAAGAAACTGAATTTTTAAAAAATTCTGAAACCTTTTGGAGTGGAACACACAATTGAGTTCTTGAGTCCCCACCATTATCTTTTGTCCAGATGGCCTCGTTCTTGACATTGGCCTGGTTCCTGTAGGGGCCCTTAATCTTTCAGATCAGTTCTTAGCACATGAGATCTTTCATACCTGGCCCTCCTGCCTTTCTAGCTCATTTCACAACTTTAACTCAGGTCCCTTGATGCCAAAGATTCCGTTTATCTACTACATGATACTCATTAAGTCACTTCTTTACATCCTGGGGCTTATGAAACCTAAGAAGCCAATGTTGATAATAAGTGGAACACAAACTCAAATTACAAGGCAGGAGGGTGTGGGGGTAGTTGTGGGAAAAGGAGAGACATAAAAGTGAGGAAAGGTAGTAGAGTGAGAATCACTTCCCAAAGATTTGTTATTCCATTTATCTTAGGTGTCTGAGTCAAGGCAGTAAAATGATTGACTTTTTAAATCCACAATTCCTTCATTTTTATAGCCTTAGCTCAATTTCTGATTCTTCACAAGCATTTAATAATATTCTTACTGGAAAAATATATGTTGGCAAAAACTTGCAAAAAAGTGGAAATGTCCTAATACTCAGGTCTCTGCTATTCTTCTTTTACTGCAACCACTGGGTGTTTGGGGTATACTCTTGATATACCCAGTATACTCACTTTCAGTGTGCCCTAAATCATCCCAATTCCAAAGAAAGAAAATAGAAGAATAAAAAGTGTGGATACAGATAGTAAATCCAGAGAGGATTACATAGGAAAATAAAGTAAGAAAATTCTACCTGCTCTCCTTTACTTTTCTACCACTTGGACACCACTTAGACCCATTATGCAGATATAAGTAAGACCATTGCTAAGACTAAAGAGATTGGATTTGTCAATATAGTCAGAAGCTACTAATTCCAGGGGACATGGAGGCATTTACCTTGTACCGTGGCCTCTGGTATAAACAGCTGGCTGGCCACCACTCCTGCTTTCTTTGATCTTTGTTTATCTTGTGGTGCTACTTCTAGCATGCCCCTCACATTGGTCATACAACATCCCCAAATACACAGAGACCACAAAGCAGTGAGGCCCAGACCTCATGCATAAGAAACATCTGGACAGCCTGCAAAATATAGATTTCTGGCCCCTTTTATTCCAAGATGACAGGTTCAGAGTAGGGCTGAGGTGTCCACATTTTAAACAAGTTTTGCTAAGGATTCTCAAGTAGACAAAGGCCATACTCTGAAATTGGAAGACACTGTCATAAGGATGAATGTCATACCAAAAAAAAAAAAAAATAGTTTAATTTGCTCTCAGACAAGGTCCATCATGGTTACACTTTCCATTGTTAAGAATATTTTAAAATTATTAAATGGCAACCATAAAGTTTTGCTCTTGTCTTTCTAATTGCAATTAACATATTTTCAAAGAAATATTGCCTAGACACCCTCGTTTGTAACATATTTCATTAGGTACATATTTCTGGAGCTGAGGCAGCTAAGCCCTTGAAATATATATTAGACAATATACCTCAGTCCCAGACTCATTAAAGTGATACTAAACTCTTAGGGTCTTTGTTTTTCAATTCACAGCAGGTTGGCAGTCATTCAATTACAGTATAATTTGGTAATGCAGCTCACTTCTCTGGAAGCAATTCATCTCAATTCTAATCATTATGTTAGAAAGTTCACTCTATCCAGATGCCAAGTTTCCTCAACTAGACAAAAGCATAGCAGAAATATTTCTGCTTGGCAAAGCCTGACAAATTTTTGGAGGCTTTGTCATGCCTCAGCAGGGCACTAGTCAGGTTATAATTTGCTTTAATTGTTCTACCCACAAACAGCAACAATGATTACCTCTAGGTCATTATGGCACTCAGAGATTTCTTCCAGGCCACTGTAAAAACAAAAATACTTTCTGCAAACACCTTCCTCAGATTAGACTGCAAAGAATCTCCAATTCTGACCATTTTGTTTGTTGACCTGGTATCTGTTTTTTAATAAAAGTTACAGTGTGACCATGTATCTAAGTGTGCACACTGGAAACACAAAAATAGCTCAGAAAAATTACTGGCCTCCCATAAAACAACCAGTGTTCTATATGCATAATTTGTTCCACCTGCCATGTTTACAAGGCACCCCAAGGAGAATTAGCTTAAAACCCAGCAATCCATCTGCCTCCCAGTTCTAAGGGGGTAATTATTGCCTCAACTAAGCAAAGAGGAATGCACAGCATGCTGCTAACCATGGCAGGTGACTGATGTCTGTACCTCACACACTCACCCAGGTCACAAGATTTCCTCACAGTGGCTGGAGTCACATGACAATGACAAATATAATTCACTACTAACAAAAAAGGGGACAAAAAAAAAATGACAGAGGCCTACATCGAACAGGCCACACCCAGAACACAAACTAAAAGTGTGGGCTTTATTACTTCTTATAGGCATGCTAAAAATAAGGAATATGGGGGGCTGGGAAATAAGAGGGGGACAGGTGAAAACATGGCTTTAAACAACAATGAAATTGCTAAAAAGGGGGGAATGTGAAAGCAGGAGTATTATTTCTACTAGCTTACTATTAACTGTACTTCCTAGGTACTGTTTCATTTAAATTAAAGTTTGATTACCCTTTACTAAGAATGTACAATGTTATACATGCTGTACACACGAAATAGGGCCTGTCCTCCAATACAACATGACAGTCTCCAGCTGAGTGAGGTCACAGGGACCGACTGAGCACAAACTTTAAAGAATGGCAGTTTAAACACTAGAATAATGTTTGAGTGCAAAACCATGCATCTTGATGAAATGCATACAGCACACGGGTATCTTCAAAAAGATTCTGCCTTAAGAGGCATTCAAAGACAAGCTCTTTGGGGACACACCCCCAATGAATTGCAAAAGGTCACACACAACTCCTTCCTTCTGAAATGAGATAGACACAACATACAAATTAGCATATAGAATATCCAGTCATTAAATGTTCCTTGCCAAGGCTCCCATGGGAAGGCAGGAGGGAGGCAGTGGAGTAGGGGAGAGAAAAGGAAAAGTAGGTAAAAATGGACAGGTCACTTTGGAAATGATTCCAGACTTTGAATCACACTTATCAGTAAAATTACATGTAAAATATGGGGGTGGGGTAGGGAAAACATCAACATCGAGTTGTCATTTATTTTGCCAATGTATAAATACCATCCGTTATCATGAATAGTTGTTTTCATATAAATATTGGATAATCTTTTATATTAAGTAAATATAACTTTTTGTAAGCTCATTATATTGTTTTTCTTCCAAAAATGAATATTTTAGGACATGACGCTTCGCAATTAATATCTTTGATGCCAATTTGGGGAAAAGAAAATATAATTTTCAAAGTTTATTTTATTCTATTAAAATATCTTCTTTCTTTATAATTTCACTTCCATTTTGTAAGAATTCCTTTAACTGAGCATGCCTCTTTCACATTAGTGACTGTGATGATTTATAATGAAAATACGCTAATGCAGAATGATCCCTGCAAAGCTATGAAGCTCAAGGATATTTTAGTTTTGTTGTAGCGGAGAATGGCATGTTTAATGTTTGTGTGTCTCTTGTTCTGATTCAACTGCCACGATTAAGCAACACATATTCTGGCCTCAGTGTTAGAGTAGCTGGATTAAAACTGGCTATTTCCCCCTGCTGGCTGGACATGTTTTACATTCTCTACCTCACTGCCTGCAGCATGAATGCTCCCCATAGTACCAAACCCATTTATTTTCCACCCACTGACTGACCTCCTAAAGATCATTAACATGCCCCCAAAGGCCTTACTGCTGTCAATTTTAGTCAGCCCAGCACTCAAAAGCTTTCACGGGGTTCATCTGAGCTCTGCAGAAAAGGAAAGCCAGAAAGGGAAAGGCATCAGACCCAAACCTTAGGGAGCTGCCAGCCCAGGAAGATAAGGGAGGGGCAGAGGAATGGAGAGACTCCTGTCTGGAGGCAGAGTGCAAAGCTAAAGACTGAAAGGCTGGTTTACAGACGCCCATAATTATATGTTTCTGCCACTCAATTCTCAGCTAGTTAATGGCAGAAAGATCAATATCTACTTTCAATTTTCATGTACACCATTATGGTCGTAGTGGGAGACGGGTCTTTTGGGAAGAAGAGATGATTCAGGACATGGGTCTGGGAGAGCATGATTCATGACCAAAATTAATAATTCTGTTGGTTTTGCCTTTATATTTTCTAGAATATATTTAGGTTTTCTCTTTAATTTTGTTTGGACAAACTTTTTCTCTTCTGATAACTCTACTCACCCTAAAGTCAGAGAAATTAATGACTTGGGAAAATATCAAGAGTAAGTGTGGAATTGAGTTATGTGCACAAAGTAGTTTCAAATGATGTCCCCCACTTAACACAGTGAGCCCTGAGCTCCAAAACAGAGTTAAAGTTAACAGCAAATCCAGCTCCAGGTTCCAGGGACCTTAAGGGCCTAGTTTATCAATGATCCTTTTGTTTTCTCCTTGGGAGAACATTAGGCAAATCTTCAGTGGGTTTTCATTTTACACTTGATTCATATGGTTCAAGTGTTATGAAATAAGTTTTAGAACACAATATTTAAGTAGAATTTTTTTTCAGAACCATGCAGAGAATGTCTTCAGGAATTTTTTTTTTTTTTAAATGAAGGCAGCAAAATATTTCTAACATAAAATTTCTGCATGGGATGGACTTATTTTGTGGAAGTATGCAGTACATCCAAAGCTGCATTTATAAAATACTAGGAAAATGTGATTTACAACACTAACTGCAATGGATTGTTGTGTCTTGCTAAGTGACAGCACTAGACAGCATCTTGATGCACACACATCCTTTCTCACTCATGAATTAATATTCAAATTACAAGTTCCCTGAGTAAGTTCTAAAAAATGATCCATGAAACATTCTTTAGTAATCACAAGCTGATGCTCCTTTAAATTTTACCCAAATTTCCAATGCTTCTTAAAGAATACGAATCTTTCTCCGTCATGTGCTTCAACAGGTATCACAAGCTCTGTCAAGTGATATGGTCATATCTTTAGGAGTGAGGAGATCTGTTCCCTTACCAAATACCTTTGCAACTTTAAGGAAATTTCCAAAATATGATGAATGTAGAGGCCATAACTGATCTCTACTTTCATCATATTAACAACTGTCTTGTATTAAACACCTCTCTAAGCCACACTCTGAGCTAGGGGTACATTTAAGAAAAGAGTCTCATTTGCTCCTATAGCAACTCTACAAAGTAGGTAAAGTTGAGCATCCTTGTGCTCAGCTGAAATGCTCTAAAGTGTGAAATTTTCTGAGCACCAACATAAGGTCACAAGTGGAATATTCCACACCTGACTTTATGCCACAGGTGGCAGGCAAAAAGCAGGTGCACTGAAAAATATCATATAAAATTACCCAAGGCAATACGTAGAAGATGTGTGTGAAACATAAATAAATTTTTGTGTTTAGATATGGCTTCTATCCCTAAGATATCTCATTGCAAATATTCCAAATTTTTTAAAATTTCAAAACTTCTTGTCCCAAGCATGTTAAATAGATGATAATCTACCTGTATCATCGTTCCACTTTATGGATGTAACAATTGGGTTTTAAGGAGGTTAAAGACACATAGTCAGTTACTAAACTACAAGGCCAGTCCCACAGTATAGCCCTCCTTGGTCTTGACCTCATTTGTTAGAAGTTGCTTTATTTTAGGGATTCCATAATCAAAAGTATAGGCTTATAGAGGTTGAAAGTATAAAATTCAATTTAATATCTTTTCTAGATTAAACAAAGAAACCTTAATATAAACAGTCATAGAAAAAAAGTTAGATTTTATATTCTAAATTAGAAATTAGAAAAACACATAGAAACAGTTATGAGATTCCATTGGGTTGCATATATGAAACTAAATAGCAAATAGGTCAAAAGAGCCAATAGATGAGAATAGCCAAAAAGGTCCAGCCTTACACAAATCACCCTAATAGAAGTCTAGGCAGTAAGGGGCGAAGCCCAGGCCCATTCACATTTCACCTGCCATGCACATGCTTCATGCTGGGTGGCTTCTCATGTACTGTACCTGAGCAGAAGCTGTTGCTGCTAATGGTCCTCGCTGAGCGCCCAGAGCTGCTGGGGTTGAACTCTCTGCTCTCTTCCTCAGAGAAGGGAGACTCAGAGGCTGGGGACACCTTGTGCTGTTGCTGGGGCAGATGGGGCCGAAGAATCAACCGGGGAATCCGGCTTCGGGAAATCTCCTTCTCATGATGCTGCACTCTGTGCTCCTTCTCACAATTGGACATCAGAAAGAAAACAAAAGGAAACTTGTTGCCCCCTCTCAACTCCTGACTGCTCCTTCAAGGGTCAGTTTCTAAGAAGTTACATTTCCAAACATGGACTCTCCAGAGTAGTCCTTATCTCAGTCACTGAAATGAGGTCCAAAACTCCTGCACGGAGCTTACCTTTCTGATTAAGTGAAGAGCACACGTGCCATTTCCACCTGTGCTCAAGAAGGCTGCCTGCTTGCTCCCCCATGCCATTCCTGACTCACCTTCTTACTCTGGCTTTTTCTATCACATTCAAGGTTTTGGCTTCCAATGGCTCTTGATTACAGCATACTTTTTCTTTCAACTTCCATTTTGTTCTACCTGAATTAACTGTGACAATTTGACTTCTATTTTCCTGTCTGTCTCCTTACAAAGTAGACTTCTGTACCTGGAACTATTCTTTTCTGATGGACCACACACACTTATCCTTGAAATCCCTCCTCTTCTGGACAGGATCTTAATTATTCATTAATATCCTGGTACACAAGGCTTGTTGCCAACAGAAAAAGCAAACACAAATCCAATACCCAGGAAGATGGCTCCACCTTTTACATCATGTTTAGCTTTTATTTTCCTTACAGTACACCACGAGAAGAGATTTCTCTTTCTCCCTCCTTAAAAATGCAGTACAAATACCTTGCCATGCCTTGTTTTTTTAAAAATGCATAAAAAGTAATATTCTGAAATGTTGCTCAGTTTTAAAGTTCTTTCCCAACCATTATCTCACTTGATCTTGACACCCCAGGCTGCAACAGGGAGAAGATAATTCATGTTCCTATTTACAGACAAGGAAACTGAGACTAAATTTAGGAGGCAAAGGCTGTACATCATCTAGAAACAGAGTGAGCTTCAAATCCAGTGATTTTTCAGGTCGGCCACCACCCTTATGGAAGCTTTCTGCAAAAATTCCACGGCTCCCTCTAACCTCTGCAATTCAAAGAGGGCTTTGGCTTAGGCAACAAACACCATTTTGCAACATGAACTCCTGCTCATTTCCTCAGCTTACCAGGAAGGGTCAAGGCCAAAGTAAACACCTCTGGGAGACCAGCATAGTGCAGAATTGAAGGGAAAACCCAGCCGCAGGGAACATCTGAGGTGCCTTCAGGCAGCCGCGCTATCCAGGGGCTGCAAACCGCACCCAGCCTCTGGATCCGCCCTACACGTCAGTCGCCCAGCAGGTATCCCACGCCAGCCACTCTGCTTGGCACACTGCAGACTCTACCAACGCTGGGTCACTGACACGCTGGAGTCCTTGTTTCTCAATCACGAATACATCAAATTCCTTTTATCTACACCAACACACACACACACACACACACACACCACGTCAACAGAAAGCTTCACCGCAAACCCTCAATTTCAGGACACAGGATTAACCCTCTGTAGTTAATCCTTTCAATTCTCATGTCAATCCCCCAAATATCTTCCTCCGGTGCCATCTCCTCATTTGCCAGATCGCATCACCTAAGCAAATATCCTTTTCCTTTCCTTCCACCCCTTTACCTCAACTCTAAATGCCACCCCCGTCCTGTCCTCACCTGGCCCCCTTCTCACCCCTCAGTGCCCACCTTGCCTCCTTTAGGCGCCCTTGGACACTGCAACCCGCGCCCACACGACGTGTCCTCCTTACCTTGTTCTCCCGGAGGGGCCCCATCACGCCACTGCCCGCCTGCTCCTCGCGCCGCCGCTGCCGCCGTCCAGGAGGAGGCACCTGCGTGCAAAGGAGCGAAGACACTGCGCTGAGCGCCGCGGGATGCGGGCGGCGGCTGCTGCGGGTCCGACGCGCCGCCGCCGCTGCCGCCGCCGCCGCCGCCGCTGCCGCCGCGGTTTGTGCTCGGCTCCGAGGGCGCGCCCGCCCGCCCCGCCCCGGCCGGACACGTGGTGCCGCCGCGGCTGTGGCCGCCACTGTTCCCGGGACTCTTCCCGGCCACCTCCCTCACCTGCTGGCCCGGGCAGCCGGTCCGTGCCTCCGCGCACGCCCTCGGGGTATCGCTGCTGGCACGACCCCAAACCCAGTGCCGGGCGCCCCCTCCCCTGCTGAGCGTGACCCGATGCAGGCTGGCCGAGGCTAGCAGCATCTCCAGCCCAGAGGTGCCCTCACCCCCTACCTCTTTTTTAAACACCTGGGTTCGGGTTTGATAGTGGTGTTCGTTGGGTGGAAAGGCTGAGAAAAGCTGCCACATCACCGAGAGCCAAAACGGGGAAAGGGAAAGTTTTCCCCTAGTGATCCTTGCTTGGCCTCTCGGTTTTAAGTCAACGTCCAGCTCCCTACAGTTACCTCACCCGAGGATGGCGCGGCGGGTCCCCCTTCTCCCGAACCCCTGCCGAGCCAATGCTGCAGGACTGGCACAGCGTCATGGTTCCTGGATTTCAAAGGCTGAAATCTCCTTGGGGGTTTGCGTCAGAAGGGCCTTGGGTTGGCAAGCGCAGCCCAGCACCGCAGGAAAACAAGAAGGCAGGCTCCTGGCGCTTAGGGAAGCCAGGCGATGACCCGACAGTTCTGCCCCAAGCTGTCCAGGCACACTGCTGTGGGGACAACTCTGCACTTGAACTCAGAAAACCGGGTTCATGCCAGCACCCCAATCCCTTCAGGCTGACAGCCTTCATGCCTAGCGTTCTTGAACCCCGTGAACTTTGTTTTTCTTTGTTAAACTGAAGCATAATGATAATACCCACCTTAAGGGTAGCTTTGAAGATCATATGAGAAAAAAAAAATTGTACTCTGCTGATTGAGCAGAACCGGCCCGGCCAAAGGGCGGCTAGGTCAGGTCCAGGTGGTCCAGTCAATATTTGCTGATGCCTTTTAGTGACAGGCAGAAAAAGTATTTGTGATGCAGACATATTTGTTTAAAAAACTCAAAAACCCATCCAAGGATGTAGAATCAAGGTACATATTTTGATTTATTACACTTGGTATTATTAAATCTTACCTGGTGATGGAATTCAACCTGTCTAATGACTTACATATATTTTACTCAATTTTGGAGAAAATTCTAAATAAATAAATTCTAAATGTTGGGTGAACAGTCTGCTCCCTACACACTAGTTGGAAGAACTATGATTGCTGGAGATTGTATTTGAACCTCCATCATCCTCATTTGTCTGCCCTCCAAACAGCATTTCTCCTGAGTCTTCAGCTCTCAAATCTTGGGATGCATGTTGTAAGTACAGAAAGATCCCAAGGTTACAGGATTATTGAAATTAATTTACCTTCCTCCTGTAACCCCCAAAGAGATTTTATTCCATACATTCTCATTCTTTTTCAATCTACTAAGTCTCTTAAGCAGCGGGGTTAGTAGTCTTAGAATTCTTTATTTGGGGTGAATAGGTAATTAATTCATTTTTCCTACACCCACAGCTATCTCAAATATGGGCCTCAGGAAAGTGATAGTTCAAGATGATTCATACAGTCTGTTATTTCTAAAATTATGAAGCTGGGTCATATACAGTAATATAGCAATTAAGACATAAGATGAGTTCCCTACCAAAAACTGAGTGTTGAGTTTGGGAACCCAATAAAAGAAACATCCTCCATTGAGTTGTTCAAGTCAGAACCTCAGAGTGATTCTTGACTTCTTCCATTTTGCCCTACCCACACGTGGCATAATCTACCAAGTGATCTCCATGTTACCCTGGTATTAAAAGGCTTGAATCAGATCACTTCTGTCCACTGTTATCTCCATTATTTTCATTTAGAGTTTAAACCATAATCACTCTACACCATTTCAACAAGAATCTATTTAAAGTTGTCTTTCTTCTAGTTTTACTTCTTATTCCTTTCTTGCCAATTTGTCTTTCAATATTTCCACAAGGCTTTCATGAAAGGCTAAATCAAATCATGCTTCTCCACTAAAACTCATGAATGGGCTGGGCATGCTCAGTGGCACATGCCTGTAATCCCAGGGGCTTACAGGAGGCTGAGGCAGGAAAATCACGAGTTCAAAGCCAACCTCAGCAAAAGTGAGGCCTAAGCAACTTGGTGAGACCCTGTCTCCAAATAAAATACAAAATTGGGCTAGGGATGTGGTTCAGTGGTGAATTCAATCCCCAGTACCAACAATAAGACAAAAGAAACAAACAAAAAACTCATTAATTACCTCCCTATTGATCTCTAGGAAATATTCAAACTTCCTTATATGGCACATAGAACTTTCAGGATCTGGATGCTCTATTTACCTCTCCAATCTCATTTCTTGCCTTTTCTCTTGTAGGGATCCTCCCTCTCCAGCCACCCCATCAAGCTCTGGGGTTCTCTCTCCAGTTACAAATGGATATGCTAAAATTGCAGCACTTCTGTACCCTGGAGATTTCCTGCTCTTTTTCCTCTACACTGCTGCACAAGCTCGGGTCTCTGTCTAGAGCATTATTTGTACCCTCTTCACCCATCCTCCTCTTCCTAAGGATACACTGTTTCATTTTAGACATCTTCTCCCAAGAAACCTTCCCTATTACTTCCAGTACCCCTGCATTTACCCCTAGGTGAGCCATTATGATCCTATGTCAGAACTCCCCATTTAATCGCTTGTTTTCACCAAGGGATTGTAGCCAATGCCTAGCACAATTCCTGACGCACAGTAGGCACCAATGTAACTGTCTAATGAATGCTTGAACAAGTAAATCCCATAACTACATTAAGGAGCCTATCAGGACAGGATAAAGAACATAGATACAACTTGTATTTAGCACATGACTTGGATAAAGCTGCCTCCAATATGTTTTTGTATTTGATGATGGGGTGTGTGCCTAAAAAATCCAACATGTGTTCAATGAAAGCTTTTACTGCAGAAATGCAGGCACTGAGAAGCTGTGCAGTAGCCCTGTTGTCACCATAGCAACCTTGCCAAGGGAAAAGCTGATGGTTTAGTGTTCAGATGCCTCTTAGCTCTCTACTTTTGGAACCCAAGCCAGTTTTTCTGTTGTTTTAAGAGGCAAGTTTTATAAATGACAATATCTTTTCTGCCTTTAGCTTCATTCTAGGATTTCTCATGTCATTTGGAGAACTATAACATTTGAATTACACCATCAAAGACATATAATTTAATCCAGCAGAATATATTCATCTATCATCTGCTTTATCATATTCTTATGCATCCATGTTCTACTTAAATACTTATTTTATTATATTGTTTTGCAATTTCGTGGCTTTTCCTTGAAAAACAAATGAATTGCTTGATTTTAGAAAATATCCACTGCTTGAAGAAGATGGAACCCTTAGAGATTATAGTTAACATACCTATCTAGGCCTGGTAGGAAACAGAGGAGAAAGAATATTGTAGATTGGGGGTGGGGTAAAAAATGTCTTTATCTAATTAGGACCCAAATATCAGATAAATTATTTAATTCTTCCTGTAAAATTTCATATGCGCAAAACTTTAAATTTTCAGAGCTCTCTTTCACATATATAATCTTATTTGAGCCTCACACAAATCCAGTGAGGTGCTTGTGGCCAATGCCTGAAACCAGAAGAGTGATGAAAAACAGGTTTTTATTGACAGGACCCCCCTCCCCACACACACACTATAAACTTCACAGAAAAGACAATACAAATTCACTGCCAAAGAGAAAATGTGTGTACCATACAACCCAAACACGCCACAGTCCTCCACATCCACTCTTCCTTGCATCTCACCTGCGTGTGCTGGGGCTTTCTTGGACTCAGGGCTGACAAAGCACCAGCTCCTAATCCTATCAGCTGTGCGAGCGGAGCGCTGCCGTCTCTCTCAGTGACCCGATGTTGGGTGATCTGCACAGCAACAAGGAGCAGCTGACGTGCTTTACAACACGTCATGAAGAAAAGAAACTGAATTCTGGGGCATCCTGGGATTTTTTTTTTTTTTGGTGGGGTGGAGACCCATGTTTTTCTTACCAGGGAGAGAGTTGCCTGTTCTCCTGTAAGAGCATGTGTGAGTGATCAACCCTCCTCTTATTGTATATGTTATTGTTACTATATGGTTAAGGTTTTTTGATGCTATAAATTCATAATGATTAGGATTATGCAAAGATCAGTACCTGAGGAGGGGGCTCAGAGAGGACCTGGGGTAGAGAGAGGAGTGGGTAGCTGGAGGCAGGATGGCATGAACATTCTTTGGGTTCCGAGTGTGTCAAGTACCTCTGGTCTGCAAATGAGTTTTCAGCCAGAGGCATCTCTCAGGGAAGGAAAGAAATTAAGGAAAACTCCATATGAAGAGGCAAGGGTTGGGACTGGGAACGGGCTCTGAGAGATGGTAAGGATATAATCTTTTGCTTCTCAGATGGGAAAGCAGATGTGAGGTGGTCTTCTAAAACATGCTATTGGATTTTTCTGGCCTTTTACCTATTTGTGAGAATAGGGTAAGAAACTAGCTAAAACATGGGCTCAGTGATTATTTTAAACAAAATAGGAACACATGGTGGACAGATAGGTGCGTACTTATAATGGGACAATGAATTAGGATGAAATTAAGATCCACTAGAAAGGATGAGTATGACTCTTGCCATATGGTAAAAGACGGAGTCTTGACATTTGCCTAATGAAATTCTTTGGTGACTGGATAATTTGCTGATCTCACAGACTTATAGGAAGGGTAAAGGAGGAAGGCACAGGAAGGCCATATCCAGATGTTGAATTCTGGGCCTGAAAGAGAAGCACTTTTCTTCCCTGAGAGACCAGAAGGTGAGAGAAGGGCAGGTGGAAACTGCCTGACCCAGCAGGTTAGCGACCTAGAGAACAGATCTACAGTGGAGGTTGAGACCCTTCTCAGATGCAGCAGGAGCAGAGAAGACACCCGGGCTCTGAGGGATTCATTCAGCATCCATAGCAATCTAGGCTTGGAAAAGAAATTTTTAATCTGTCTTCTCAGAAAACAGATCTATAGCTAGATTCAAGTTACATTAAAAAGGATCTGTCTCCATACTCTCATGGTTTTGTGCTTATTTTCTCTTCCCCTTTCTAGTGTTCTTTTTGAAACAATTCTGCCTTTTCTTCTGCTAAATGATGAGGTGAAGTGGGAAGGGGGTTTAAGACTCAAAGGACCTGAGCATTATTGTAAAACAGATCAGAGTGCCCCTAGAGGTGAACTGCCAGGATGGCAGCTAAAGGAGCCCAGGAGACGGGTGGGCTATTGAGGATCTGGTCCATAAGTCAGCTCTTGTAAAGCTGAGGGCAGTTTTGAGTGCTGCTTTATTTCTATCTCCTAAGTCATTCATATGGACCAATTTCCTTCACCCCTTAAGTCTTGTGACTCAGTGAATAAACATAGCCTTTGTTGTGAACTCTAGTTCCTCTCCAATTCACTGCAGAAAAATTTGCAGGAAGATAAATCTACAATTTGGGCATCTGGACTATATTGTTTCATCTATCCATGTCCTCTTTAGCTACTTCCAAAGGGGAAAAAAATGCTTTTTAAAAAAAGATAACTTTAATATTGATTTTGAAGGTATTGAAGACACATCAACAAAAATTTGGAAAATAAATGAAAAAAAAACTCACTTATTTTATTGCACTAATATCAATGATCCATATTTCTTTTGTTAGCATTTTTGTGTATTTTATTTCAGGCTTATTTACTATGCATCAAAACAGCACTATTAAAATGAGAATAAAATTCTAAGTGACATATGGCATTTTAAGCCTGTTGATACCAATGCATCTGGCTGTTTAGATGACTGTAGGCTCAAATGCCCCTTGTTTCCCCATGAAGTTACTCACCCCTGTCTGTCCTCTGCCTGGGCACTAATCTGAGATACTGTTGATGAATAGCTGGGGGTGCCGTTAGAAGCTTGGAAGCTCTAAGATGGCTTCTTGATTATCAGGACTTGGTGGCAACTGGACCAGGCCAAAACTTTGAAAGTGGAGAATTAGCAAAGCTAAAGCCACAAAAATTACCTCACCTCAGAGGCTGGGAGAAAAACACCTCCATCCATTTCTATAAAGAAACCCAACTACAGGCTTCCCTTAATGTGATGCTAATTCAGGAGACAGCAGGAGAGCAAGATGGGTTTCACAAGTCTACAGAGAGATGTGTGATGAGGAAATGTAGCTGAACAAGAAGTATAAGTCTCTGAGTCCTTTAAGCCTGGACTCTGGACTGGAGTCCTTTTTTTTTTTTTTGCCGCTTTCTGACAGTGTTACTTTAAGCAAGTTTTTAACCTCTCTAGGACTTACAATCTGATAAGGGCATATTAGTTTTTTTTTTTTTTTTTTTTTTAAAAAGGAAGATCCAGTTGCACCAGTTAATGTCTTTGGACAAATTAAATTCTCTGGGCTTCATTTTCACACCTATAAAATAGACTTTATAACAGTAATTAGCTTACAATATTATTAAGGATTAGACAAATCTAGTATTTATGTCTGGCACATGGTTAGAGCTTGTTAGATACCCTCTCTTCCTCAGGATCAAAATATTCCAACCACTATGGCTGCCAGTTGGCTTGTTCCACATTCTCCTCATCCTAAAGACAGTTCCTTTTTACTAACAAGCCAATGACACAATGGGTGATGTGTCTGACTACGCGTGTCTAATCAGAGGATTCTAAAGAACTTTAATTTTCATTAAAGAAAAAGATACAACATTTGATAGATAGAATTGATAGGATTGAAGAGAAGAAGTGATAAACAGTAATATATCTTTCATTAAGTTGTTCATTTATTCATCCATTAAAGTTTATTTCATATCTATCCAAGCCAGGCACTGGCGCAGCTACTGGTTCCAAGATATTCAAAGATGAGCAGTTACCTATCCCCAAGGTGTCTCATGGTCTAATAGAGACATGGACATTCTATCAGTGGTTACACTGTTCACTATTGGCACCATGTCATATAGGTATTTAGAGGGCTTATGGCATCTGGGACTTCCAGGGTTGAGTTCTAAGATGAATTTTGAAGAATATATAGCTCCTATTATAATTTTGGCTTCTTGAGAGTTCCTTTTACTTCATCTCTGCTCTTTCTCTTCCTCTATCTCCTTTATTTTTCTCTATCCTTCTTCTGATCAACTAGCACAGGGCCAAGCACAATATTTAGCACAACATCTGGTGCCTCAAACAATTGTCAATTAACAAGATTATTTAAATATTTAACACTGCCATGTTATACTGCCACCTATTGGTTCATTAGTAAATCTTTCTTTTGACAGGTAAAGTTTATTGGTGACTTTCTTCAAACTTTCTCATCATGGTTTCAGAAAATTTTCAAACCCTAAGGCTACATAAAACAACTGAATGTTAATGAACAGAATAGTTATTCAGGGAGTGTGGGGCAATGATCATGTACTCATTGTCAATAGACAATGGTTCCAAACCTTTTCTCTGCTTACCCCCTGAGCCACTTTAGAAAAGTTAGGTAACATCTCTGTATCTTTGTATCTTGATTTGCAAAATAAACATGTGGTCCAACTTCATAGGTTTAACCCCAACATTAAATTATATAAAACTTATAATAAACCCACCACAGTCCCTTGTGCAAACTGGGGATTCAACAATAGGTTTCATGTTCTTCCTCCTTTCTTCTGCCATCAAAATAACTCTGGAGAGGATAATCCATGTGGTTCAATTGTAGCTAAATAATCCATAAATTCTTCCAAAAAGAATGGTAAATGATACTTAGATGGTCCCTATGTAATCTATTCCCAGATCTATATTTTTACTTAATAGGTTAGATATTTTTGAGTAGTTTGGGGTGTACAGAAAAAATAAAAAGTACAGAGATTTCTCATATGCCCCTTCACTAAGCTATGTTTTTGTCTCTGAGCATGATCCATTCCTCTCTTACCTGGTTAATTAGGTTCAATCATACTCTACTTTTAAAGAAGGTACAAATAAGTGCCAATTAAATGGATCCACACCCTTCTTCTTTCCCCATCTTCCCCCATAACCCTGCATGTTTGATTTGCCTCAAAGGTCTTCCATGTCCTGTGGTGGATTCAACATGCTGAATCCTAGAACTTTCCAAGATAGTCTTAACAGCACTACCTCCCCCAGATCTGAAGCCCAACACCAGGGGAAGCCCCAACACACTGCTGATGAACGGCACTGTCTATTCTTGCTCTCCACTTGTAGTAAGGACTCAGTGCTGCCTAGAAATCATCTATGCTCTCTAGTCAGTGTTCTCTCCTGTTCACCACAGGTTTCACTGAAACCTTCCCCATACTTCTAGCCTACCAGCCCTCTATCTCAGCACTTCATGTGTGTAGACGCCCTCATCCTCTAATTGACAAACAGAAGTTCCAAATCCATAAATGCAACTGCCTGCATCCCATCCCTCCCATTTCTGGTCCTTTAGAATGGTATGAAAGAGTACTTCCTTTACCTGTTTTGGATATGATTCTTTTCTACCTCATAAAGGAAATTATCCTATGAGCACTTCTAACTTTCCAGCTTTTCATTCCTTTATCTTCAAAGCAAAATAAACATAGTACCTATCATAGGACCTAGGATTTTGTAAACAACAATTGAGTTATACACATAAAGAACTTAGAATGAGTGCTCAGTACACACTAAGCACTCAATGAGTACAAGCTATTATTATTAGCTGTTTTTCTTTTAAAAATGACTTCAATATGCTTTTCTATTGAACATTTCACATGAGCATTTAAACAGCTGGAATCTTTCCTGGTGAAATAAATGACTTTTAATCTATTTTATCTATCTAATACTATTTAATTGCTTCTTTTCATTTATCACCAAATTTCCTTTTTTCTCCCATATTTTTTATTGGTGCATTATAGTTGTACATACTGATGGGATTTGTTGTTACATATTCATACATGCACACAATACACAGTATAATTTGATTAATATCATTCCCCAGTACCTCCCCCTTCCCTTCTCACCTCCCATCCCTTTGGTCCCTTTCCTCTACTGAGCTCCCTTTGATTTTCATGAGATCTGCCCTCATCTTTCTTTTCTTTTTTCCTCTTTACCTTCCACATATGAGAGGAAACCTAGGACCTTTAACCTTCTGAATTTGACTTGTTTAGCTCAACATAATGGTCTCTCGTTCTATTTCCTTGCAAATGACATAACTACATTTTTCATAAAATTCAGTTGTGCGTACATATCACATTTTCTTTGTCCATTCATCTGTTGATGGACACCTAGCCTGGTTCCATAATTTGGCTACTGTGAATTGTGCTGCTATAAATATCATCACCACACTTCTAATTAACAGCTAGCTACCTACATCATCTCAGACCCTCCCTTTCCCTCGACCCACTCCCATCCATTCCTGTGCACACCAACCTACCAAACCATGAGGTTTAAGTTAATGGTTAGTTTTCATCCTGATCTTGACTTCTTATTGCCTTTGGCATAAACACTGCTACATTTTAAAAGCCACCTTTTTCCTGTATCATCAGCCTCCTATTTTTTTCCTACTTTTCAGTATCCATTCAGCTCCTTACTTAAGTGTTGGTATTTTATACTCCTATCCTACTTTCCCTCCCTGCATAATATCATTATTTTCAATTGATCCAATTATTATTTATAGGCAGTTCTTCTATAAATTCTATAAATTCATATCACTATTCCAGGATGATTCCATAATCCACCTGGATATCTCAACTTTTATATTCCACAGGATATAAATTCATTATATTCCTGAATGAATTCATCCCATTTCCTCTGTAAGCTGATCTTATATCTGCAGTCCCCAAGTTAATAAATGGTATCATGCAGATCCTGGAACCTGGGTGACAGTCTTAACTCTTCTTTCTTCCTTACCCTTTTACAACTACCTGGAGACTAAATCCTATATGTTCTACCTCTTAATTATCTTTAAAATGGGTTCACTTCTCTCATCTTTTTCTACCTGAATTTCTAACCTGGTCTTCAGACTTGTCCCCTGTAGTCCATTTATTTTTCTTTTACATAATATTGGGGGTTGAACCCCGGGGCACTCTACTATATATATATATATATATATATATATATATATATATTTTTTTTTTTTTTTTTTTTTTTTGTTGTTGTTTTGTTTTGTTTTTGTTTTTTTTTTTGAGACAGGGTCTTGCTAAATTGCCTAGGTCTGGAATTTACAATCCTCCAGCCTCAGCCTCCTGTGTCTCTGGGATTACAGGCATGCACTACTACTCTAATCCATTTTTAAACAGTAGCTAGCACAGTGTCTTTAAAGTGCAGATCTGATCACCCTCCACTCCATCATGCCTCCCCCAGGTCCCGAGGAAACCTCTCCATGTTCACCACTGCCCTCATAAAGTTCATACACCATGCCTGGCCTGAAGAGCCCTCCTGATCTAACCCTGTATCCTACTTTTGGCTTCCACAAGGGATCCCTCTCCCTGGAGCACTCTTCCCAATCTCCAGTCTCCACCCCAATCACCCTCCAGTTCCATTTGTCCTTCAGACATCTTCATTGGATAATCAAATCTTTTAGATTTGGGAAATTTACTCCTGTCTTGAGTGTTCAATACGAGAGAATGATCCCTGACTGTAGAAGTACTTTCTGCTAGAACTATATGGTATATAGTATAATGGAAAGATAAAGCCATATTAAAGACACAAGGAACCTTAGATCTTGTGTTTAGGGCTTGTAAAATGAGTTCAATGTAATTCAAAGGAATTTTAGATGACCAAGCGAAATAATGAATTCCCAAATTGGTATAACTTCAAAAGCTTCTGTCACAGAAAATACATATATTTTATCTTATGTACTATAAAATATTAATCTTAGGTTCATTATTTTAATGGAGCCACTTCTCTTGAGTGAGAATTCAGAGAATACTCTTTGAAAAACTATTCCCTTGATTCCTTGTTATGTTTTTTCTTCCTGTTTTCTCCTGCCACTTATTAGACCTTTAGTATTAAAATACAAAACTATTCTAGGCAAGGATTTGTATTTAAAAAGCATTGGCACTTATATTTTAAAACATTCATATCATTGCATTGCTACATTTTTATTGTTTTAATAAACTCTGGATAATGTATCATTTTCAAGTGCACACATGATTTAAGTAGACCTATTTTGAAACTTGGAAAAATAAGAAATAGTTCCATATGCAGGAGGAAACCTCATACTACCAACCTACTTTAAATATATTTGCAAGCAGCCAATTTCCTAATGCTTGAGATACTAAATATAGAAGTGTGGATTTGTTAAAGCCAATATGCTTGTAGTTCCCACAGAAAACTACCTGGAACTTTTACAGATAATTTACTAGATTTTTTTCTGTCCACTCTAATGTCAGTAGTTCTCTCCACAACATTTTTATACATCTATAGAAACAGACTGAATTGTGTAGAATGGAGAATGAATATAGAATTAAGTATCTTCTACTTTTTTTACTTTGATTATGTAATAATGGATAAGCAAAACTATTTTTAAATATAAAGATTATTAATCACTAAACACAATCAAGAGGAATAAAATGATAATTATGCAGTTTTTCTAATGCTCACTTGATAACTGCCTTACAGAGTTATACTTTTCCTGACTAAAAATCCTATCCCTTGAATTCTAGGCTTTATATAAATACAAGTTTATATATATATATATATATATATATATATATATATATATATATATTAGTTGCAGTTGCACAAAATACCTTTTTTTATATGTGGTGCTAAGGATCAAACCCAGGGCCTTGCACGTGCTAGGTAAGCGCTCGCTCTACCACTGAGCCCCAGCCCCGGCCCCCACATGTTTTTATTTATTTAACAATTATTAATTGAGCCCTTGTTGTATACCAAGAACTCTGGTAAATTTTGGGAAAGATTTAAATAGTTTGCCTTGATAGTAGAAATAAAGATGATTCTTATTTTACTTTGTGCCTTTCCAGAGTGCCCTAAGCAGTGTCTTGACTGTTATTTGGCCATGCAGAATAAAAATAGAATAATGAATTTCACCCTCATACTGAGCCATATTTGATCCCTTTGGATGATTTTTAAACACTAAAATAAAATGTGATGATTTTACACTTACAGGGTAAACGTTTGACTCATTTAACATTAGGATACTTCTATTTCTAGCCTTAAACTATATTTTAAGATAAATTAAAAAATACATTAAGAACACAGAAATCCTATTCACTAATATAAAATAAGGATTGTAATTTTTTGTTATAGTTAACAATGGGACCAAGTAAAAATTAAGCATCTCTTTCCCCTTTGGCTGGATCCTCTGCATCTCTGTGCACAGAACACTGTTGTTTCTGACGAACCTGAAATCTAAGTGAACATATAAGTCCTTAATGATAGAAGTACACTGATTTTTTCACTTCATTTTGCTATATAGTAGCTCTATCACTGTACTTCACTGCAGAATGATCACTTTGTAATTTAAAAATATGGTGAGAGATAATCTGTCAATAAGGTTTAAGAAGAAAATTCTATTTTTTTAAAAATAGGAGTAGTATTGTTCCCTTTCAAAACCAATGTTTTCTAGAGATGTTTTGCCCAAAGATAAATAAGTGAACTTTAGTAAGAAGAGATTGACGGCAGGTCTGTAGTTATGGCCTTCTGTGGAAATATACATTAGATATTTAAATCCTTTCTCAAAAATTCTATTTCTGAAATCTGACTTCATCCTTTTCCTTCCCACTGTTACCACTGAAACTCAGAGTGACTGCAGAATACAAATCATATGATAAATATTTGGGCATTTGTCTTTGTAGTTTTGCAGTACCAGAGCCAAACTTCTTGCCTAGATAGCTGCGTGAAGCTTTTCAATATGAAACCTTTGAGCAATGCCATTCCCTTGCCAACTGGGAAGCATCCACATGATTTGACTGCAGCAGCCCTTCAAAGGGATTAATAAATATTTCAAGTTCTTTGACTTCACATCTTTCTAAGGCTTGTTTATTTGTTGTTTACACATTTATACACAATAATTTTAACTACTGGGATGCATCTTCTTTATAGAGACACCCAAATGTGATGAACATGGTTTTGAATAGCATTAGTATACAAATGAGGGCTCTTTCCTGAACATTTTTTTTTTGGTTAGAATTTCTATCCCCATATGTTCCCATCAAACCAAAAGAAGCTATCTTCGAATTCTTTTCTTCATTCACCAGTGGAATGAACTATCATACAAGGTCCCTTTCTCAATCCTCTTGAGAGTGCTACAGCATTTTCAAGAAGGGATGTGGCAAACAGCCAGTCATAAATGAACTAGAAGAGTAGATCTAGTGTCTTGAATAATAAATAAAATGTGTAGAACAAAATCAGGCTAGTTAGCATCCTCAGGATATCCCAAAATTCTTGTTTTTTTAAGCCTGGAGTTGAGATTTTTTTCAATAACCATGTTTTTTAAGTTGAAACATTAACACAGGAAAGGCATGAAGAAGAAATCTGCCTATCCTATTTTTAATGAATACATTCCATCTACTTCCTCAGGGTTGTTGAATCCTCTTCTACAAAAGGTTTCCAATTCACAAAGACAAATGGGGGTTGTTTAATATATCCAAAGAAGCAAATATGGCAAAAATTTCAACAAAGCCAGTGTCTTAAGTGTGTTCATAGCTCCTAGCTCTCTAAATGATGACTAAGACAAGGTATTGAAAATAGGAAGGGCATTTACTTCTTGGGTAGTCAGAAAAGTCTCTTTATTGGGAGACGAGAGCCAATGCTGTCATCTATCGTACCAATATGATTGTTCTTTACACCCACTCCCAACTCTGAGACTGTATGAAGAATAATATTATCTAAGCCTTATTCATTAACCTTCTTAGGCTCTTTTAAACCAATAATTTACATTTGGTAAAGTGATTTTACCCACATAGAACATATACATTATTTCAAGATAACTAGCACATTTGTTCTCCTACTCTTTGTGTTTTCCAATAAGGATGGAAAAATACTGGGCTCACTGAAAGGTGACAATCATATCATCTTTGATGACTTTTCCACCCATGTGGGTGAGTTTACATTTTCTTTCCAAAAGACAGTCTTGATGGATTTCTAGCTTGACAATGTGAGACAATTTAGCCAAAGGAATTACCAATTTAGTCCCTGTGTAGGCAATAAAAAGCAACTTGACAATCTGCTGCCTTTTGTTTGCATCAGCACCTATAAAACTTCTATTCATGACCACCAAACTGAAGTTCTCAGTGCACACTGGGCAACTGAGCCCAGCCCTACATTTCTGTCTTTCAACAAGAAGCCCATGATGTCACTGGCAAAAGCAGTGCTATATTTCACACTGGCCGAATTTGAATTTTTCTTTTGTATGTAGAGAACAAAAAATTTTACTCAGCACAATCTTATCACCAGATTCACAGGGGCTCCTAGCTGTGCCTGCCATTTTTAGTATCCCCACACCAAGAGCTATTCAGTCGTTCCCTTCTATTCCTGTTTTTCACTCCCCTTACCCCCCAATCTTATAGCACTTTTCCAGTTCACTGCAATTGAGCAAACTATATGGCAAGAAAAATATAGATATTTACGATTGTTAATTAGTTCTAGAGATACATTGTTTCTTAAATCAGTTTTTGAAATAATTATATTAATATGATTCTAAGTGCATTTTTCATGTGAAGATATAAGTATTTCACAGAAAAGAACAAAAAATGCTTTTATTTTAACCTTAATGTTTATGAATCAAGAAGCCAGTTAGCTAGGTATCTCTGATGAAATACTCTAAAAAATTCCTAATTCTGAGACATCTTCTGTCACTATCCACTTGGCTTGATTTATTCAATAAGAATTGATTTTAAGTTTAAAATAAAACTTGAACCACATTTTGTGTTCGCACATCAAAAAGTCAAAGTCTTTTTCCCTGTTAACTTAGGAAGGAAGTTAGTTCAGTTATTTGTAAGCTTTAAAATTTTTTTCACATTTACAATTTTAATAAATGGCTCCCATCAGTACTATGTTGATTAGTTACAAATTATTTTAAAATATACTTCATTATTTATATATTTTGAGAGATGAGTAAATCACCAATTTTCTAAACTGTGTACTTAACTATATCAGTGTATCTGATCTCAAATAATCCCACTGGAATTCTTGGCTGAGGTCTAGTATCTTAATATTCACACTGTTTTTCAATGTTAAGGCTTATTTTCTATGGCCTAAAGGAGAACACGTTTCTAAGGGTCACGTGGCTACAATAAGATTGTTACCTTCTAAGCATAGGGAAGCCTTATTCAAGGCTAAAGAAAACAATGAAGTGAGTAACAAGAAAATATAGAAACTAAAAATAAATCTAAAAGCAATAAGCTGAATAAAACACATATATTAATTAATAATATTCTCTACTCACTTGGCAAGGATTAATAAATATTTTTGACATTACTACTTGACTTTAGTGTCTAGCTTATTTTTCACTAAGAGAATGCTTACTGAGTATTTGACCCTGGTACTACTTTTACATATGACAGGTAAAAGGGAGGTTCTCATTCTACAGTGATTGCTGTTGGAAAATACATGAGTTTCTAGGTATTATGAAAGAAGATTCTGGAAACACACAAAGTACATGATTCTGTTCATTTACAGTGGCTTACTCTGGAAATACTATGAAATTCTCAATGTCTTATCCAAGAATTATAAAACACAAAAGATCAAGGCTAAAGGCAATTAAAGGGGAAAGGGGAATTAAAACAACCAAAAAGGAATGGGGCTGTCGCAAGAAAAGACTAAAATTGTAAAGACTGGAATCTGGAAAGGGAAAGGTGGTATGGGGTTTGGACAGAAGCATGCCCACCATACAGTGTACAGGTAGAGCAATCTCAGACTTGCCCACCCAATAAATGCTGGAAAAGGAGATAAGGAAATGCCTTCTGGTCTTTGAGAAAGTTCAGAAAAAAGTCAGTGGTCTCCAAAGTGCAGAGAAGCTCTCTTCAGGGTGGAGAGCTGCTATCATTGGGTGTAGAAAGGAAACCACAGAGTGGCAATTTGTAAATTAGAAATTATGGTATTTAATATACAGGATGATACCAGAACCCTCACTGAGCTCCTAAATCAGATGGCTGGCGCCATCCAGGCGCAGTGAGCAGGAGAGATCCATAAGGCAGGCTTAGACAATCTTTCACTTGCTATACATTTGTAACACTGTGGGAGTATACATGAGCTTGCTTAATAAGGAAAGGTATTAATTCAATGAGTTGAATAAATGACATTAAAAAGTGTCCTGCCAAGGAAAACCCAGGTTGAATTTATGGCTGAAAGTGCAAGAAGAAGCAAACCAGAAATTGATAAATCTCCCTGTTTTCCTAGTATGAACTCTTCCATTAGCTGCATTATCATATGAGAATAATGGAGAAAAAAATATATATACTAATGACATATGCTCAGCAATTCTTTATAATAGAAGTGTGTGGTCAAAGAAGTTTGTAGAGCATGAGGCTAGGGTCACATAACATGAAATACCAATATGCAATGCTTACAAATTCATTACTTCCAAGAAGTAGTTATCTATTGAAAATTGCAATTTTTTTTAACTTTATTTTTTTTTTATTTTTATTTTTTTTTTATTATAAACACAGTTTAATTCCAAGGCACTATTGGGTGATTCCATCTGTCAGGTTGTTTTATTGTTGTTGTTTTGGGGATAAGAATGAAGCTGATAATTCACGGGCAGATAAAGATAAATTATTTTGGTTTTTTTTTTTTGATACTGGGGATTGAACTCAGGGGCACTCAACCACCGAGCCACATCCCCAGCCCTATTTTGTATTTTATTTATTTATGAAAATTGCAATTTTTAATACCTCTGTTATGATCTCTTCTCTTGAGAACGTTATTTCTCTCTAATGATAACTGTTTAGATCTCCAGCTTATCCAAGATGAGGTTTTTTATCTCTAAATCTCACCTGACATGTCTACTTGGAAATACTACTGTTTCCAACCCAAACTATATTTTAAATACGTCATGATTTCTTATTCTAAAATTAGCTCCTGATCCCAAATTTATCTATGTTATCATCATTTCTTTAGAATATGAGACAAAGATAGCACAGAAGTTACAGCATTAGATTTAGGCTGCCTTCATTAAAATTTTTGCTCAGCCATGACTTTAAACAACTTATACTTCCTCTATAAATTTCAGTTTTCTCATTTAATAATATGGAGAAATGTTAGTACTTACATCAATAATTGCATCATAAAACCCAGGAAAATCCTGAAAAGGCACACAAAATACTACCTGGTACAGAGAAAATGCTCAAACTCGTTAGCTATTATTATTTTTTAATCTGTGCTCAATACCCTGGATCATTTTTGACCATCTCACTGACATTTTTGTTTTTAACCACTTATGTCTAGTCAGTTACTGGATTGCATTTGTTCCTCTCTCAAAAACTGCTCTTACTCTGATCCCAGGGCCAGTGCCCTAGAGAGACACAGCCTTCCAACATAGTCTAACGCCTACAGTCACTGTCATGGTCATCCCTCCCAGCCTCTCACAGTCCCCCTGTGCTTGTGGACCCTCTTCTCAAAAATCTCCATGGTTTTTCCCATATCAGCCAGAACATAGTGCAAATGATGGTTCTGAATTCAATAGTCTTTCAACAGATTGGCTTTACTTGATTATTTTGGTCACACTTCCAATTCCCCCTTTCTGAACTGAAGTATATGTTCCACAGAAGTGATAATTCATATTCCCTTTGCTTTCTAGTGATCAGTTTAACTTTTTCTTCCCGACCAGATTACGACCCTCATTAAGGCAAAAGAAGTATGTGTTTCACTTTTTCTTTAACCTCTCAAAGAACCTGGCCACAAACACAGTAAACAGATTGTAAATAACACTTTCTCATCAATGATGAAAACATATTTATGATATAGAAAAAGTCATGGATAATATTTAGAGTAGGCTACTAAGAGAAATTTGGGTCTGATCCTAAGGTACATTCAGTAGAAACCAAGAAAATAGCTACTTCTTCTTCAACATGATCCTTAGATTAATGCCACTGTCAGGGATTCCACAGATACTGAGTGGACTATACATAGTATTTCTCAGTCATATCTTTATTTACTTACTTATTTTTATCCTAATTTGTTATATATGACAGTGGAATGCATTACAATTCATATTACACATATAGAGCACAATTTTTCGTATCTCTGGTTGTATGCAAAGTATATTCACACCATTCCTGTCTTCATACATGTACTTAGGGTAATGATGTCCATCTCATTGCACCATCTTTTCTACCCCCATGCCCCCTCCCTTTCTCTCATACCCCTTTGCCCTATCTAGAGTTCTTCTACTCCTCCCATGCTCCCTTCTCCCAAGCCCACTATGAATCAGTTTCTTTATATCAGAGAAAATATTTGTCATTTGGTTTTTTGAGATTGGCTAACTTAGCATTATATTCTCCAACTCTATCCATTTACCTGCAAATTCCATGATTTTATTCTCTTTTATTGCTGAGTAATGTTCCATTGTGTATTTATACCCCATTTTCTTTAACCATTCATCTACTGAAGGGCATCTAGGTTGGTTCCACAGTTTAGCTATTGTGAATTGTGCTGCAATAAACATTGATGTGGCTGTGTCCCTGCAGTATGCTGTTTTTAAGTCCTTTGGGTATAGATAGAGGAGTGGGATAGCTGGGTTAAAAGGTGGTTCCATTCCCAGTTTTCCAAGGAATCTCCATACTGTTTTCTATATTGGCTGCACCTTATTGCAGTCCCACCAGCAATGTATGAGTGTGCCTTTTTCCCCACATCCTCTCCAGCACTTATTGTTGTTTGTATTCTTAATAGCTGCCATTCTGACTGGAGTGAGAAGAAATCTTAGAGTAATTTTGATTTGCATTTCTCTAATTACTAGAGATGTTGAACATTTTTTCATATATTTGTTGATTGATTGTGTGTCATCTTCTTCTCTCAGTCATATTTTATGTGTGTGTGTGTGTGTGTGTGTGGGTGTGTGTGTGTTCCGGGTTCACTGGATTGAACGGGGTGGAATAGGGGTAAGGGAGGGGGGATGGGAATAGGAAAGACAGTAGAATGAATTGGACATAACTTTCCTATGTTCATATATGAATGCACAACCAGTGTGGATCCACATTACGTACAAACACAAAAATGGGAAGTTATACTCCATGTAGGTATGACAGGTCAAAATACATTCCACTGTCATGTATAACTGAAAAGAACAAATAAAGAATATTTAAAAACATTTTTAAAAACCCACATGAATAGAACAAGGAATTAAGGACAGCAGTAAGACTGACTTTGATTGGGACAATAAAGGATAGAAAAGGATAGGATAGTACCCAGATTGCTCCTAACTTATTTCCTAAGTATCCTCTTTCATGTTTATATACACATATATGCCTAAATATTCTAATTTTGGTTAATCAATGCATATATGTATGTGTAATAATAATAATGAATCTATGAGGCTTCTGATATTGGTCAGTAAGTACATAATTTTGAAAAAATAAGTTGTACTTGACATAAAACCAAGTCAATATCTCATAGAAGTGGTTACTGTTTTTATAATTAAAATATTTCTGTTAGTACTTTTTCATTCATTTTGGTCTTTTTAAACTCTCATTTTCTAGTATCTAATTTGAGCCCAAACTGTATCTTCCAGTAATTTTACTCCTTTTGTCCTAAATAATATACCAGTGGTACTTCTTGGCTTTGCTTGGTTTGCTGATACTACCATATTGAATAGGTTGCAGATTGTCCTATACTTCTACCACTAGTCAGAGTTTAAATTTAAAAGTGTTGGGCAGTAGTAATAACTTCAAGGTTAGCTTCTTGTACATGTCCAATTAATTAGTTCAGTTATTATCAGTAGTAGGACTGATACAAATGCAGTATGACCTCTCAGCATACTAAGCTCAATCAACAGGTAGTTATTCACATTTCTGGCTTCAATATATCACACATAACACCTTTTAAGAAACAAATACAAGTCTGAAACTTCTAGCAAATGAATGAGATTTATATAATGGCCCCAAACAAGAGAAGAAAAGGCCACAAAAGAGTCATGTGCCAATTAATAGTATATAACATTGTTTCTCAAAGTATGTTGCTAAGAATTCAGTCCTGTATTATTCTTGGAGAAAAAAAAATGTGCTCCTGTCAAAAATATGGAAAATGCTGTGTTCCATATTGCTTTTTTTGGAAAGTTCTTAGTCCAGCCAGGCTTGGTGGTGCACATCTATAATCCCAGTGGATCCCAGGAGGCTGAGTCAGGAGGATTGCAAGTTCAAACCTAGCCTCAGCAAAAGTGAGGCACTAAGCAGCTCAGTGAGACCCTGTCTCTAAATAAAATACAAATAGGACTGGGGATGTGGCTTAGTGGTCAGGTGCCCCTGAGTTCAGTCCTCAGTATCCCTCCCCCACCAAATTCTTAATCGAGATTTAAGCTATGAAAGGAACTAAGAAATCCTCCAAGAGGATTTCACTGTGCTTTCCTAACTCATTTAGCCATGGAACTTTTTTTTTCCCCTCAGAAAATATAACATCTGGCAATATGGGTGTTTGAAGTGTTTTGAGAAAGGCAGGTAGCAATTAAATGCCCAAGAGGTCTGAAGAGGGAGAGGCCACCTGAAGGTGGGAGAAACTTTCATAAGGAGAGAATATTTTAAATCAAGTCTTCAAGGTAGAGGTGGAGGTAAGTGAAGAAGGCATCCCAATCAAAGGGAATGTTGACCTGGAAAACACAGAATGCAGGGTGTTGGGAGGAAAGGGATTTAGAAGATGCTATGCAGGAGGCAGAAGGATCCTGAGGGGCAGAAATAGGGAAATCAGTCTTTAACACGTGAAAGTGATGCCACATAACAAAAGAACTAGCAAACTATGTAGGATTATGCATTTCTCCTTCTGTTGGCATCATTCTTAAACGCCTACTTGATCATGAAAGTGATTACTTAACTGAAACTGGAAGGTTTCAGTCAGAACAATAAGATAGAAATATAATGAGCCACTTGAAATGTTCTTTCAAGTTTTCAACTAACAACATAAAAAGCAAAAAAGAAGTAAATGAATCGAACAATATATTTTACTTAATTTAATATATCCAAATTTTTATAATTTCAAAAATGTAATCAATATAAAAATTAAAATAAGGCTTTTTTATTTGGGGGTGATGCAAACCTTCAACATCTGGTTTGTGTGGTCTTTTTGTTTGTGTTTGTTTTTGCAGTACTGGGGTTTGCATTATCACTGAGCTACATCTCCAGTCATTTTTATTTTGAGACAGGGTCTCACTAACTTGCTAAGGTTCTCACTAAGTTTCAGGGACGAGCCTTGTACTTGTGATGCTCCTGCCTCAGTGTCCCAAGTTGCTTGAACGATTTGTGTTTTACACTTGCAGCATATCTTAATTCAGATGTTCAGATGAGCCACATTCAAGAGGTTAATATGCATGTGGCTACTATTACCATGTTGGATAGCAGAGGTCTATACATTGACATTGATTAGTGGTCATAGCAAGGTCCATTAGGAGAGTGTTCTGATAGCTTTAACCTGGTCAAAGGCTTTAAATTTTTTAAACCTAAATGGGTAAGACACACCTACTTTGTAAGTTTTAAAATTTATGTTTCATTTTTTTTTTTTTTTTTTTGGCTAGAGTTAAATGAAGCAAATTAGGTTAAAGGTGAAAAGCTCCATGTCCCCCTCCAACTCAAATAATTAATGCAGATAAATTATTGTTGAGCTCCCTTTTGGCTTATTAGTTAAGAAAATTCAGTGGATTTGTGACAAACAAGAAAGCTCTACTGCCTGTGCCAGCTGATTTGTAAGCACGTACATGTTCTACGAAACTGTTTTTCAGTTTTTTAAGATTTTAAATAACTCTTCCTGCTGGTGCAGTTTCTTCACACTTCATCACATTTCTAAATAAGTGATCATGTGACGGTGAAGATTTCTTGTCCTGAAGGCATTCTACCAATGCTTCCCAACTGCTTCTAACTTAAAATACAAAGCAGTTTGATTCACACTTACCATTTTTGAATCTACTAAGGCCATTTGGGGAGAGAAGAAACTAGAAGCCTGCTGTTCAGTTTTCGCTTTCCACAAGTTCTCTTTACTGAGAGCTTGCATGTTTCTTGTTAAGTTTCCAAAGCACTTTTCGTCTCCGTTAGAAACTGAGTAACCATGGCACATTCTGTAAATGGAAAACTGCAGCTTTAAAATGGAAGACAAACACCAAGGCCGCAGAAGAGTAGAGAGTGCTGTTCCAGCAATGTGGATCAGGACTGGGAACGGAAAATATCCCGTAGCACAACATATTCTTTAAAAGTTCCTGGCTTTACTCCAGGGTTTCTGAACCTCAGCATGACAAACATACTGAGCTGGATAATTCTAGTAGTAAGGGCTGTTCTTTGTACTGTAGGAAGTTTAGTGATATCACCAGCTTCTACCCACTAAAAGCCAGGAGCAATTGCTACCCTTCCTTGTACCCAGCCAGGTTAGGACAAGCCAAACTTGTCTCCAGACATTCATTACCAGATGTCCCCTGGGAGACAAGATTGTCCTCAACATATAAACCACTGCTCTATTCAAAGTTGGGAAATTATATATTTAAAAATATAGTATGAGCTCTGATATTAGAATATAACCCCCTTAATATTATAAATAACATCTACTTTTCCTACGAGCTTATAGCCTTTGGAAACCAGATTAGGTTGACATGATATTCTCTTATATCCTACCTTCTGAAGCTCCATTATCTTGTTTCAGCTTGCTCTCTCATGTAAAGGTAAATGATCCATCTCATTTTTCACCCAGAATTGGTAATACTACAATAAGAAGGTAGACTTTCAAACTAAATCAATTATTACATACAACAGAACATGTAGCAGCATGAACTTCTTTGGATATATGTCAAGGGTGTTTACTCATATTGTTTTTGTAATGATTTGTACTCCCTGAAGAAAGAAGAAGGGCACCAAAATATCATTATCATCAATTTGGTCCTTTTCAGTAGCACCACAAAGAAAATGTGGTAATTCATGTCTTAAATAGTTCCTAAAACCTCTCCAACTGGATGAATCAAAACTCTTCAAAGCATATTTTATATTTCTCTGTCTCTTAAAACAGGTCAGAATAAAGCATCTTAGCATAGCCTAGTTCCTACCAAATAAAATCCACAAAATTGGAGAATAGTAATATTAGTAAATTAAGAATAGTTAAAGTATATTGCATATTTTTAGTTTTTAAGTTTATTTTGAAATGACAGAGTGGGTAGACAAGGAACACAAGACAAGGAACATGGTAATTTAAGAAGGACTAGATGAGATACACCTGGTACCTTGTATATAAATTGTTCTCTACCACCACAATGGCTTTAAAAAAGAAAAAAAAATGTCTTAAAAGAGTCATTATTCAAATCACTGATAATAGCTACCATTTATTGGTAAACACTATATTAGGCTAAATGAATGTTCTGTCATTTAAACCTTAATTGTTTGAGGTGGGTGTTATACCCATATCTGATAATTAAGGAAATTGAAGCATGAGGTGTTGGAGTAACTGGTTGTAAATGAGATATCTGGTAAGAATGGCTTTCAAACTCATAGCTTTTAACACCAAGACTCAAGTTCACTATGTGTTTTACCACGTCCTGCACAGCTCTTAGAACCGGTCTGACACTGTGAAGCTTTTCGTTCAAGGAGACTAAAAGACTTTTTGGCAAAACAGTGGAATCTTGTCCGAGTGTCATTTAAATTAATCAAACTCAGAGAGTTTAATCAAACAGGTCTCCCACTTGACAAAAGCTCTTCAAGTCCACCTTAGTCCTGGGAGTGAGAGCACATGGGAGGGGTGGATCTGCTGGGTGCTCACATTTTACTGAACCATGTGTGTTCTTATGTTTAAAGATCCAAATATTTTTATGTCAGGGTTCTAATTGTAAGTCAACAACTTCAGCTGCAATTTGAAAAAAAAAAAAAAAAAAAAAAAAAAAAAAAAAAGGCCTGTTCTGATTCTAGAAGGAAAATGAACAGCAAACTTAATGGACAAGAATTTTCTGAGATATTTTAAAGATATTTTAAATAAGATTTTATTATTTGCTTTGCCTGCTTTCTTTAAAAACTAATCCCAGCACATCATGTAACTCTACCACCTTTGTCTATGCATATGAATGCTAGGAAAAGAGAGAATGAAGAGTAATTTTGAGAAAGGTGTTACCAAATAATTATCCAACAAGAAAAATAAAAGCAAAAAGCGTAGTCTTCATGGTATCATTTAAAAATAGCAAAATAATATCTTGGTTTTTCAGACTACTGCTGGCAATGATGAAGTTCTCAAGATGACTACAATTCAGACTGGGCCAGAGCCACATTGAATGCTAAATGTTTTATTTCCAAATTTATAGTACTTCAACATAGGTCACAGTAGAAAAAACTGGGTTGGCAACTCAAGCTCAGTAATTTGTAACCTGAAATTCCTCTTGATTTTTATTATGTGTATTTTATGAAAAATAGTAAATGTTTGTATTTAATTCAATCATTAAATTTTAAGTACAAATGGATTGAAATTCATCCACATGTCCAATATTTAAGTACCTATAAAAGGGGAGTCTTTGAAAACAGAGCAAAATGTTACCAGGTAGTAGAAATGCAGGCTTATTTCCCCCATTGAATTACTCGATAAAGCAATAAATCTATAAGATTGAAAATATTTATTGGTTTTGGCATAGACTTCTATAAAATTTGATTGAATACGTTGCATTTATGCAGTATTATTATGTAGAACATATCTACATGTTTGACTTCAACAGGAAAACACTGTCATTCCTTCATTTCTTCATTCATTCATTTCATAGGAGGTCAGATGTTATGCAAATACTGTATGTTAACATCTGGAGTATAAGTAAGAGACAGTGGTTTCCTTGTATCAATTAAAAGCTGCTGTAGGTTGTTTCTTTCCTTTCTTCACTTTTCTTCCCCTACTTGTTTAAGGAAGATGCAAGGCTGCCAGAGGCTATTATTCACAACAGGAAAGAATATATTATTGATTTTAGAGTTTCCATATAAAGGACATTTATTTGTTAGCTTAAATGTCCTTTCCTTGATTATAACTGTCTTTGCAAAAGTAGTATTGACTGAACCTGAATCCTAGCTACATGTGTAAACCATGCCAAAGCAATTCAATAACTGATGGATGCTTACGACCATCACATTTGTTTTCAGTAATAATGTAGAGGCTTAGCAAGCTTAGGTCAAACAAAGAAAAGACTAGTGAGGGCAGCAAAATTATGAGCAGAACTCTAATAAATAAATTCATTTTAATGATGTAGAAATGAGCTTCTGTTTTATTCTGTTATTGGCTATTACCAACATATATATGAATGTATTAATGTACTAATAAAAAGATTAAAATAATACTAAACAGGTTAAATTCTACTCTAAGGAAAAATTGAACAATAAGACTTCATATGTGTAAAAAAATTTCCAGAAAAATACAACTTTAATAATATTACCTTACAGATTTATTACCTTATAGATTTATAGTGTAGTAAGCAGCTATGGAAATCTTCACTTCAAATGTGTAATGTTGGTTTTCTTCCCCCATAATAATTCTTTTCTGATAGCGTCTTATAATCTATTTTCTTATATATTAATTCGCCTGATTTCTATTGAATATTGTTGATTTTTCACTATGATATTTTTTCTATATTATTTCTATGAGGCTATTGTATAATTAATTTCTTCTTGTTCCCATCAGTACCAATGAATGAAGGCATAAAGGGTGGTTCACTTCTAAAACTTTTATTTCATCACTGTTTAAATATAAGATTTTATATAAAGTTTTAAATTAAAGAACATTTGCCTCCTCTCTGCCAGGATATCATCCCCCCCCAATCCTGATTCCTTCTCTTCTTCCCTCCCTTCCAAATATAACATAATTTGGTAATATAATTTGTTTTTTCCTAAAGAAAGGAAAGGTGGAGAAAGAAGAAAGAGAAAAGGAGAGAGAGAGAGAGAGAGAGAGAGAGAGAGAGAGAGAGAGAAAGAGAGAGAGAGGAGAGAAGAGACATTGCTTTACTTTGTCTAAGTCTCAAAGGGAACCTTGATATAGAATTTCTCCTCTTTGTGTTCTAAGGGATTAAAAAAAACACCCTGCAGATTCTTTTTAAAAGACTTGCTGAAACAACTCTTTAAATTATAAATCTACTAGATGAGTTACTTGCTCTTTCTGATTTATAGCGTAGTAAGCAGCTATGAAAATCTTCACTTCAAATGTGTAATGTTGGTTTTCTTCCCCCATAATAATTATTTTTCTGACAGCGTGAACTAAATTTATTTGCAGAAAACCATTCTTTAAGGTACAGTCATATTAAATTTGAGGAACATTTTATTTCAGTAGTTTTTCCCTAATATGTATGGGTGTGGCATAGTTTTCTTAAAGACAGAGGAAGGCTATTTCAGTGCATATTTCATAAGCTTCTTATTCATTATTCATTCATACCATTAGAGATAGAAGGAATACATACACATGGGGCATTCTCTTAGATGTGTCCTCTGAGAAGTATACTCAGACTCAACCTCAAAGAGTCTCTTTCAGTGGGGCCTGGAGGGAAGCTCAACGAAGGTGGCAGACAGCCTTCTTCAGATATGTTCTTACAGTAATGCTCCAGTGGGTTCTAAGTGCCACTGGAATTTAATTTTCAGCCACATTTAAACAACCTCAAAACAACTAACATATCACATTCAAATACATTTCATGAAAAATGATTCTAGATCAAGAACATTAGGCAAAGTTTGTAGTATAAAATTATGTAACTTGGAATAAACTCTGAATAGAAGCTAATTGGAATCCAATCATTCTCTCAACTGGTATAATATGGAAAGTATGGGAATAGGTGCATGCCATTTTTGCTAGTAGTTCTCTTCTTGTCAGTCAGATCACAGATACTCACACTGAAGAACACAGAACTTTAGTATTGTATGGTTTATACAAGGAAAACTGCTTTCTACCCTAATGATAAGTAAGGGATAATTTTTAAATGAGTGGCTTATGTAATTTCTTTGCAAGAAGTATAACTCAGGCAGCATAAATTCAGCTGAAATGTCCATTTGGAAATTTATATTTTCTACACAGTCCTATAACTCCCAAACTAGGCTTCTTTGGAAACTCAGCAACATTTTAAAAATATGGTTTAGTTAATCCATCTTCATAAATATTTTTACAACAAATCTTTGACAAGAATATAATCCCCTAGAAAAGTAAATATTCTTCCCTCAATCCCAAGCAAACTTACCTGTTGGGGAGAAGTTACCAAAATTACTGGCTCAGGCAAGTAGAAGGAGCTATATAAGGCTTCAGCTCTGGGGCCAAGGGTTGGAGACTTGTTTAAATGAACCCAAGAGTCAGATGGCTATGAGTACCCTCTAAATGGAAACCAGCAAGATCCACACTGGTGTGTAATGCTTCCTGGCGCCTCCCTTTGTTCTAAGTAGAATGCAAATGCTAAAATCACAGTTTGCATTCTTGCTTGCTCAGGGAACACTGATGTAGCCTGACAAAGCTTCCAGCTTAAAAATCCTGATGGGGAAAAAACAAGTCCCAGAAGATGAGACCTCCCTTGTGTACCAGTAGAACAAGCCACACAATAAATGTGTCAATCTGAACAGTTGGAAATTTGCGGTCACATTCACATTACCTGATTACATTTGTAAGAGACATACCTATATTATAGGCATTGAAAAAAGAAATTCTCCATTTCTTGTGAATGTCCATTAAGGAAGTCAAGGGTGTGTCTTTGAATTTTTTTCACCATTTTCTTCTCCCTGGTGTGCAAAATTTTCATGGACATATATAAAAGCAGTTAGTAGAAAGAGAAGAAATTCCTTAGGGCAGTGAAATATAGATCAAAGCATAGGATGGAATGAGAAATGCTATGAAAAATTTAAGGCCATGAAGAGAAAAATATCTAACAATATAATTATCCATGTGCTAACATGATATATTTTAAAGTACAGGAGAAGTTTAATTTCAAATCATGTTTAATGCTGTTTTTCATTAATATGGGAATATAAGGCAGGGGATTACTATCCAATCCCAAGTTTTTAAAAAGAATTTAGAAATATTTTATGTGCTATATTATCCCTTTTCCCAGCGCCTGCATAATTGATAAGGTTTTTTTTTTTTCTCATTGTCTGTGATAATTAGATAATAGAACACATTGTTCAATGACTGGGGAAAAATCATTTAGAGCAAGTGATGAAGTCATCACATATTTAACTTACAAGTCTCTGTGTATATTTACTGTCAAATACAAGATTAATGAGCACATCAATAATATATCAGTCACTTTATCTAATGCATAACTTGATCATCATTTCAACAAGAATCAAAATGTGTTTTCCTTCACCAATGAGGAAAATGAGTGTTTAGGCATTGCCAGTATATGGAGTGTTTTTAGCACTATTGGACTTAGTTAACTTTTCATTTTTAAGTTCCTTAGCTGGATGTCAGAATGCAAATTTATAAATGATAAGAATTTATGGGCTGGGGATGTGGCTCAAGCAGTAGCGTGCTTGCCTGGCATGCGCAGAGCGCTGGGTTCGATCCTCAGCACCACATAAAAATAAAATAAAAGATGTTGTGTCCACCGAAAACTAAAAAATGAATATTAAAAAATTCTCTCTCTCTCTCTCTCTCTCTCAAAAAAAAAAAAAAAAAGAATTTAGGGCTGGGGATATGGCTCAAGCGGTAGCGCACTCGCCTGGCATGCGTGTGGCCTGGGTTCATCCTCAGCACCACATACAAACAAAGATGTTGTGTCCGCTGAAAACTAAAAAATAAATATTAAAATTCTCTCTCTCTCTCTCTAAAAAAATTTTTAAAAAAGAATTTATGTGCTTAATACAACTATCCTACTAAATCTATTCTCCTAGTTCTTCTTTTTGAAAAATGATCAGTATTTTTACTTTTCAGTTGAGGTTATGATGATTGGTGGCATTTATGGGAAAATTTTAGTGATGATTAATGGTGACAGCTATTAATAGATGCTGGATTTGAAATTGTTTAAAAAATGTTACATAAACTTTCCTAGCATGTATGAGGCCCTGATATTGATCCCCAGTAGTTAGTGTGCCTGTGCATGAGAGAGAGAGAGAGAGAGAGAGAGAGAGAGAGAGAGACAAGAAATATCAACCAGACAGGAAGCTATGTGAGAAAATGACTTAGTAGGCTTTGTAATGAAGCTTCTGTAAATAAGTTTAATGTATAAAAATATAATCATCTACATGCCCAGGTGTTTAACTTCAGTCTTTTTGGAAACTGGAAAGTAAGTCTCATTGCCTGCAATATTTTTCTTCAAGTATTTGGCTGGACCCCTGTCATAGATACTTCAATATAAAAAAGAAGTAGGAAAGAACACACTCAGAGTATTATCACTGTTGCACAGCCCCCAAAACATTATAAATAACAGCGGAGAGTAGAGAGGACTAGCTATCCTTCCCCCCTCCCCCATCATTTTCTTCCCATATTAATCCAGACATAGTTGTGGCTCTTGGCTGTTTTTGGTTTTCTCCTTCTTTTCCCCAGTTATCCAAAGGGAGAAAAGTGACTTCTTTACTGTTATCTAGGAAAATAAGTTTGGCTAGGTAAGATATCTTTTAAAACAGGTCAAGAGAAAGATTTCTAAAGAGGTAGAATTTATATTATGACATGGAAGTTACAAAGGCACTTAAGGGATTGGTTGAGGTCTTGGTATTGTACTGGTTAAAAATTCAGAATTAGACAGTTTTGAATTTTGATTCTGAATCCCTAATTATTGACTAGGTTACTTAAGAGTCAGTTTAGTTTCCTCATGTGTAAAGAAGGAATGATAATAGTTGTAGTGAGCATTAAATTAAGGGAAATAGATAAAACCCTTTAAGAATAACTAGCATTAAACACACACTAAGAATGTTAAAATTATTTTGTTCTTTATAATTTAATTCATTGGGAAAAACAAATAAATACATATCAATTTCTATAACTTAATAATTGGAAAAGCATGACCCTTTCTGTGTGGGTCACTCTAAACCAACACAATGGAATCATTGCCACCAATTCTAGCTCTTTTGCACTTATTCATTTATTCACATTTTAACACTTAACTAATATTTCTAACACTGTGTGTCAGAAACTGTATCAAATTTTAGTTAAATTGTCAGTTCCTTAATGATCTTGAATTTTTGTGACATATATTGCTTTGTGTTATTATTTTATTTTTCATGCATATGAAATAATCATTGAATTTTAGGCTTCAGAGGCAAAGTTTATTCAGGAAAACTCTTTGTAATCCTCACAATTGTGTCTATTAAGTATTCATTGATTTAATCTGTAACTGATAGTATTTTATATACATATAAAAGTAATGCAAACAATGGTCCATTATCAGAAAATGTAAGACTTTTTCTGTGGTTTGAATTGTATGAAGAAACCAGGTGTATGCCTATAATCCTAGCAATTCTAGAGTCTGAGGCAGGAATATTGCAAGGTCAAGGTCAGCCTCAGCAAAAGTGAGGCACTAAACAACTCAGTGAGACTCTGTCTCTAAATAAAATACGAAATAGGAATGGGAATGTGGCTCAGTGGTCAATCTCTGGTACCCCTCTGCAAACAAATGTATGAAGAATGCCTAAAATGACTACTGTAATAAAAGTCAAATAGGAAAAGCATTACTATTGGCCTGAGAAAATCCCAAAGGAAGAGTTTCTGGAAAGAAAGAAAAATTTGCAACTATTAAATAGTATTTCTGTGATTATACTTTAATAAATAAAGAAAATAAAGTACTAAAATTATGAAAAATCTTAAAATGTACTTCAAATAGGTTAAAGACAAATATTTTAAATTCATCCTCAACATTATCCAAATACACAAACTATTAATGTATGCAAATTACTTGCTATGGTGATTACAAATTTGAACAATAAGTGAATTCCAAAGTCAATATTTGCATTTCTTTAACTCATTAACTAGAAGAAATCCTTAAAAAATAGAATTTCTTTCTGTACCTAACTCTGTAGTGGGATCACCGAAGAGGCAGGTTCAGCACCATGGACAAGGCATCCAGCCTTACTCTAGGGGATCTGTTCCTAATCTCTCTAGGTTAAAATCAAGAAAAAACTTTAAAGTAGCCATCTTCCATTTCAATACATTTTAAGATTCAAATAATAAGAAGTTTTTAGCTGGATAATATGAAGTTTACACTTTGAACCTTTCTATCTTATGGAAAAACATAATGGTCTTTTCAAAGACAAGCGTCACTGTGATAAACGCATTTAAGTGTCATTAGGTTTAATGGTGCCTACTCACTCAAACTATTATTCCATACCTTTTAAAGTTAATTTAATGTGTATTAATGGTATGAAATTGATGAAATTACGAATTGAGCTTCCCTGGGAACAAGTTAAACCAAGAAAGAAGGGAGAAGACTGGTTAATATTACCTCCTACCCTATTCTTCCTTTATACTACAAAAGATGTCAGCTCTGCCCTTGGGAAAGAAATGCTCACTGTTAGTAAGTTGAACCTAAGATTGATTTCTATAGTTTTAACTCAGGAAATTGTCTTTGGTTGGGTCACCAAAGGTTCATCATTTTCTTCAGGGAATAAAAAATATTCATTTTTCTAAGATTAAATTCATGTTTTATTCCATAGTTTTGGAAAATTAAATAACTTCCTATTCCTTCCCTTTCCCTGTTCAACTTGTGCATTCAACATAAAGAGTCAGATGTCGGGCTGGGGTTGTGGCTCAGTGGGTAGAGCGCTCACCTCGCACGTGTGAGACCCTGGGTTCTTTCCTCAGCACCACATAAAAATACATAAGTGAGTTAAAGGTATTGTGTCCAGCTACAACTAGAAAATAGATATTTAAAAAAGAGCCAGATGTCATGTTATTATTTTGTATCTCTATCTCATGTGACCACATTTATACATTAAACAATGGTGATGGATAATATTAAAATCAGATTCTACTATTGATGTGAATAATTAAAAAATCCAAGGTTGTGATCCTGAGAACATATGATACAGTAAGACTTAATTACAGGGTTTCAGGAAAACTGGAATCTAATTTTAAACTATGACTTGCAAAAATATTAAGAAACAGAAAAATATTCATTTAAATTATGTTTGAAGTAAGAGAAAGAAAAGTATAAAACCAATAGTTGGGAGCTGGGGTTGTGGCTCAGTGGTAGCATGCTTGCCTAGCATGCATGAGGCACTGGGTTCGATTCTCAGCACCACATACAAATAAATAAAATAAAGGTCCATCAACAACTTAAAAAAATTAAAAAAGAAACCCACTAGTTATTGCAGTTTATTTAACAATGATAGATGACTAAAATAATAGAGAACTTCTTAGCTAGTCTTTTGTTTCTCTGCCAACTAAAGATGATCTCCAAACTAAAAAGACCGAATAACTTGGTAAAGGAGAATGAAGCTAAGGCCATGTAATGCTACAAACTTCTCTAATGGCATTTAATTTGTCAGATAAATTATATCCCAGGCTTTGTAATCTCATCTTTTACAAACAGAATCATGGTATAACTGTGAATGTGTTTGAAGAGTCCTGAGCATGAGAAAGATGCCTTGAGGATTGAAATATAGAAATGAAGTGTTTAGTTCTAGTTTTCAAAATCTAGAGAGAAGGACGAATCTCTAAAATACTGCTTGGTGAGAACAAAATGAAATATTAGGATATTTCGGCACAAATTAATAAAAATATGGTTTCTGAGCACTTAGACAAGAAAAAAATGACACAGAGATCAGCCTGGATTCAAAAGAATAACGCAGGGCTGGGGTGGTGGCTCAGTGGTAGAGTGCTCACCTAGCGCTTGTGAGGCCCTGGGTTTGATCCTCAGCACTACATAAAAATAAATAAATAATAACAAAGGTATTGTGTCCAACTATAACTAAAACAACCCAAATATTTTTTTTTAAAAAAAGAATAATGCAAGCCAACCCTAACTATATTTATTTTTTTATTTACTCATTCATGCATTCATTTACAGATAGAGTTAGAACTAGTAGTCTTAGAAATGATTAGGACAGAGGTCACAAACCTCAGATGTTTACTCAAACATTGAGCTAAGCGGTCAGAGTACAAACTCAATGGCAATCAACACTGGCAGTAGAAGAGCATGTGTCGCAGCCAGAACTACCCAGCTCCATCTGCTTTCATTGCATTTTCCCAGGAAAGCCAAAAATTTGGAAATTTTATGTGAATCATCTTGGATTTGTTAAATAAATAAATAATAGATTTCAACCTTTTTATTAATGTCTTTTTTTTTCTTGTACCAGGGATAGAACCCAGGTGCTCTTTACCACTGAACTATATCCCCAGGCCTTTGTATTTATTTATTTTTTGAGACAGGGTCTCACTAAGTTGCTTAAGGCCTCACTAAGTTGCTGAGGCTGCCTTTATACTTAGGATCCTCCTGCCTCAGCCTCCCAAGTCGCTGGAATTACAGGTGTGTGCCACCATGCTCGGCTCCCCTTATATTTAAAATACACCTGGAAGTAACAAAGATAGTATAGAGAGGTCCCATGTATCTTTGACCCAGTATCCCCCAGTCAGCTTGGGACATGTGGTGAAGTATAGGTACTTCATTGAGGCACCGGGAAGGTTTCACATGCTATTGGGGATTTCTGTTTGTGTGACAGCAGAGCTACTACAATTAGATGAACTCAGATCTAATCTCAATATAAGGATAATTGGATCTTCTCAATGATGAAATGGGGGTGCCCTAATACTAGTATTCACTCTAAACATAATTTGATGTTCTCAAGTTCATAATTGGAAAAATTATCTGGAACCAAATATTTAATTTAATGTCATTATTTCTCAAAGTGTTCTGCATAGCTTGGCTTTCCTCTTGTATCACTTCCTGGACCACTCCTCAAAGCCTTGCTATTGTACAGGGTCTCTCAATGTGCCAAGTGTACAACTGGTGGTGCACAGATGATTTCTGGTGACCCTCAGATAAGTATCCTTAGAAGTTACATATTTATTTATGCACATTAGTAAGATTATAACTAACAGGTGACACCTGGCATTTCATAGGTATTATTTCTTAGAAAAAGGCTAAGTGAAAAAAAAATAGTGTGTCAATTTAAATAATATTTAAAAAATAAAATACAGTTCATATTTAGACATGGTAAAAATCATGAAGTATACTAATAAAATCCAGGTTCTGGAAATCCTCCCTTCTCACATGTAGAAGGATGCTTCTTTGGTCAGAAGTGTGTATACAGGGGCCTTTTTTTTTTTTCCCTTTGTCAGCACCTGGAAGGACCTCAGTCTATGGGACCACTGAAGATTTAACTCCCTGTTTCTCATTTGAGAATACATTTAGGTTTGGGGGGCTTCTGCCATTGAAGGCTAATATTCAAAGAAGAAACACCCTAATGTTGGTGAGAATAGCTCTGAAAATCCACGGAAGATGTTTCAGATATTTTAATTAATTAATTTATGTTTCTCATTTCTCTGAAAAAAGAATTCTTTATGAACACCAGTTTCTTTCTATAGAAAGCCAATCCCTTCCTATCATTTCTGCTGGGTGATAGCTATGGGTTCAGTCACCTGAAACACAGGTAACATCCTATTAAGAAGAAAGAACAACTGCAGACCTAAGATTTCAGTATTTTCATACAGGGGAGCAGGCGGGGTAGAGGGAGAAAGGGAGAGAGAGGAAAAGGTTAGAGCAGCCTGTTTTGTTTTGTTTTAGCATAACTATTTAAAGGAGATACCTTCTCTTTTTTTCCCCAAATTTTAAGTAATCAAACTGAAACCAATATTTATTGCTAAGATGCTATTTAGTATCCTCAGGCTATACTGATAGCCTAGCATAAGAAGCATTATGGTGTGGATGTGAGGTGTCTGCCAAAAGCTCATGTGTGAGACAACTGAAAAAGGCTTAGAGGTTACATGATTGGGTTATGAGAGCCTTAACCCAATCAGTGAATTGATCCCCTAATGGGATTAACTGAGTGCTAACTGAAGGCAGGTAGGGTGTAGCTAGAAGAGGTGGGTTATTGGGGGCATGCTTTTGATCTTTTGTATCTGAGGAGTGGAGTCTTTCTCTCTCTCTGCTTCCTGGTGCCAAGTTCCCAGTTGCTTTTCTCCACCACACTTTTCTGCCATGATATTATGCCTCACCTTGAGCCCTGAGGAATGGAGCCAGCCTTCTATGGACTGATACCTCTGAAATTGTGAGAACCCCCAAACCCTTTTACTCCTCTAAAATTGTTTTGTCAGGTCTTTTGGCCACACCAGAAAAAAAAAATCAATCAAACAAACAAAAAACCTGACTAAAACAAGAAGTAATGCCTTAAAAGTATGAGTGATCTTTTAAAATATCAATAAAGAAGCATGCAGGTATGAGTTTATATCACAAATATTTTAAGTATGTATAAAATACTCAGCATATATAGTAAAACAAATTATTTTGTGTACCTATTTAGAAAAATAGTCTATGTTGGAATTTGATGTTCTATAAAATGACCTTAAGGCAAGTTTTCATTTTGAAATAATTAAAGACCCATAGGAAGTAACAAAGATAGTATAGAGAGGTCTCATGTACCTTTGACCAAGTATCCCCCAGTGGTTGTCTCTTACATAACTATGGTATAATATCAAAACCAGGAAATTGGCCTTGGTGCAATGTGTTTATAGCTCTGACATCTCATCACATGTAGATTTGTAGAACTACCACTACAATGAAGATACACAGTCATGTCCTTACACAAAGATCTCTGCCATGCCACTTTCATTTTCTTCTCACCGCTTCTGTAAGCTTGGCCAACCACTAGTTTGAACAAGTTAGTAAAACTTCTAGCTTGAGTAGCTCTTCTGCCATGGTTTGGATCTGAAATGTGCCTCAAATCTCATGTGTTGAAGGCTTTTTCTCCAAGGCAGCAGTTTTCAGAGATAAATCTTTGGAAGGTGATTGGGTTGTGAGGGCTCTAACCCCATCAATGGATTAAATCATATTTTCATAGACCAGTAGGAAGTAGTGGAAACTTAGGACTTGGAGCTTAGTTGGAAAGAATGGGTTCTTGGGGAGCAGACCCTTGCAGGCTATCTCTTGTCCCTAGCGTCTCCTTCTCAAGCTTTCTGTTTCTTGGAAACCGTGAGGTGAGAAGCTTTGCTCTACCATGCACTTTCTGTTGCATCTGGGCCTTACTACCACAAGTCCAGAAACAAAGGAGCCAATTGACTATAGACTAAAACCTTTGAAACTCTGAGCCAGAATAAACATTTCCTCCTTTAAGTTGTTTTTCTCAGGTATTTTGTCATAGCAACAGAGCTGACTAACACATCATCCATGAAAATGAAGTTTTGATCAATTTTTTAGGGGGCCATTATTTAAAACCAATCTTTTTTTTTTTTTAGTTTCTATGACAGCAGAGATACTACAATTAGATGAACTCAGATCTAATCTGAGTATTACCTTAAAAACTGTTAAGTGCAAATCTAGTTAATGAAGTCTAATGTAAAAATGTGGAGAGCATAATGGATTGAACAGTGTGTTGTACATGTATTTGTCATTAAAGTAGTGTCATTGTCAAATAAATTAAATAACCAAAAGTCGCATTATAATAATATACTACTGCTACTAATTCCCATGCATGTAAGAAGAAAAAAAAATGATTTTACTTGTTCTCTTCTCTCACCAAATGTACACATGGCAAAAATTTGGCACAGAAGACATCTAACTTCTTTGTCCCCAAGGCTACTCCTTGAAGAAAAAGAAGCAAACATTCCAAAAATGTGCCTGGCTAAGTATCTGAGTTGGCTGTGCTGCAGCAAAGACTATAGGTTTGAAGATTCTGAACTGTGGGGTTTAAATTCAGCACTTTTCTGAGATTCTGAAGCTGCCCACTGGCCAGGGCCAGGACTAGAGAATCATGAGGAACTAGGCAGTAGACTCCTTTGCTTTCTCTTACAAAACTACTTGCTCTGCAAGGAAGAAGATAACATCAAAAAGCAGTTTTTCCCAAGAGACATCTTCCATTTAAAGTTTTTAAGAATCCCAGCCCACGCACCATTTTAAGCTCTTCCGCTCTACAATTCTCTACTCTTTTAAATTCAAACCTGTTGATAGTACCCTGCATGAGGATGTCTTACTTTGTCAACTGAGTCCTTCAACAACATATTGATGAAAAAAATGGTTCTCCTTTCTCACTTCCAATAATCTTTATGGAAAATCCCCTAGGAAGCAGAAACTTGAAAAGGATCCTCTGGGGATTCTGGACAGTCTACAACTTTGGAAAGAACTACTGAGCCCTTTGGAAACCACCTATTCCTTACTTTTCAGAAGGCACCATTTTCAAACCCCGCTCCTGAGGAAAATAATGTAGGGAGATAAAAAATCTACCCCAAACGCCAAGTTTGCTTGTCACAAAGCTCAATCATTGTAATAACCAAACAGGGACATTGTCCCCTCATCATCTTCTGTTGGGAGTCCCTTGATGTCCCATTTCCATGACCTACTTCTGTCTTTCCCTGAGCATTCTGGATACATCCCTCAATTGAGGGGGTGGCTCCGGGGTCAGAGCTTCCCACCTCAACCCCCATTGGACCCAAGGCATCAGTTGCCCTCCTGTGCCCACACAGACGCCCTGGTCTTACCCTTTCTCTCGCAGAAGGGATCCATCGCGCCGTCCAGACGGCACCTCCGTGAGCCCGAGTGGTGGGGGTCCGGCTGGGCCGCGAGCGGGCAGGACCCCGCGTCGCTGCGGGTTTGCGCTCAGGACCTGGGAGCCGGGCCCGGCCCGCTCCTCCCGCGCCAGCCGGGTGCGGACACGTGGTGCCACGGCAGCGGGTACGCACCAGTCCCCGCGGCCCCTCGGCTTCTGCAGCCAGCCCGGCGGCCGGGGCTGAGGGCCAAGTGGGTAGACGGGCGGGAGACCAAAGGGCCGGCACCGGTAGGTGGGGCGCAGCGACACGGGCGCGAGGAGGGCCGAGCGCCACCGGAGCCGCCAGGGTCCTGCTTGCGGGCTCTCGAGCTGAAGGCCTGGTGGCTGTCACCAGGTCCCCAGCAGATTTCCCTGCAGGCTGTTTCCTGAAGCCGTTCGGGGAGGGGGTGGCGCGCTGCCGAAGCCCTGGGTTCCCAGCAGCGGAGGGGGGCCCAGCAGAGGCAGAGGGTCTGCGTTGCACCCGCACGCAGCTGCCGGCCTGGGGAGGTCTCGCTCGCGGTCGCCACCTTACCGAAGGAGTGCCTTGTCTCCTTGTGGAGATGAAAAAGCACTTAAAACCGCAGCGTGAACCCAAAGTGCCCTTTAGGGCAGTCTCTGCTTGGGAAAATTCCTCTCGCGATCACAGCTGGTCTGGAGGCAGCTAAGGAGACACGACCCAAAACTGGGGCCCTAGATTTGTGTGCTGCTACTGGCTCTATTCCAATTTCACCAACGACCTTGGGCACCGCGTTTGCACAAGGTGTCTTGTCTGAGTTAACCTGATTTCTGACTTGGCGTTAAATAGGGCCATTTATTTTCTGGAAATAATAGCAATTGTGTTAAAAATCAAAACCTAAAACAAAAAGCCTCCAAGGACTTATTTAATAAAAAGTGCAATATAGAGATATAATTTATATCGTCTTTAGGCAAGGTTAAAAAGACTTCCTCAGACTGGAGAAAAATAACTGGGTTCTGATTTGTTAGTCCCAATGCAAAAACTAAGCTTCAAATACACTATCTCCCTTCCCGGGTAGGTAGGCTATTGAAGACCCAAGGGAAGATTTTGGCTTCCCTTAGAATTGCTAGAGTTCCCTGTAGCCCCATCAAGAATGCCCAACTCTACTAAAGGTCTTTGTGATGAAACTGGTTGCATCTTCCTACCATAGTTAAGAGTCAAGAGCAGCCACCACAGCTGGTAAAAGCTCTGCCAGGTGAGTTTCTTGTTACTTGCTTATTTTTGGATTAATCTTTATTTTTGCCTCTAGAAGGAGTTTTCTGTACAGAGGGCTGCTTCTCCATAGTAGCACCCCTGTCCTTTTATCATTGCTTCCCCTCCCCCTCTTCCTCTTCATGTCACATTCACTAGAGTTGGGCATACACAATCAGCTTAAAATACAATGTAATTCTAGTCATATGTGAGAGAATTTTACAGTGCAAGTCTGTTAAATAAATAAACTGGAACCCAGTCTCATGTGTCTACTCAAGTGGGCACATGTTAAGTGCATCAAATAATTTATCTTGTTGCTTTAACTCCATTTCATCTGGTCATCCCTTATCCTACTTCTTTCTGATCATAAGGCTCAAACACTTAAGATTTCTTCTCTCTGGTAGGAAATCCCTTACCTCATTGAAAATACAGATTCATAACATAATGGAAACCTCATAACAAAAAATCTTGTTTTGTGTGCTAAATCTTGACTTTACTATCTTATGTGCCTCACCTTACCCCTGCCACTTCTACTCAAGGTCCAGCCATTGAATTTCCCTGTTTCTTGGCCTTTGAAGGATACAAGTCCCCACTATGGTTTTTGGTCAAACTGCTGTTTGCCCAGGATTTCCTTCACCAGCTTGGCTTAGGTTATTTTAGGATTGTCTCCTGGGAATATGGTTCCCGCTCTTCTTTCTATATTTCAGACTTCCAGGACTCTGTATCAGATATTGTTTCCATTGGATCCTTACTGGCTCCTTAAAGATAATTCTGCAAGTAAAAACAAAAAATGTGTGGAAATAAACGTGCACTAGACATGTGAAACTATTAGGTTAAAAATACCAGTCTCTGCCTTTGAAATAGTACAGTTTTCTTTATAACAGGTATTTCCACCTGTTTGGAAGGAAATATTATTAAATTTTTATTCTGAAACCTTAGGAGCACTGAGAGTGTCCTTGAAGATTTGGGGACAAAGTGGGAGGGGGGAGTGAGTGTTGTAACTGGGGAAGAGGGAAGGTGGACAGGTGCTGATGTTGAGTTCCTGCTTCGGAAGGGTCAATCAGACTAGAAGATGGGAAGAAGAAAGGGGAAACTCCTGTTTGGAATGGTTTTCATCAGAGTGGGCACAGCGCTGATTGTGCAGTGAACCAGAGGAGAGTCTTACCAGCAGGAGCTTTGTTTCTCCCTCCTTGTCAACATACTTTCTCTACAATGCATCATCTCTAAGAGGACCTTCAGAAATTAAGAATACAATAAATATCAGTGGGCAAATACCTAAGCACAATCCACTGGACTTAGACTTTTCTGGACATATTTCAAGAATACAGTGTGATTGTTTGATTAAATACAATGGTGTTTGATAAATGTATTAAGAAAGGTTATCTAGGGCTGTGGTTGTGGCTCAGCGGTACAGCACTCGCCTGGCACCTGCCAGGCCCTGGGTTCAATCCTTAGCACCACATAAAATCAATAAATACAATAAAAGTATTGTGTCCAACTACAAGTAAAAAATAAATATTAAAAAGAGAAGTCTTTACACAGGAGGTGATTTATATTGGAGAATGAGTAAGAGCTACAGAAGTGGAGGATGGAGGTGATTCCAGGTGGGGAGATGCTGAATGGGGGGGGAGAGGAAAGAGAAGAGAAGAGAAGAGAAGAGAAGAGAGAGAGAGAGAGAGAGAGAGAGAGAGAGAGAGAGAGAGAGAGAGAGAATATAGTGTGATTGTAGAATTCATTTTAGAAAGAAGGTGTAAATCACGGGGCTTATATAACCTTTGAGATGAAGGACATTAAAAGGTTACCTAATACGGTCTTTTAGATATTGCACCAACCATAATCCCACAGTTCTTAGGTTCTTTTTTTCTCCTTTTAAGTTTCCAGCCCCTTCCCAAAATGCTGTTTCTAAGCCAGGACTCATTTTTTTGTTGGCCACCACCACCATCACATACAAACACACAAAATCCCTACTACTTGATTCTTTCTGGATTCTAGATTTGAATTAGACTGGAGAAAAAATCATCCTGAGTTCACTAGACCTGAGAAGAATGTTAAATAAACACCTCACAAGTTGGAGAGTTCAAATGGAGCCAGAGCTTCCTATTAGAAACGCCAACTTAGAAGAAAACAAACTCAGTTCAAATGATTGCAAATAAATTCTAGCCTTTCTTTCCTGGGACTAAAGTGTAATTTTCTTGTTCTAAGAATTTTAGACATTTAGTTCTTCATTGTTTTATCAAAATATGTAGAGCTAGAGCTGTATCTGCCTATAAGTTACTCATTCAACATCATTTATTCAGTACCATTTTCCAAACCTATTTTGTCTTTCCCTTCCCTCTCTTTCCTGATGACCTGTTTGCTAAAGTGTGATTAGATTGATATGTTACTTCTTCAAGATAACAGGATGGGAAGAAGCTCCCATTGCTGAATGTGTACTATATACTAGGCACTACTTCACATTGTCTAATTTTTTAATTATTACATTGTCTTAAGTAGTTATTCCTATGTACTTTACTGGTGAAGAAAAGGAGCATATGACTTGTTTACAGTCACAAAGTCAGTAAATTGTGCAATGGAAATTTGAAGCTAAATACTTATAATTATTTTGTACTACTAGTCACTGTGGAAGCTTTCTGGAAGCAATGCATTTATTTACTCAAAGATCTACTCAAATGGAAGAATAGTGAATGCTATTGCAGGATGGAAAGAGTAGAATTTGTCATGTGGGTCTTTTGTGCATTCAATGCAAACATTCAGTGGCTCTCTTTTTTTCTTACAGAAAGAGCTGGACTAATCAAAATCATTGTGAAAACTGGGAAACTGTGTTAGTATGGTTAAACCACACATATGATGATTTTATTAACTGCAAAAGCATTTTGTAGAACGGTCATTCATCAGGGGTCTACATCATAGCTATAAAAAATTAAAATACTAGCTAGCCATCAACTTTTGTTAATAATAGACTTTTTTTAAAAAAAGTGAAATGAGGTTCATGGTGAATTTAAACATGTCATATATACTTACTCTGGGCTTATACAGTCCCATCTATAAAACAGAAATAATAAATATAATTCTCCAGGAGTTTGAAGTATCAGAGGAAACAATCGAAAACAAAATACTTTATGAATTGCAAATATGTGTGTGTGTTTTATTTGTATATATGTACACACACATATATATGTATTATGGATTATGACAGTAAAAAAGCTAAATAGTGAATTGAGTGGGAAAGAGATATTTTATAATTTAAGTTAGCACACACAGAGTCATGAAATTTTAACATAGATAAGAAATTTCTAAATCATTCAATTTCCCCCATTTTGTAAAGAAAAAAAAAACAAACAAATGCCTAGGGATAGGAATTTCTGCAGTCACATCACATTCTTAAAAATACTGTTGAAAATTCTAAAATAATAAAGTGGTGTCATGGGAATAGTAGTCAGTCAATATTTATTGAGTGGCCATTATATGCCAGGCAGTTTTAGATGCTAAGAATATAGTGATGAACTGATATCCTAATGAAGACGGTGAGATAAAAGAAGTGTGAATAAACAAGGTCCTTTCAGCCACTAAGTGTTTTAAAGCTGTTAAAATAGGAAATGTGGTAATGAGCTGCCAAGCTTAGCTTTTCAGGTATTACTCTGAAAGCAACACTCAAATTGAGGCCTCAATGAGTATCTGGAGGTGATTTCAATGGAAAGATGTGAAAATACTTTAGATATGTTTAGATACAGAGCTGACAGGATTTACTGGTGTTTTAAACGAACACTATTGGGAGAATCAAGGGTGATGCCTTTTTTTTTTGTCTCAACATCTAAGTGAATGGGGTACATGTTTTTTAGATGGGTGGGATTGTGGTAGGTGGTGATAATTGGAATGGGGCTTGGAGAAAGGATTGGTTCTGTTTGGGTCACATGAAATTTCAAATAATAGTTGAGCATGCAAATGGAGTTGTTGAGTGGAAATCTGGAACTCAGGGGAAGTAGATGTCCAAACTAGAAATAAACATTTGAGAATTACATTTGAATTTGTAATTCTCTTATTGGTCATTGATACCTTTACCTGCTTATTTTAACAGCTGTATGTTATTACATCATATGACCATACCGCGGTGTATTCTTTCAGAATGTAGATACTCATAGATAGGGCCACAATTTCATGCAAAGGAATAGATTAAATGCAGATTAATATCTAACAATTTTAAATCAATATTCTAGGGCTATCAAGGTAATTGTTAAGGGAAAAAATCAGCACAGTAGCAAGTTTCTAAGAGATGGGTATAAAAAGATTAGAGGAGCCCCCCAGTTTGTTGATGGTGCATGTATCAGTGTAGGGTTGTGGTCAGGGTACTATATTGCATGTCAGCTATAGTTATAAATGTTGTTTGAAGGTATTGGTAGTATTAAAATACCAGTGTGTTTTTCACAGCATGCTTATAAATACATACTGTTAGAATTTGGATATGAGGTGTCCCCGCAAAAGTTCATAACTTAATGCAAGGATATTTAGAAGTGAAATGATTACACTAGGATAGCTGTAACTTAATCAGTCTGTCCTAGTTTTAATGGGCTAACTGGTGGTAGCATAGGCAGGTGGAGATGCATGGAGGAGGCGGGTCATGGGCAATACCAGGGAAAAGATTATCTTCCCCTCAGCTTCTTCACCTCTCTCTCTCTCTCTGCTTCTTGGCTGTCACAAGCTGAGCAGATTTCTTCTGCCATGCTCTTTTGCTCCTCACCTCAGACCCAGAGCAATGGAGTTGGCTGACCTTGTACTGTACCTCTGTAACTGTGAGCCAATAAACTTTTCCTTTTTCAAGTTGTTATTGTCAGGTATTTAGTTGTTATTGTCATTACAGTGGTGAGACAAGTAGTTGTGATAGAGCTTATATGGCTTACAGATCCTAAAATCTATTTCAACACATGTACATATATGTAAACATACATAGATGATATAGAAATAAATAGATAAATGGCAGCCCTGGAAAGGGGAATAGCTCTGACTTCTGTAACTTGTTGTAACTAATGTTAAACAAAGAGGGTGTCCTAGCTACTGGGCTCCAAACTCTGTCTGGTGATTTGATTTTTATTGTAAACATTTCTGTTGTAGACTGCATCACCAAACTTCTGCATTTTATGGAATTAAGGTTTTCAATTTATAAACTGGCATTGAACATTAGGGACCAGCAAACCAGAAACCAGTAAGCTAGGTTTCTACATTTTATTCAACCATTGTAACTCCTTAAAGGGATTAATAGTATATGTTGTTTACATTTATGTGTACTGTATTCACAATAGTTAAAAGCTAGAACAACCTGGATGCTCTTATGTGGGTGAGGGATTAAACAAGCTGGTTGATCCATGTAATGGAATAGTAGTCAGCAACAAGATGCAATGAAAAATTGGAGCATATGACCACTCTGATGAATCTTATTCTCAGTGGGGGAAAAAGCAAACATCCAAAGGTTATATATTGTATGATTTTACCAACATAGAATTGTTGAAATGACAAAGTAATTATAGACATGGAGAAAAGATTAGTAGTCTGGAGTTCGAGAAAGAGTAGGATGGGAAGTTGCTATGGCTGTGAAAGGATGACATGAGGGATACTTGTAAGGGGAATATTTTGTATCTTGACTGTATCCTGTTGATTTCCTGGTTGTGTTTTGCTGTAGTTTTACAAGATGTTACCACTGAGGGAAACTGGGTAACTGGATTTACAGGTGATCATGTTGTCAAGGGAATAAAATTTAAGTTGCTCACTTCCTAACCCTATGTTCATTAACACCCAAAGATAGCAATGCATTCAATGCATTCATAGTGAGGTTCATGGACAAATGCCATTGGTTTTAGAGATATTTGGGGGCTTGCTGAAAATTTGGATTTCTGGAGTCTACTGTTCACCAAATACATAAAACTTTCAAATTAAATGCACTTCTCAGGTGATTTAAACAGACACCAAATTACTAGAATGACTGAGAAGTAGGGGAATTAATTTAGGAAATTAAAAGAGAGCAAGCATTAGACATTTTTTTTCTTATTTGTAGTTGTATCATCTAGTATAGAGCCTGATCCATGGAAAGTAATGTTTATTATACATTTGTTACCTTGAATATTTGTTTAATTCTTCTAATGCTATTTTAAGTTCTTGCTTTGCATTATAACATAATTTTTCTCCAAAACATCTTGTAACAATACTCAAAGCATCCTCATAATCATTGATAACTCCTAATCATTTTTACCTCAGAGCAGTGGGTTTCCTCCACTTCCTGGGAAGCTGTCTTCTATACCTGAAGGTATCTTCGTTTGGGATTTGGCTCTCTGCTTTTTATCTTTGTCCAAAATTCCACATGATCATGTTTGAATTTATAAGCCCCAAGGATTTCGTTGAGCCCTGCTTACTTTAGATTTGTAACCTATAAAGCTAAGTAAGTTGCAGAGATCCAGTGGGGGGTAAAACTCATGAGGTTACTTTGAAAGTGATGAGATGCCTTGCAAATCTAAGTTACTATTATCTCTTTCCTCTCCATCAAGGTCATCTCCACCAAGAACTTTTCCACCTGCCTCAATTCTTGGGAGCACCAATCACAGTTCATTTACTTGTGGTAAGCTTGCAGCAAGAGTATACTTTCAAAAAATATCTGTCAATGTGTGAGATTCCTAAGGGAAAGGATGGCAAATAAGTTGACTCAGCCTCCATTTTAACTTTGGTGTCCAAGGCCAATATCACAAAAGAATCACAATCCAAGTTCTTGTGTGCTCAAAGGTGCCCTCACCAGCTTTCTCAACACAGTGCCACAGGCAGACCCTTGATTGAATGGCATTGACCTTTCAACAGAACCTATTTGCCATCTCTAATTAAAATAAATCTATATAAATATGCATGCATTAGATTTGGGTTTGGTGCATATTTCTCAAAGATATATGTGTGAAGGATATATGGGTTCTGTATGTTTAATAGATGCATGTATTATGTGAGATGATATTGGGTATAAAATATGCTTGCTTGTGTGTGTGTGTGGGGGGGGTGTGTGCATGTGTAAGTGCATGGTAATGTGTAAAATAAAGAGGAAATCAAGGGGGTATTAAGTACTTATTTTTAGATAAGGTGACAGCATTAAATATTCACAATAAAATCTTCTGAAGAATTCTGAAATAATATGAACATTATGAAAGTCTCCCAACTGTCAGCAAGTATTTAAGTCAGGCTTTTACCTCCAAAGGCCAGAATCAGAGTTACTATTTTTTTTTTTAAATGGGGAGACCAAGCTAGAACCTTATCTCTTTGGAACAGATTTAAAGTCTGAAATATTTGTATAACATTTATCTTTACAATAATGATATATAACTAAATGAAATCCTAATTTAGTTCTCTTGTGGTACAAATATCAGTAGACTTTTGAATAATTACTCAAATGTATACCTTAGAGTCTTCCTCAAGTATTGCATATGATAAATAAATTTTCTCCTTTGGAAAAAAATTGGTCTGCTTATAGACCATCCTCCAATATGCTAGATAGTGCTAGATGCTAAATATACAAAATTCTGGATTTTTCCAAAGAATATATCAAGTGCTTCTCCTATATGTTCCTGTAGCATTTTTAATGTCCACTATCAAAATATGTATCATATTTTACTATAATTCCTGGATGTCCCCACTGAAGTACAGACTTCTGTAGGATAGGATTGAGTCATTATTTGTGCCTTTATTGGTTAAAGTAGGGATTGGCAAACTTCTGTAAAAGGTGAGATAGTAAACATTTTAGGATCCGCAAGCCATATAGGCTTTATCACAACTACTTGCCTCACAAAAGTTGTAGTGTGAAAGCAGCCACAAACAATGAGAAAGTGAATGTGACTGTGTTCCAATAAAACTTTATTTACAAAAGCAGACAACAGGTTAAAATTTTCCTACTATGATTTTCCATTCGATAAGTGCTCAATAGATTTTTATTATTAATAGTAATACGTTAGTTTTGTTGAGTGAATAAATGAAAGCTTTATGGAATGTGGTATTTGCTTTTGTGGATCCTACATTCTAGTAGAAATTAAAACAATTACACTTTAGTATGAAAATTGTGTGATGGACCATGGACAGCATATTCTGGGAACCCCAAGGACAGGTATCTTAATCAAAACAGGGAGGGTATTTGAAAAGGTTTCCTGGAAGAAGTAGATTCTAAGTCCTATTTTGAAAAAGGATTAGGAATTAATATGTTTACAATGGGAGGTAGAAAGGGTATTCTAGGCAGCAGGTAGATCACTAAGTACAAAAGCAGAAAGGCAGGTACAGAACTTCATGACACATTTGCATATAGTTTGGTGTGAGACTTTTAACTATGGCATATAGTTTTGCCATTTATTTCCATAATCTGTGTTCTAATACTCCTGTCTATTTTCCTTTGAGACCAATGCAATTATTATCATTTTTTCTCTTAATAGTCCCTGGTCTTTTAACTTAGTAGATAAACATGCACAAGTGTCTCCTGAATTTAAAATGACTATTTCCATTTCTGCCATCATCATCACCACCACCCCCTCTACCAAGACCACTACCACCTTCACCTTGACTAACACCACCACCCCATCATCAGCTGTACCACCAGCTCCACTGCCACTAGCTTCTCTATCACCAATTCTGCTACCTCCACCTCCTTTACACCTTCATCACCACCACCCTTACCACTCAAGGGCCACAACCTTTGCATTACCATTACCATCCCCTCTGCAGCTTCCTCCAACACCTCCATTGTTGATCCATGAGACCTTCCTTTTGTTTTCAATTCCTCTAAAGCAGTCATTATATCTCCCTGTTTTATAGGAAACTTCTTGAAAGAATGATATGCCCTTGTTTTTGCTCAGCCAACTACAATCTGGTTGCTATTCTCATCACTTAATTAAAATTACTTGCAATAAAGTCACTACTTGCCATGATCACCACCTTGCTACATTCACTGGGCACTTTTCCTTTTAACTTACTTGACATTTCTGTGTCTTTTGATTCTTTTTTCTACTTCCTCTTTAAAATATTCTCCTTCTTTGGGTTTTGTAGTATTAAAAACTTCTGGTTACCTCCTCATTTTCTATCCTCCCTTTTTTCAGTCTTCTCAAAGGGCCAACTACGATCTGGGTTTTCCTTAAGGGTTGGAGTTTTCCTTGGTTGTTTGCTGATCTCACAATCTTTAGGACACTATGGTGTAACCTTTTATAGTGAATTCCTATATCTAGTGAGTGAGAGCAAAGCACTTTGCTGAGAATGGGTTAGAAGACTTGGGAAAGAGGTGAAAGTTGGCAAAACTGCTGAGGGAAATGGGAAAGAATGCTGAATAAGACCTGGTGGACATGGAGGCTGACTGAGGTCTGGCCCTCAGATTTGTCATATCTTGAAGCTACCCAGTTGTAGAGTTTTTCCAGCATCCTAAGAGTATGGATAAAAATTGAATAGGTAGAGACATGACTAGAAAAGGGATAAAATCTGTAAACATTTTTTTTTACAGTCTTCCCCAGGACTCTTCCATAACTGACATTATACTATCAAATAGTTAGAAGGCATAGCAATTAAAAACTTTACCCATAACTTTTTTATAGTTGGATTAATATCTCTTTCTAGTTTGATGTGGTAACTATTTATTTTGCTTATCTTTTGTTTTCATATATTTGTGAAATTTAAATTTCTTATTTAAATTAAAATAGTATAAAGTTAGATTTGTCTAGAGCCCTTAATCTGGTAGAGTTTCTTGAGGTGTTTGATCAACAACAATGCCTGGAACAGGCAAAATAAAATTTATGTAACTATTTGGAGCTGTATCCACTCCCCTATCCTCCTTTAAATTTCTAAGACTAAAGGTTAAAACCAGTTCATTTTTAACCAGATTGTTATTTCCATGGATGGACAAGTGCATGGCTGAATTCATATGTTATTTGGTATTCTAGTTCATCTTCCATTTTCTGTTGCAGAGCCTTGGATGTATTACTTGAAATTATTTAGTCAGAGAAAATTATATTTTGGATAAACTACAAACATTTTAATATGGTCTTTCATTAGAGATTCCCCTATCTATACTGTGGCCTTAATTTTGCATTATTTCTGACTGCACAACATATGCCCCAGCCATGCTGAATTACTTCCAAATCTTTAAACACGCCCTCCTTCCCTTCCCGTCTTGTTTTTGTACCTGCTATTCATTTGCAGTGGAACACATTCTCCCCTGACTCACTCTTGTGAATTCTTTAAGGCTTCACCTCCCTTCACTCTAAAGTTAAGACTTAATGCATTATATTGTAATAATTCTACCTTTGTTGGCTCTATTCGACAATATGATCAGTGGGGTCTCTGTTTTCATCCTGGTATACCTAGCACCTGGCACAGGGCTTGAAAGTTGAAGGCATTCCATATTGTTATTTGGTTGAATAAATGACAGGATGAATGAATGAATGAGTTAAATTAGTATGTGTGTTGCACTGTTCTTTTTACATGTTATTCTGATTTTTTTTTTCAGGCACGTCTCATAGTTTCTTAAATATAAACTTCTGTTTTAGTAATATTTAGTATAAATATGGGTTCACATTGGTTTTGTGTCTTTGTGGTTGGCTAACATTATTCACCAGAGATCTTAGGCTATTCTTGTTCCCATAAGCTTCACCTTCTCCATTTTCATGCATTTGCTTGCTTCCATCTACAGGCCTAGACTGGTTCCTGCTGCAGCAGGAAGTGTTTAAGAAGCTTCCTGCCAGGGTCTGAAGATTGCCTTGGAAGCAAGTGCTCCCTTTTCCTGGTTCCTGGCATCTGTTCTTCTGCTCATCTTATTTGTAGATCACCTGGTTCCTGCTGACCTGCCTGAGCTTTTGGCCCTCTGCCTTGCCTTCCAGCTTTGGAAGCCACCAGTTCATCTCTGCCTTCTTATCTCTCACTCACCTGCTGTGTGCTCTGACCTTTCATGCAATCATTAAATTTTCCTTTTCTTTTTGGTTTCTGACTGACTGCAACATCGTGACCTTTGACTCATTTGTGTGTTTGAATTCTGGATTAAGCAATATGGTTGCTGTTTTGTCATCTCATCTGGATCCCTCCCTCTGAATTTGCCTTAGTTTTCCTGGTCTTATATGTATGCATTATCAAATTAATTTACAGGTGTGGCTCTGACATATTTCTTTTGAACCAGGGTACTATGCATCTCTCCTTATATTATGACTTTGGAAACTGAGGTCCAGAGGTTTCTAAACTCCATTGTTATTTATAGATATACAAGCAAAAGATACTGCATAAATCTAGAAGCAGTGTTTAATCTATCACATACTAAACAGATTCTAAATCTTTGCAAATGTTGGATGAGTTAAATAAATAGTTACCAAATTGAACAAGAAGGATATACTGATCCAACTACAAAATAGTTAAAGTGTTCTTTAATTGCCTTACCTTTTAAATCTTGGTTGTGCATCAAAATTATCTTAGAACCTAAAGTGCAATGCAGGTGCTTGGCCAATGCAGGTGCTTAGGCTCTTCCACAGAACTTCTGAACTCCTGAATCATAATCTTGAAGTAGGTTCTTGACATGTTTATTTTCAACAGTTTTAAAATTCATTTCAATGGAAATCATGGGTTGAGTTGAACACTTCTGTACTAATGATTACTTTAAATATTCTACCTTTGATATGACAATGAGTATCTCCAATGCTAGAGGATTAATCAAAGCCAATATTTATTCATTACTACCTGTATGCATGATGCTAAGTCCTTGCATCTAGTTCCTCATTTAATTAACCTTCAAGTCAACACCAGCTACATATTATCCACATAGAGGTTGATTAAATTTAAAGTTGAAAGAGGTTAAGGTACTAAATAAAGGTTACACAGATAATCACAGGGTAGAAATATAAATCAAAGTCTTTTTTTTTTGCTTAAACATAATGCTTTATAACACAGCAATAGCTCAATAATCATATCACTATAAGCAGTATATTGTACCTCTATCATTTTACTATTAGTTAGTATGTGCAAAACAAATCTGATTATCTTATTACCCTGCTTGAGGATTCCTACAGTTTCTTTATTGCCAACAAGATAGTTAATTTTCCTTGTCATGGTATAAAATATCCCTTATAACTCATCTTCCAACTTCCTCTTCAGATCTGTCTCCCTCAGTGTTTCCTCCACAGTCATGCAGAATTTCCCACCATTATTGTAAAAGCACCAAACTGAAACAATGAAATGCCCTTGGGTGGGATTTGAGGGTCATTTGAGGAACACATTAGTTCTTTCTTTATCTGAAAGCAATAGAAAAAAGTCATAAAAGTGAAGATCAACCAGTCGCAGTGGTGCATGCCTGTAATCCCAGGCACTTGGGAGGATCATAAGTTCCAGGCCAGCCTGGGAAACTTATTGAGACCCTGTCTCAAAAAAAAAAAAAAAAAAGAAAAAGAAAGAAAGAAAGAAAAGAAAAATATTTTTCTCTACCATCAGCTCAGGTGTTGGTTTTGGAAATCTTTCTAATTTCTATTAATCAGCACATCATTCCCTCTCTACCCAAAGTCTTCAGTTCATACCTCCTTTTGATATATTTATTCTACACATAAATACAAATATGCCTTTATATCTCTTTAACTTCCAATGATTGAGATTTTCTGAGTCAGGAAACCTGTCTCATCTATTCCTGTTACCCACAAAGTTAAGCATGGGGCCTTAAATGTTGTATTTACTCCTCACAAGCCTTAAAATTGCTCCTCCAAGGTTTGACAGCTCTTAGCTGCCTTGTCCCTATAGAGACAGACCATAGTTATTCAGATGCTGTGTCTCAAACTAGCACAGGGCCTGGTACACAGTGCTTGGAACATCACACATTAAAGTTTGAGTGAATGAATTAGTTTTAGCAGATGATATCATATGATGATGTTTACAACTACCATTTGTTTCAGAGTGTTGGACTAAACTCACAGCGAAGGATATATATTTTAAGAGTGGAGAAAACATGGTAAAATCAATGAAATGTCACCACAGAACAGATAGAAACACTGAAATATCAAATGAAAACTACTAAATTGTGAGTCTAAGATTCCACAGATTATACAGGACTAATCTTGTAATATATTGATATGCTTTTGATTTTTTCTTTTTTTATTAGTTGCTCAAAACATTACAATAATCTTGACATATCATATATCATACATTTGATTCAAATGGGGTATGAATTCTTATTTTTCCCACATGTACAGATTTCAGGATCATATTAGTTATACAGTCACGTTTATACATACTGCCATACTAGTGTCTGTTGTATTCTGCTGTTCTTATTATAAAATGCTATATAAGTGATATAAATGGCTATATATATATATATATATATATATATTGACATTAATGTCTAAGAGATTGATACATTTGCAAAGTTCACATTTTATTAAATGGAAGCACCAAATTTTTCTTGGAAATACTTATACCATCTTATATTCACAGTCAAGCTTTATAGTTTTTCTCATAATTATTTCAGACCGATATTTTGTTTGAAAAGTTGAAATATTTTAGTTTCAAGAAATAAATTTAAACTAGTACATAGTCTCTTTCATGTGGTATTACATGAAATAATCAAATTAAAAGCAAGTACTGGGATGGAATTCATAGCTTTGAAATATTCCTGTGCCTGTGACACAATTTCATTTTTCTTGTCCTTGAAATAGTTGAGGAAATATAGCAGGTTGTCATGCCTTATTTTACATCTACCCCCTTTGAAATGGATGGAACCACATTTCTTTTCTTTTCTCTCACGAATGTCATTATGTTTTCCTTTATATAACAATAAATGTTTTAACACACATTAGAATTCTTATTTTCTTGAAGTTAAAAAGTGGAAGAGAACACCAATAATATTCATAGTGATGTACAATGCTTGGTAAGTGGGAGACACCACATGAATGTTGCTAGGGCAGCTATACTAGATTAGTCTTACATTTTCAGTTCTCTAAGCTCCTAGAGATTAATAACCATGTCCTTTTAACCTTCAGTTGTTTGCATCCCCTAGTAGTCTTCTGTGTGGATGAAATATACTAAATTTTGGAGAATGAGTGCAGTAATGAATAAAATTGAATGGGACATGTGGAAAACAGCTTTTAACTTTTAAAATGTCATAATAATAAAGGATTCTTAGTTTTTCTTTTATGTATAGCTTAAAAACTGTTTTTGAAGTATGACTACATTCAGCAAAGTTCAAAGTCTAGTAAATGAATAAACTCATGGAATTAACACCAAAATGAAAAACAACTTTAAAAAACAACATACCAGAAATCCCTTTTATGCTGCCTTCTAGTCACTGTTTTCTCCAAATTTGACCACTATCTTGACTTTTAATACCATAGACTTGTTCTGTCTGTTTTGAATTTCATATGATAGAATCATACAGAAAGTACTGTTTTGTATCTCATTTCTTTTACTAGATGTTAAGTATGTGAGATCCACACATACTTTAGGAAGCAGCTAATGTTCATTCTCACAGCTGTAGAATATCCCTTTGTATAAATATACTACAAATTATCTTTCCCTTCTACCAAGCAGGGATGTTTGACTTGTTTCTGGTTTGGGGCCATGATGTATCATCAATGTACATTTTTCAGCACATCTTTTGTATGTGTACCTAGAAGTGAGATTGCCCATACAGCATAGATATACATAAAGTTTTACTCAACACTACCAAATAGTCTTCCAAAGCATTTATACCTTGTTACCTTTAGATCAGTTGCATCTGAGGATTCAGCAGCTCTTCATCCTAGACAACACTTGGTTTCATTTTAGCCATTCTAGTGGGTATATGGTAATCTTTCATGACATTTTAATTTGCATTCATGTGATGACTATTAAAAAAAGCTAAGACCTTTCTTTACTTGCTATCTAAATATCTACTTTTATGGACTACCTATTCCACATTTTGCACTTTATTTTTTTTGGCGGGGAGTGGGTATTCTTTGTATTTGTAGAAGTCCTTCATGTATTCTGGATACAGGTTGTCAGATATAGGTTTTGCAAATATTGTTTGTGTGAAGAGTTTTAACCTTCAGTCCATTCAGGGTGAAATCACTCATGCATCAAGCTGGTGTACAATAGAATCTTGAGTAGATTTTCTAAGACACCAGTGTTAAAGCATCATTCCTAACTAATTAAATTGGAATCTCTAAGGCCAGAGACTGGCTCTATGTAATGTTAGTCATTGTATCCCCAGTGCCTAGTAAGTAGCTTTCTTAATATTGAAGTAGGTATTTAAAAATTTAATCTTTATTTCAAGTTTCACTCTTTCATCAAACTAGTTGCAATATAATTTGAATGAACCTTTACATGATGAAACAGTTAATAAAAGCTGATATATAGGAAGAGTAAAAATGCATCTTCACATGTTTATTTTATATTCATAATTATAATAAAGTTTCTTATGGAATGCCTAATTCCATCCTCTTAAACAATGAAAAAGTCTATTTTTAAATCTTATTCTTTAAGAAATGATGTCATGATTTAAAACATTTTAAAGGTAGATTAAGAAACTTTATGTTTTGGTGAAAGAGATTTATGGTACAAAATTTGTTCAAGTATGTTGCTCTGGAGGGACAAATGGTAAGAAATTCAAAGGTTGCAAGTTGGTGACACAAAATTAAGAAGAAATGGGGGAAAGGACTTTCCAACAGTTTGAAAACTCTTTTTAGAAGGCTATAAGGCACCCATTATTAAGGGTAATCAAAGTGAGTCTGAATTTCCATCTGGATGGAGATTGCCATTGTGGGTCAGATTATATGACTTTAAAAGTGTTTCACAGCTTTAAATTCTACACTATATTTTCTTCCTTTTTAAATTGAGCACTTATTATTTTTTTAATTAGTGCATTAAAACCATATGTAATAGTGAAATTCATTGTCACATATTCATGCATGCACATGATTTAACAATATAATTTGATCATTTTGGATCCCAATGTCTTTTGTAATGTAAAGCACATGACATAATGCAGATAAAACTCTTCCCCTGGAAGTGAACTCCTCCTAAACTTACTCCTCTTGATAAACTTGTCTTGGATGGCAGGGCAAAATTCCACCTTCGAGTTTGAAAGTCACCCTTTGGGGGAGTATTGGCATAAAGACTTTCCTGTTGTTGGTTTAGCAGAGAAGCTCTTATTTGTCTTTCCTTTTTCTTTTTGATTTTTTTTTTTTTTGCTCTATATTTTTAGGAACCCCTACTTCCCTCAGCTAAATTCAAGATGTTCTGTGAAATGGAAATGCAGCTGAGTGGAAAGAAAGATTGACAGTGAGAGTACCCGTCTGCCATTTAGGAAGGATAATTTGTTCAACATTAAATATAAAAAGCTCTGCCTGATGGTTGCATTATAACCAGTGGGGTGTCTTGTCAACCAGAGTGCTGGGAAACAGGTTTATACAACTCACTCCTTTTAGTGATTATTGCCTTTAAGTGAGAGCATCTAAGCATGTTAAATGAGACTTAGTTCATAATTGTCAGATATTAGTATAATGGGTTCAGCTAAAAGGATTTTAGACATTTGGGCCAATTTGGCCCTCTGTTCTAGAAAGAACACAAGGCATAGAATGAACTTGCTCCTCGAAATTGGAGAGAGGACAATGCAAATGTCTGGATGGCTGACTTTGGTTATTAACATTCCTGACACATTCGCCAACTCAGGCCTCACTTACTTGAGTGTGTGGGACATGGGGCAGGCCTATCACCAACAAAAATAACAGGGACTTACTGACTCCAGGGCATGTGAATCCAGAGCTTAATTGTCGGACTGAAAGTCCACAAGAAAGAATATTTTCACTTGATTTCTTAGTGCACATTTCCAGGTATTGTAAGAGATTTGTGATGTAGTTTTTAGTCTTATGCTAGAAAGTGAGCTGTACCTCAATTCTCACATGGCTTGAACCATTCAGCCTGTTGCGTTAGTACCTGAGATTGTAGAAGTTTCAATATGAAACATGACATTTTCAATTTATTTTTTTTCTTGAAGTCTAGTATATAGTGTGTATAACAACAGGGAAATTACAACAATTCTGGTCAAATTAGGGTAACAATTTTTACCCCTTGGTAGGATTGGTATTTTATGCAGTTAAGGATCATTTAAAGAACTCTTTTAATTTTGCCTCAAGAACATTTTGAGGAGTCCAGAGTACGTTAATCAGCTATCTATGCCTGTAACAAAGTACCTGAGATAATCAATTTAAAAAAATAACAAGGTTTATTTTGGCTCACAGTTTTGTAAGTTTCAGTTCATGGTCAATTTGCCCTGTTGTGTTTGGGCCTATGGCAGAGCAGCGCATCATGGCAGGGGATCATAATGGAGGAAGCTGCTCATTTCCTTATAGCTGGAGGGAAGCAGGGAGTGGGGAAGGGGCAGGCTCCCACAATCCCCCTTGAGGGTGTGCACCCAATCACCTAAGACCTTCCACTAGACATAGGTTTACACCACCTCTTGACAGTGCCAAGATTCAAATGGTAGCACAGGGGAAAACTATTATTTTGATAAACAGGCATCTAAGACAAGTGATCTTGAAGCATGTTAGGCCTAACCTGAGAGATATTTGGATGGCTGCAGAACCTTCACTGGTGAATATTAATTTTAAAATTCCTCTCAGTTGAAATTGTGTCTGGAATCCCTGAGTCTATGATACATTTATTTTTTTAAGACTCAGTTTTTATTTTATTTTAAAGTTCTCTAAAAGAGCAAATGAAACTTTTAAAATTGATAATTGCTTTTTTCCTTGTTCTTTAAAAAGTGTGTACTTTATACAAATTTTCACATTTTTCTATTTAATACCATGTTTGTACACCTATGATACATTTTTATTCTTCTCATGATTAATCACATTTTTCTCATATTTTAAAATTCACTGATTTGTTTACATAGGTAAAACATGAATACTTTCTTTTAGAAATATTTCAAAAGACTATATTCAGGATCTAGGAGTTAATAAGTCTCCCTTTATTCCTTCCTCTAAATCCATTCTAGCTGAACCCATTCTAAAAGTAGCCATTATTAATCATGTACACTTTTCTAAACTTTTAAATGCATTTACATTCATATATATGAATATATACAAATATATAGTTTAGTAAATATTAAAGAAATCGAAGAGTATTGTTTCTTGTTTTTTGTGTGTATATGGATTTTTTTTTGCTTCTTGCTTTTTAAATTAAAAATATAAATTAACTATATTTTAAACCAGAAATCATTAGGTTTAGAAAGTATCTCTGTTCTCTATTTGTAAACCCAGATTTGGAGAAGTTTCCCAAAGAATTCCCTTTGGGACATGTGGCCCTGATGTGTACTTTTTGGTTTCATAAGCATTGCCTTTCCCATTGTCTCATAGCTCCACTGCATCAAGAGGAAAGAGATTCTACTGAGTACAATTTAGAAAGACTTGTTTGTGACTTCAGATTAAAGTATACATATGATTTTTTACCTAACAGTGTGAGAAATTGGAAACACTAATGAAGATTTTAATTAAGAACTAAACACTCTGTGTAGATAGGCTGCTAAGGCAGCCAGGGAATATTTCTCATAGCCTCAAGAGATGAAAATAGGATAATTACTAAGACAAATGCATCCATCTGACCTATTATCCCTTATTTCTACCAAATTCTAGCAGCTTCCTTAACCTTCCTTTGTGACCGCTTGACAATGGAGCAGAAGGCAATGGCTTTTTCCTGCAAAGTTGAGCTTGATTGCTTACAATCTCCCACCCCCAGGGGTTCACATCCCCCCTTGATTAGGAGAAATGGCCCCCTGCTCATCTTGTCAAGACTCCCATGCTGCACAGTGAATAGGGGAGAAATCTCATTTTGGAGACAAGCATTTTCTGTGAACTCTATTAAGCAACAAAGAAGCCAGCCTTTCATGGGGTCACATTTCCAGGATATAATCACCAACTTCTTGGGTGCAATATAAGGCCCCTGCCGGAGTCCACTCTTTCCATGTTCATCAATGTGATTATTTCACGATAACAGCTTTCTCGAGGGAGTTGGAGATGCTTTCTGCACATTTTAATGAGCCTGTCATCTGCTTCAATTTTTTTTCCTTAGTCGTTATTTCTTTCTGATTCCTTTCTTTCATGTTGTGAGCCACATTTATTTGGAAAGCATAGGGAACCCAGCAATTTTAAATGTCATCCAGCATAGATGAAAATCCACTGCTAGCAATATTTCATTTTTGATTTAGTAGGGTTGAAAAAAATATTCTATATCTCTTTTCTGAGGGAAAAATGCATAAATAATACCTTTATTTTTCATGAAGGCTTGGAACATGCATCAAGTGCAGTTAAAATAAAAGCTCATCACAACAAATATCCCTGTGTAATCAATGATTTCAGAGTCCTGCCAATGACTCAGCAAATGAAGAGTTTATAATTCCAGCCTTACTAGACTTTGTTAAAAGGAACTAGATGATCTGCTTATAAACACAGTTGCAATGCTAACATTTTTATTTTTAGGCATCACTTTAACAGCAAATGCTGAATTCAGAATTTCAAAAAAATTATTTTAATTTTTATTAATAGAAAAAAAGAATAAATAAAGGGATGACCAGAATATTTGATTCGCACACATTTCATTTTTATACCAAATTTACACTTAATTTTCAACATGTTTTCTCACACTAGAGTTTGATTTTATAACTAAATTTACCCTGGGATTTAATATCAAGGAATAATAGAATAGGATTTGATTCCATAAATAAATTTATCTTTGGATTTATTATATAAAGATTATAATTAGTGTACATTTTAATGAATTTCAAATATCCATTAACAATTTTTTATTCTAATTTTTTCAGGTGGCTTTTGTTAAGGAATAATGTCTGTGACTAACACTCCCTGTAGCTTCACCTATTTAAATTAATCTGGTTCTTTATCCTTTGTAAACATATGTATGATCTGCTTCAATCAGATTTTCTGAAAACAAAGGCAAGTATTCCCCATTTTTCTCAGGGGGTTTACAAATGATATGCATTGAACTAATCCAATTGGACTAATATGATTATTTTTTTGTGTGCATGCAAAGTGGCATAGATGCCTCAATAATACATGAGAAGAGCAGTGACTCTGCTCCTGCCAGCTTTTTCCTATATGGATCTGGGGAGAAAGTGTCCCTGGGCTAAGAACCCATATGGCCACTAAGACTTTTTCTTATGAATGGTGCTCATTCCTTTTCTAGAACCAAGGATGCAATTTGCCATCACAGACAAAAATGATGTTTTGGCTCACCTGCACTCACATCTCTTTTCCCAGTAGTGATGAGTGACTTATAAGCATAGACTGAGATTCCCAACTAGTCACCAGTGTGAGGAAGCCAAAGCCTGGGTATCTGGACCAGCTAACCAAGGGAAGGACATACCCTTTTTTGGGGGGAAGGGTACCAGGGATTGAACTCAGGGGCACTCGACCACTGAGCCACATCCCCAGCCCTATTTTGTGTTTTATTTAGAGACAGGGTCTCACTGAGTTGCTTAGCACTTTGCCCATTGCTGAGGCTGGTTTTGAATTCGGGATCCTTTTGCCTCAGCCTCCCCAGCCGCTGGGATTACAGGTGTGGGCCACAGCACCCAGCAGGACATACTCTCTTTATCTAAGCCAGGATATGAGTCCCTGAGGGACACTCAGATACTTCTCTGGTGTCTTCTGCCATACCTTTACAAACTGATGTTTCCAAAGCTTTTCCTTGGGTCTTTTCTCTTTTTATGCTACATACTCCTTGGCAATTTCACCAAATTCATGGTTTTCATCATCTCCTTATTATTTTAAAAAATGTCTCACCATCCCAGTTACTCTACCAACTTCAAAACAACTATTCAACACCTTATTAAGTATTCTCATTCAGATATATCTTTGGTTCCTCAAATCCATCAAGTCCCAGGGTGAACTAAATTTCTTCATTGTGAAGCATATCTCATTTTGTGTTCCTATTAGAGGGAGTGACACCACGCAATTGCCAAAAAATGATGTCATAATGAATTGTTTCCTCTTGTCACATCCCATATTCTAGGTCACTAAAGTCTATAAATTTTGTCTCCTACGTGCAATTCAGTTTCCTCCTCTGTTTTTCATGATCACTTCTACACTAGTTTAAGTAGTGAATTGCTTTATTGTTTTGTGGAAAAGGGAAGTGAATGAATTGGGGAAAAAAGTGTTTTTGATAGATAATGTATGCACTATCTTTTTTAGGCTGGGTTAAACACTGAATATATTAACATACTTCTTTTTCTTCTTTTTACATAGCTTTTATGAATATAATTTTCAAAAATTGTAAATGAGTTCAACTTTAAAGACAAATGAAATAGCACGTGATAATGCTATGTTCTTTGCATCAATTTTGTGTTTTTCATGCACAATTTGGCCAAGTATAAATATTAGTTTTTAAAGTTTGTTTATGTTTTAGTGCATTGTAATTACACATAATAGTGGGGTTCATTTTCACATATGCATAAATGTATATAATGTATACATTTTCTCCATTTCAATCCCTAATAATACCTCCTCTTCTCCTCTCCTGCCTCCTCCTGATCCCCTGTCTCCACTCTGTTCGTCTTCTTTCAATTTACTTATTTTTTAATTGGTACATTATAGTTATATATAAAATAGGAACGTATTGTGATATATTCACATAAGTACATACATAATTTGATCAACTTCATTATCTGGTCCTTGACTTTTTCTGTTTTTGGAAAGCTATGTATTACTGCTTCAATCTCATTTCTTGATATTGATATTTGTCTTTTTATGTTTTTCTATATCCTCTTCACTTACTTTGAGCAGGTCATATGTATGTAGAAATTTGTCAATATCATCTAGATTTTGCACTTTATTGGAATATAAGTTTTCAAAATGGTCCCTAATGAGTTTTTCAGTGCATACTGAATAGATGCACTCCCAGGGTGGAGCTGATGTGGTCTAAATGTGAAGTTCAGGTGGCTGGAATTTAATTCTGACAGACCTTTTGAACTTTATGGTTGAGGTGTCCAGTTCTAGAGAGAATAGCTTCACCAGCCCTATTACCTGGTAGATGTTGATCTCTGCTGGGTGCCTGGACTGTGCTCTTGGGTCTATATAGACCTCTACACTCTTCTGGCACACTCTACTGCTCACAAATGTGGTCTTTTCAGGAACAGACTCAGAACACAAATAAATGTGTCTGCCAGTCCAGTTTCTGGGTCTTCTCCAGCTAATCCTGCAAGTTTGCAAATCCAAAGGGAAAGCAAGCAGCACTCTGCTCTGTATCCCTGCCCCTCTGTGCCCATCTCAATTGCACCCTGCCAGGAGGACTCTAGGTCTCACAGCCAGTGCATGTAGGTACAGTCTGCCAGTGTTTGTTTTTACCTCCTTAGGATCCCATTGAAAGTTGTAGCAGAAAAAGGCCATGGCTGCCCCCAAATGACATCCCACATCTTGTGTGAAGGAGCAAGCACAGAGCACCTCTCACACACTGGCTCACTGTGCTGTCTCTGGGTCATTCATGTTCAGACTGCCCCTCTGGTCCACCGTGTTCCCCTGCCAAATTTTCTTCTCAGATTGTCTTTCTTTTGCTTGGGTTGCTCCTCCCTTCCATGATATCGCCACAGTGTTATGGCTGAATTCCTGAGGCATTCTTTCCTTCCCTATGTTCAAAGTGTCTGGATCTCTGTCTCTAAGATTCTTATATTGAAATGCCATGTATTCCCTCTGTCACCCACCATACTGGGAAGCAGTATTCCAGCTGCTTGCATCCTGAAACATAGAGCAGCTGGAAATCACACCCTTCCTCTACTTTACCATTTTTGTCCCTAAATTTCAGTTTTTAATAACCTGATGGGCCAGAAACAACACTTTATTCTCTATATTTTCATGATTATCAGCAAGTTCTAACATTTTCATATATTTATTTTCCATTCATTTTTTAAAATTAATTGATTTAATTTAATTAAGTATATATGACAGCAGAATGCATTTTGATTCATTTGATTCAAATGAAAAGCATAGCTTTTCATTTCTCTGGTTGTACATGATATCACATCACACCATATGTGTAGCATATATGTACTTAGGGTAATGATGCCCATTTCATTCCACCATCTTTCCTGCCCCCCTGTACTCTCCGCTTCCCACCCTCCCCTTTGCCCAATCAGTTCCTCCATTTTTCCCATGTCCTCCATCCCGTTATGGATTAGCATTCACTTATCAGAGAGAACATTTGGCCCTTGGTTTTTTGGGATTGGCTTTCTTTGCTTAGATGATATTCTCCAACTCCATCCATTTACCTGCAAATGCCATAATTTTATTCTCTTTTAATTCTGAGTAATATTCCATTGTGTATATATACCACAGTTTCTTTATCCATTCATCTATTGAAAGGCATTTAGGTTGCTTCCACAGTTTAGCTATTGTGAATTGAGCTGGTATGAACACTGATGTGGCTGTGTTACTATAGTATGCTGATTTTAAGTCCTTTGGGTATAGACTAAGGAGTGGGATAGCTGGATCAATTTTGTGGTTTCATTGAAAGTTTTTAAGGAATCTCCATACTCCCTTCCAGATTGGTTGCACCAATTTGCAGTCCCACCAGCAATGTATGGGTGTGCCTTTTCCCTCACATTCTCGCCAACATTTATTATTGTCTGTATTCTTGATAATGGCCCGTCTGACTGGTGTGAGATGAAATATTAGAGTAGTTTTGATTTGCATTTTTCTAATTACTAGAGATGTGGAACATTTTTTCATATATTTGTTGATCAATTGTATATCTTCTTCTGAGAAGTGTCTGTTCAGCTCCTTAGTGCATTTATTTATTGAGTTTTTTTTTTTGTGTGTGTGTGTTAGGTTTTTTTAGTTCTTCATATATCTTGGAGATAAGTGCTCTGACATGCGTGTGGTATTTGATCCCCAAATGTAGGCTCTCTGTTCACCTCATTGATTGTTTGTTTTGCTGAGAATAAGCTATTTAGTTTGAGTTCATCCCACTTATTAATTCTTGATTTTATTTCTTGCACTTTAGGAATCTTATTAAGGAAGTCAAGGCCTAATCTGATGTGAAGAAGATTTGGGCCTACTTTTTCCTCTATTAGGTGCAGGGTCTCTGGACTAATTCCTAGGTCCCTGATCCACTTTAAGTTGAGTTTCTTGCATGCTGAGAGATAGGAGTTTATTTTCATTTTGCTGCATATGGATTTCCAGTTCTCCCAGTACCATTTGTTGAAGAGGCTATCTTTTCTCCAATGTATGTTTTTGGTGTCTTTGTCCAGTATGACATAACTGTATTTATGTAGTTTTTTCTCTGTGTCTTCTATTCTGTACCATTGGTCTATATGTCTATTTTGGTGCCAATACCATGTTGTTTTTGTTACTATACCTTTGTAGTATAGTTTAAAGTCTGGTATTGTGATGCCTCCTGCTTCACTCTTCTTGCTAAGGATAGCTTTGGTTATTCTGGGTCTCTTATTTTTCCAAATGAATTTCATGATTGATTTTTTTATTTCTATAAGGAAGGACAATGCAATTTTAATTGGAATTGCATTGAATCTGTATAGCGCTTTGTGTAGTATGGCCATTTTAACAATATTTATTTTGCCTATCCAATAGCATGGGAGGTCTTTCCATCTTCTAAGGTATTCTTTAGTTTCTTTCTTTAGTGTTCTGTAGTTTTTATTGAAGAGGTTTTTCACCTCTTTTGTTGAGTCCCAAGTATTTTATTTTATTTTTTTTTGAGGCTATTGTGAGTGGGGTAGTTTTCCTAATTTCTCTTTCAGAGGATTCATTCCTGATATATAGAAATGCATTTGTTTTATGGGTATTGGTTTTATATCTTGTTACTTTGCTGAATTCATTAATAAATTCTAGAAGTTTCTTGGTGGAGTTTTTTGGATTCTTTAAATATAGAATCATGTTGTCAGCAAGTAATGATTGTTTGAGTTCTTATTTTCCTATTTGTATCCCTTTAATTTCTTTCATCTGTCTAATCACCCTGGCTAGAGTTTCAAGGACTATGTTGAACAGAAGTGGTTAAAGAGGACATTCCTGTATTGTTCCAGTTTTTAGAGGGAATATTTCCAATTTTTCTCCATTTAGAATGATATTGGTCTTGGGTTTTGCATAGATAGCTTTTACAATGTTTATCTATGCTCTTACTAAACCTAGTTTTTCTAGTGTTTTGAACATGAAAGGGTGCTGTATTTTGTCAAATGCTTTCTCTGCATCAATTGATAGTCTGTATGGCCCCTGGCATTTTGCCAACAGTATTGATTGACAGGCGAGGCATTACTATCCGCCTCTGCCGCAACTTTTGAGTTCTCGCACTATTTTGGAGTTCTCGTGGGGATTTCCGGGGATTCCCCGAGAGTTCCCATTGGTTGGGGAAGTGCAGGAGGAGGGATTTTCCGGGAGAGATATTTCCAGCTGGGGGTTCTTGGACAAGCCTCGTGGTGTTCAGGACGATTCCCCGGGAGCTATATGAAGTGTTTTCCTACAGTTTAAAAATAAAGTTTGTTCCTGCTTCAATGGCTAGTGATTTGTGCCCAGCCAGACTGCGGCATAAGTCTATTGATGTGATGAATTATATTTATTAATTTCCTTATGTTGAACCAACCCTGCATCCCTGGAATGAACCCCACCTGATCATGGTGCACTATTTTTTAAAATATGTTTTTGTATGCACTTTGCTAGAATTTTATTGAGAATTTTTGCATCAATGTTTATCTGGGATACTGGTCTGAAATTTTCTTTCTTTGATGTGTCTCTGCCTGGTTTTGGGATCAGGATGCTACTAGCTTCATAAAACGAATTTGAAAGGGTTCCTTCCTTTTTTACTTCATGGAATAATTTGAGTATTGGTATTAATTCTTTTTTTTTGTAGGTCTTGTAGAACTCAGCTTCAAATTAGTCTGGTCCTGGACTTTTCTTGGTTGGTAGGTTTTTGATGGCGTCTTCTATTCCCTTGCTTGAAATTGATTTGTTTAAATTGTATATGTCTTCTTGACTTTGTTGAGGTTTTCTATTTTACTGGAGTATAAATTTTCAAAATAGTTTCTAATTGTCTTCTGCATTTCAATAGTGTCTTGTGATATTTCCTTTTTCATCACAGATTTTAGTAATTTGAGTTTTCTCCTTCTTTTCATTAGAGTGGCTAAGGGTTTGTCAATTTTATTTATTTTTTCAAAGAACCAGGTTATTGTTCTACCGATTTTTGGAATTATTTCTTAGTTTCAATTTCATTGATTTCCACCCTGATTTTAATTATTTCCTGTCTTCTACTACTTTTGGTGTTGGTTTGTTCTTCTTTTTCTAGGGCTTTGAGCTATAATGTCAGGTCATTTATTTGTTGACTTTTTCTTCTTTTAATGAATGAACTCCATGCAATGAACTTTCCTCTTAGCACTGCCCTTATAGTATCCCAGAGATTTTGATAAGTTGTATTTGTGTTCTTATTTACCTATAAGAATTTTTTTTTATCTCCTCCCTGATGTCTCCTGTTATCCGTGTGTCATTTAGTGTCAATTGTTTAGTCTCCAAGTGATGGAGCAGCTTCTCTTTTTACATTTATCATTGATTTCTAATTTCATTCCATTATGGTCTGATTGAATGCAGGGTAGTATCTCTATTTTTTTTTTATTTGCTAAGACTGGCTTTGTGGCATAACATATGGTTTATTTTAGAGAAGGATCCATGTGCTGCTGAGAAGAAAGTGTATTTGCTCATTGATGGATGGAATATTTATATATGTCTGTTAAATCCAAATTATTGATTGTATTATTGAGTTCTATAGTTTCTTTGTTTAGTTTTTGTTTGGAAGATCAATCCAGTGGTGAGTGAGGTGTATTAAAATCACCCAGTATTATTGGGTTGTGGTCTATTTGGTTCTTGTATTTGAGAAGCGTTTGACATACATAGACGCCCCATTGTTTGGGGCACAGATATTTATGATTGTTATGCCTTATTGATGTATAAATCCCTTAAGCAGTATGAAATGTCCTCTTTATCCCTTTTCACTAGCTTTGGTTTGAAGTCTACTTTATCTGATATGAGGATGGAAACCCCTGCTTGTTTATGTGGTCAATGTGAGTGGAATGGTTTTTCCTGCCCTTTCACCTTCAGACTGTGGATGTCTTTTCCTGTGAGAAGAGTCTCTTGAAAACAACATATTGCTGTGTCTTTTTTTTTTAATCCATTCTGTGTCTTTTAATAGATGAGATTAGGCCATTCATATTCAAGGTTATTAATGAAATATGAATTTGTATTCCCAAACATTTGGCTTAGTTTTGGTTTTTAACTTGACTTGGTTTCTCCTTTAGTGTAGTTCCTGCATTTGCTGATTTTTATTGTTGTTTTTCATTTCCTCCTCCTTGAACATTTTGCTGAGGATGCTCTGTAGTGCAGGGTTTCTCACTGTAAATTCTTTTAAATTTTGTTTATCATGAAAGGTTTTTATTTCATCATCAAATCTGAAGCTTAATTTTGTTGGATATAAGATTCTTGGTTGACATCAATTTTCTTTCAGAGCTTGGAATATGTTGTTCCAGGATCTCCTGGCTTTGAGGTCTGGGTTGAGATCTGTATTGGTCTCCCATACATGTGATCTGATTCCTCTCTCTTACAGCCTTATCCTTTTTCTGTATGCTAGACATTTTTTAGTAAAATGTGCCTTGGTGTAAATATGTTGTAATTTTTTTTACATTTGGTGTCCTGTAATCCTCTTGTATTTGATTTTCCAAATCATTCTTCATGTTTGGGAAATTTTCTGATATTATCTCATTGAAGAGATTGTGCATTCCTTTGGTTTGAATCTTTGTGCCTTTCTCTATCCCAATAACGCTTAGATTTGGTTCTGATGCTATCCCACAATTCTTGAATGTTCTGTTCATGGTTTCTTACCATCTTCACTGTGTGGTCAACTTTATTTTCCAGATGGTATACTTTGTCTTCATTATCTGATATTCTTTCTTCCAAGTATTCTAGTCTGTTGGTGATGCTATTGAGTTTTTTCATTTGGTTTATTGTTTCCTTCATTTCAAGGATTTCTAATTTTTTTCCAGAATCTCTAACTCTTTCTTGAAATAATCTTTTGCTATCTGTATTTGCTCCCTTGTCTCTTTGTTGGTGTGATCAATAGTTGCCTATATTTGCTCTCTTATCTCCTTGTTGGAGTGATCAATATTTGCCTGTATTTGCTTACTTAGGTCATTCTTTAATTCACAGATCATTTTAATTATGTATATTCTGAACTCCTTCTCTGACATTTCATCAACTGCAATGTCCACGGAATCTGTAATTGTAGTATCCTAGTTTATTTGGGGTACTTTTTTCCCTTTGTTTTTTTTTTTTCATGTTTTCTATGTGTATTCCTTTCTTTCAGTGTGGATCTGAGCTATTACAGTTTATATTCTATAATCTTGTAGTGTCTCTGCAGATTACCTGTACCTCGCCTTGGTGTTGGGCTTCCAGTCCCCGGTAAGGGTACCTCAGGGATGTTATTGTGACTAAAGATGGTAGCAGCAATAATGGAGGTAACTCAAGATAGCCGTGGGTTGTCCCAAGGTGGATGCAACCTCTTTCAGAGATGGGGCTGAACGGGTGGGACTTACGCCGGCTTTGAGATGCCTGATCTAAGATGCAGGTGCTTCTAGGCCCTGTCTGTTGTTGCAAGGTGGAAGCTACTGAGTCGGGGGGGGGGGGCGGAGTTATGGCAATGACTGCAGTGTCCCAAGATGGGGGTGGGTTAGGCCTGGCCTTCCAGGTGGGCAGGGGTGGGGGGGCGGTGGGCCTACCTGGGCCTGGGCTCCTGCTTGGGTTGGTAGAGGTGGTTCTTGACCAGGGCCTGAGCTCCATTGTGGATATGCTTGTTGGTGGGGCAGACCCGGGGCTACCCCGGGCCTGGGCTCCCTCATGGGTCGGTGGGGGCAGTCCTGGTCCTGAGCCTGGATCTGGCCTCTATTCATTTTTATTTTGTGAATTACCTACAATTCTCATGAATTTTCACAAAAAATAATAAAATTTAATCATTCTATTGAATTGGAGGAGCTCTTTATGTATTAAGAGTTGTCATGTGTATGTGCATTTTTTCCTTTTACTCTGTTACCTTTCTCTTAATGATGTTTTATGTTACCTTTTATTTTACATAGTGTCACCTCCTAGTCTTTTCCTTTGTCTGTACAAATAGTTTTTCTTGCATAATCTCCTTACACCTCCTCAAACTGCACAAGAGCTTTTTTCATAACAGAAAGTGGCCCTGTTACTTAAAGAACTTCCTTGCTTAAAGAACTTCCATGACTTTTGTAATCTATATAGATTTTAGCATGGCCAAAAAAAATTTTGTGATATGGTAACTTGCTGGCTCTCCAACTCATGGTCTATCATTCACCCCCACCATCCTGTTCTCCAGTCACATTAACCCAGCAGTGTGTATATACACCAGGTATGGAGTTCATGTCAGAGTCTTTGTGCATGGTATCCCTTTGTCTGGAATGACTTTTCTTTTTCCTTGTCCTCTTAGGAATTCTTACTTATCTTTTCAGGTACAGTTGATTATTTCTTTCTTATATGTTCATACAGTATATATTCATTTGCCCAGTAGTCTCAATTTTTGTTGTACCAATGTGCCTGCATGCCTATTTACTTAATAGCTTTCATTAACACATGTCCATTCTTAATTTAAATAAATTAACTCAAAAATTTGTATCTTCACTGTAAATGGAGATGCAATGTTACTTGCAATAGATGTGAAAGAACAATAAAAATAAAACATTACATGAAAGCAAAAACTATAAAAAATCTAACTGTGCATCTGACATTATCTTGCGCCTTAACAGTGTGCACATGTTGTCTTTACCACTCTGCTCATTTGCAACATTTATCAAATTATGGAGAGGTCGACTTAACGTGAGATCTTCTGGAGCATACTTATAGATAATCATACAATCAAAAGTTACAAAAGAACATAAATTTATGAAAAAGATCAAATGTTTCTTTAGCTAGTCACATTAATTTCTAGTTATTTTTTGCAGTTCATGGTGTTAATCTTAACCGTGTGCAAATAGAGCAAGCTTGGTTGGCTGTACACTGACTGCATTATAAATAGAACATGCTGGAAAGCTTTAAAAGTGTTCTTAGTCCATCTATCCTATGGCACTTTTCTTAATTCAGGAGGGAAAGTATTAAATAAAGGACAGTGAGATCAGCAGGGTGATGAAAATGGGATGTTATGCCTCAGGGGATAGATGTTGTTACAGAAAACTCTGTCAGGCTGAATTTGTTAGATTATACGGTAGGATGAACATGGACTTAAAATAAAACACAGTATTATATTTAGATTTGGAGTGGTCAAGTTCTGCTGCCAGACTAGACTTAATTGCATGTGTCATTTGACTTTGTGATATTATACATTCATAAAAAATCTCAAAGGGATCCATTGCTTATCCTAAAAATTTAAATGTACTGTTCACATGACTTTTCATTATTCTATTTTGTCATCTCTAGGCTCTGATTTGTACATTTAATAGAGATGCAGTAGAAATGTTTTTTGTTGTTAGATTTGTTAAGAACGAATCAATCTAGGAGCTGAATATCTAGTGAGTTGGAAATTAGAAAAAAATTATTATAAAAACATTTCACATTTGTAATGTCTCTATCTCAAGATTGTAAAATACCAATTTCTACTAAATGCATAAAAATGCTGACAATCTTAAAAATTCCACAGGGAATAGTAAGCATTAACTAGCAATATAAAAATAGAACATTGTAACCAGTAATAAAGGGATGTTTATTTCCTACATTACTCCAAAGTGTATAATTTTAGTTGTTCCTTTGCAAATTACAACCGGATACAAAAACCACTTTTTACTCAGAAAGGGTGTTATTAAGTTTTCCTTAAAAAGACAGCTGTGTGCAGGCAGGTCTCAAAAATAGTCCCAAAGATGAATGCAGTAGCCAATTAACAAGACGGCATTATAATGATATGAAGTCACAGTGTTTAATGCTTCATCTTTTGCACCAACTTTATTACCATTCACCATTTGCAATCTTGGACTGTAATAAAAGCACTCAGCTGAGGCAGCTGTGTGAAATCTCAATCATGTGTTCCTGAGCTTTTGAACCAAGCACGCTTGTTCTCTGTTCTATTATCCCATCTGTGGTTTTAGTATTCCTCTAGACCTTTACCTGGAGTTGGAGGTAACATGCCAGTGAGAGTCTTCTTCCTTTGGTGCAGCCCTCTCAGATACTCTGCAGCTGGCCATGGTCTTGTTGAGTCTCACAACCTGACTGCTTTCTAATTCAGAGGTCAGTGAGGTGGCTTCTGGGTGCCATAACTTCTGTCCCCCAAATTGTCACAGTGCACAACAGGCGGTTTATGAGTTCCTTCCTTATACTTCCTTCTCCAGAGAGAAGTTCCAGATGATTCCTCAAGAGTCCATTAGTCAAAAAAAGACTGAAAAATTTCCTGTAATGTCTCATTTTATCATAATTTCTAGTCCTGGAGAAATTGCTACCACATTATATACACTAAATACATTTAGTGTAAGATGGCAAAGACATATCTTTTTAAGAAAATATTGTGTTAAAATATACATAACATAATATCATTTTAACCCTTTGTAAGTGTATCCTTCAAAGGTATTAAATACATTCACAACGTTGTGCAACTGTCACCTCTACCCATATCCCAGACTTTTCCTAATCCCTAACAAAAACTCTGAACTCCTTAAACAATAATTTCCCAGCCCCTGATACCCCCTGTTCTACTTCCCGACTATATTAATTTGCCTACTTAGGTACCTCATATATGTGGAATCATGAAACATTTGTCTTGGAGTCTGGCTTATTTCACTGGCATATTTTCAAGGGTGGCATTGTTGTAAATATCTAAATTTTATTCTTTCCTATGTTTGAATGCTGTGCTATCATTACACCACATTTTGTTTATCCATCATCTGTGGTTGGATAGTTGGTTGTTTCCACCTTTTGGCTATTGTGTATAGTGCTTCTATGAGCACTGGTGTGCAAATATAATTTGAATCCTCGTCTTCAATTACTTTGACTATAAACATAGGAGGAAAATTGCTGGACAAGGCCTCATTTAATAGATTAAAAATTCGAAATCAGTTTTTCTTTTCAAAATCAAGAAAATTTTTGCTACAGAACTGCTCAAGTTTTTTTTTTTTTTTGTATGCAAGTTGTCTCATCTGAATCCCCTGGGTGACTCTGTGATCATCCTGTGTTTTTAAGTCACTTTTTTTTTTTGCATTATAAAATACTTGGAGACAAAAATCTATCAAAGAACAAGATGGTTATTTATTATCAATCTTGAGTATAGATCCTGTTCTTTTCTCTTTTACCATTCATGTGATATAAATAAATTTTTACTTAAAGAAAAATACATCCTAAACATATTCCTATACAATCTTCAGAATTTGTATTGCAAATTACTTGAAATGACATTTGTCACCCATGAACAGGATAGAAAATAAGGACATGTCATTCCCTTTGTGGAAATGATTATTCTGGACACGGTGCTAATTTTCCAACCCTGAAAAAGTCAGTTTTGTTTATAAAGACCTTGACATATCCATCAAATTGAGGATTTTAAGTAAATATCACGAGTTTGTGTTTGCTGATCCCTGGAGTAATTGCTTAATACAAGTTCCTCAGAGCTTTTTATCTCCAGAAATCATATTAAAACGATGACATTATCAAGGTGTTGGAGAATGGGAGGGAAAAAAAAATAAACACAGTTTAACTGTGAGAGCTCAGACTGAGGAATTCATTTCCATAGAAATATTCTGTCCTTTCTTCTAGATGCATTCTTCTGTCCATCAGAAAGGTAAGACTGGAGGAATGGGCATGGCATATTCCTTTGAGACTCATAGCTAATTATCCTACATAATGTGGCAGAGGCTGCCAGTTAATGGGAGTGGAAGGCAAGTAATCTCAGGAACCCACAGTGCCATATCACTTCTCTCCCTCCCTGCTGCTTGCTCTGGATTAGCTCTGTTCTGTGGGTTTGCCTCTATTCTGGAGAACAATGGAATCATAGAATTGAAAGTTATGATGGTGTGTTTGTACCCAACAATTTGAATTTCATCTGTATCTCTGCCCAGTGCATTTCTAGATCCCACAGAGTTGTTCAGAGGCAGCAATGTGGGGTGCCAATTCAGAGTGCCCTAATGTGGGAGTCAGAGCAATTTGGATTTGTTTTTAGACTTTGCCACTGTAACTGTGAGTCACTAAACTTCCTGAGCCTCAGTTTCCTCATCTGTAACAGGTGTTTAGTAACACTTTGCACAACTGTTAAGAGAACTACATAGGATCAGGGCTGTACACTGATGTCATCATTTCCTGTAGGACTGCTTGGCTCTCATCACACCAGTGAGTGCTTTATATATCTATATCTCTAGCTGTTGCAATGAAAGTGTCAGGTGAATATCACCTATGCTTTGGGTTATCTTAAGAGAATCAGATATCACTGTACCTCACTTTCATTCATTCTCCAAAATATGATTTGGGCAATGACTCAAAAACAAGAAAATTGATCATATTATTTCCCCACTTGAAATATATCAATGTCATCTCAGCACTGTCAGGACTGTGTTTAGAGTTCTTAGTATGCCATTCCAGTGAGTGTAGGTTCTGCACTCAGCCTTTTCTCCTGCTCTTATTTGCCCTCAGATACAGTGAGATATCTGAAGTTTCACACATGCCCTCTTCTCTTTTATTATTACCTACACCACCTTTTATTTTAATTAATTTATTAAAATTTTTTTTTAGTTGTAAATGAATACAGTATCTTTATTTTATTTATTTACTTTTATGTAGTGCTGAGGATGAAACCCAGTGTCTCACACATGCTGGGCAAGTGCTTTACCACTGATCACAACCCCCGACCCCTACACCACCTCTTCTTTTCCAGGGTAACAATACTGTTTTTGTTGGCCACTCAAATGTCACTTCTTTTAGAAGCCTTCCTTGATACCCTCATATGATATCATTGTAATATTTCTTGAATCCTACAGAGCAGGTTGAAAATGCCAGCCTTCTTTTCTAACCTCTAATAGGTCTCAACTAATATTTATTAAATTGATGAATAAATAGATTTTAGTTTTCTGTGCTCTGAATTTTTTTTCTCCATGCTAAATCAGAGAGACATATCTGGTTATGCTTATTATTATCCTTAGCGATCTCAGTTACCCAACAGGATTAGTCTGAGGTTGATTTATGGTCCAGGTAGAGATTAAACACTTGGGCTTACCTCTCTTCCCTCTCAAAACTCTACTGAAATGATGGCATAAAAATACAAAGAGTAATATAATATCATGAGTAAAGAGAAATGGACTAAGAATATAAGCACACTAAACTAAACTAAAAGTGAATAAACTCACCTGGGTGAAATAGTGAGGAGAGGTCCAGAGTATATGTAAGTGCTCAGAGTATATATGAGACAAAACTGTAGTGGAAGCTGGAATAATTTTTTTAGTATTACAATGAATTTCTGATTTAGGAGTAGGATGAGGGGCTAAAATCAGACGACTGATCTAGGTCTCCAAGAACCGTCTGGCCCCCCAGCTCCATCCATCCTCTTTACCCTCCTCCTCTAACGCTGACTGTGCAATAATGACATTGGCCATACTGAAGCCAGATATGTAACTTCTATAGAAATAGAACAACCCTCCTGGGAAGAGCAAGGCCTGTCAGAGTGGGGATTAGGTGATATTCACCTGACACTTTCATTCTGTTGGCCTGGGGGGCAGGAGGTTTGGGGAGCATTCCATCTTTCTGCCCTACCTGCCTAGCCCAGTTGAAGTCTGAAAGTCATTCTCACAACACAGTTTATGTCCTCTCTTTTATCCACGGGGCAGCCCTGTGACCCCCTACCCATGTATCAGCAATAATGATATGTTGGGCAAGTGCTCTACCACTGATCACAACTAAGAATTTACCAGCCTGTTGAGGAAATCCAACACTATGAAAATGAAGCAGCAGAAAAAGACAGAAAAATATTTGATCTCTAAGGAAATAGAGATAAGTTTTTGTAAGAGAGAAAAATTTTAAGATGGTCTTGATTTTAAGTGATATCTTACCTATAAAACAATAATAGACTATTAAGAAAAATGAAGAGTATGTGTGTGTGTGGGGGGTGTCAAATGGCCAACAAATATATGTCCAACATTTTTAGCAATCCAGGAAATGCAAATCAAAACTACACTGAGGGGGGCATCCAACATGGCGGCGAGAGGGGAGGCAGTGCTTTCAGTACCTCCTCAACAACGGGGTCAGAGAGACGCATGGATACGCTTAGATTCGACCTGCTGAGAAACTCCTAGCAAAATTCCACTAAAGAGAGACCGGCCGGGAATCGGTAGGATTTTTGGAGGTGGCAGTCTGCGCTAGACGAGTGAATCTCCGCCACGCAGCGCAGAGGTCCAGACCCGCCAGCCGCTGCCCGCGGGACTCAGCGACTGTCGGCTGCCTGCACGCGGCCCCCGCGTCAGGGCGGATAGCCTCCGAGGCGCAGCACAGCAGGAGCAGTGCAGGGACTCTAGGAAGAGGTCTCTCGCCAAGCCTTCATGAAATAGCGAACCGGGAGCTGAAACCAACCAGAGACAGACCAGTCCCACCCCTCCCTTCGGACACTCCGGCAAGGAGCCTGGGGCCCGCCATAGCAGAGAGGTGACATCACCAGAGTTCCGCCGACAGAATTCCTTCCCAGCGGAATCCACGTTAGCAGGTGTGTGACTCCCACACCCTCCAGATACAAGCAGCCAGGAAACCTCGGGAATCTCTCCGGGGGCGTGTCTGTAGGGAAGCAGAGGGGATTCCAGATCCCCACCTCCCCTTAACACCAGCAGCGACACCCAAGATCTTAGCCGCCAGTTTCTGGGGGCGTGCCCACCAAAGGGGTCCGGAAAAATTAAACTGTTGGTTCCCAGATCACCCCACCACAGCACTGGGGCTTAGATGAATGACAGAGAGGGTGTTCATCGTTCGGGATATAGGACACGCGGTGGGGCTGCAAGTGTAATCAGATCCTTGGGGAACCGCCTCTGGTGAACAGGACCTGGCTGGCTGGCTGGGAGGAGGAACAGGGGGAGGGGCCGGATAAGTGAAAGGGCTCTGGAATAACAGGATTGAGAGACTCCCAGGAGCCACCGTACAGGGATTTCTGTCAGCACAGAGAGGGCAGAAGCTCGGCTCCGAGGGCACAGCTCCGCCTATTGGAAGAGAAGAAAATGGGATTCAGCCATAGAACAGGGGATGCCAGCATGGCAGAGATCTGATGTCATCGGAGAGCGGCCGAGGAGAGAACTTCATCGGTGCCAGCGGCGACGGAAACAGTTGGTCCCCTGGTAGGGAGGGTGAGTCACAGATACCCGAGTCTCTCTCGCTTTGTCGTCGAGCCAGAGGGGAGGAGCGGGGCCGCCGCCCGCACCCGCAAGGTAGGCAGACCTGCGACCAACCTGCAGATCAGGCCCAGCGGTCTGCAGGCGTGGTAGGAGGGGCAGGGCAGAGCCGCAGCCCGCGCCGGCAAGGTAAGCAGACCTGCGACAGACCGGCGGATCAGGCCCAGCGGCCTGCCAGCGTGGTACACACTTCACCCCAACTGGAGTAGGGGCAGAGCAGAGCCTTCGCCCGCGCCCAGATCAGGCCCAGCAGCCTGCTTGTGTGGTGGTCAATTGACCCCAATTGGAGTGGGGGCGGAGCGGAACTGACACCCGTGCCTGCAAGGTGGGCAGACCGGCGACCAACCTGCAGATCAGACCTAGCAGTCCCCGGGCGTGGTAGGAGGGGCAGGGCAGAGCCTTCGCCCCCACCTGCAAGGTAGGCAGACCTGCGACAGAACGGCGGATCAGGCCCAGGGGTCCGCGGGCGTGGTAGACACCTCACACCAATTGGAGGAGGGGCAGAGCAGAGCCCCTGCCCGCACCTGCAAGGGAGACTTTTCAACTATACAAGAGCAATATAAATATATAGGGGGGGAAATTTCAAAAACACAACAGTTTCACCAAGAAGAAAGAAACACAAGCAGTATGAAAAGACAAGGAAAGAAAGGACTACAAGCAATGCAGGTCAACTCAACTTTAGAAGAGGTAACAGCTGCAGCAGATGGAATCTCAGATAAAGAATTCAGGATATATATGCTTCAGATGATCTGGAGTATCAAGGAAGACATTAGACAGCAAAATCAGACAATGAAAGATCACTTCGACAAGGAATTACACAAACAAATCCAGGAAGCAAAGGATCAACTATACAGGGAGATAGAGGTTATAAAAAACAAACAAACAGAAATCCTAGAAATGCAGGAAGCAACTTAAAAACTTAAAAACTCAATTGAGAATACTACCAGCAGAGTAGAACACTTAGAAGATAGAACATCAGACAATGAAGACAAAGTATTTCAACTGGAAAAGAACATAGACAGCTCAGCAAGACTGTTAAGAAACCATGAGCAGAACATCCAAGAAATATGGGATAACATTAAGAGATCAAACTTAAGAGTCATTGGGATACAGGAAGGTATAGAACTCCATACCAAAGGAATGAGCAATTTATTCAATGAAATAATACGAGAAAACTTCCCAGACTTGAATAATGAGACAGAATCCCAAATTCTAGAAGCCTACAGGATGCCAAATGTGCAAAATTATAAGAGATCCACACCTAGACACATTATAATGAAGATGCCCAACATACAGAATAAGGAGAGAATTTTAAAAGCTACAAGAGAAAGGAAGCAGATTACATTTAGGGGCAAGCCAATCAGGATAACAGCTGATCTTTCAACACAGACTCTGAAAGCTAGAAGATCCTGGAATAACATATTTCAAACACTGAAAGAAAATGGGTTCCAACCAAGAATTGTGTATCCAGCGAAATTAAGCTTCAGGATGGAAGATGAAATTAAAACCTTCCATGACAAACAAAAGTTAAAAGAATATGCAGCTAGAAAACCATCTCTTCAAAACATCCTCGGCAAAACATTACAGGAAGAGGAAATGGAAAATAACAATGAAAACCAACAGTGGGAGGTAGGACAGTAAAGGGGGGGGAATAATCAAAGAGGAAAACAAACCATGTTGAGTAACATAAAAAAACAAATATGGCTGGAAGAACAACCCATATCTCAATAATAACCCTAAATGGTAATGGCTTAAACTCACCAGAGACACAGGCTAGTAGAATGGATCTCAAAACAAGACCCAACAATATGCTGCCTACAGGAGACACATTTGATAGGAAAAGACATACATAGGCTGAAGGTGAAAGGTTGGGAAAAATCATATCACTCATATGGACTTCGGAAACAAGCAGGAGTGTCCATACTCATATCAAATAAAATAGATTTCAAGCCAAAGTTAATCAAAAGAGATAAAGAGGGACACTACATACTGCTTAAGGGAACCATATACCAACAAGACATAACAATCATAAATATATATGCCCCAAACAATGGTGCAGCTATGTTCATCAAACAAACTCTTCTCAAGTTCAAGAGTCTAATAGACCACTATACCATAATCATGGGAGACTTCAACACACCTCTCTCGCCACTGGACAGATCTTCCAAACAAAAGTTGAATAAGGAAACTATAGAACTCAATAACACAATTAATAACCTAGACTTAATTGACATATATAGAATATACCACCCAACATCAAGCAGTTACACTTTTTTCTCAGCAGCACATGGATCCTTCTCAAAAATAGATCATATATTATGTCACAGGGCAACTCTCAGACAATATAAAGGAGTAGAGATAATACCATGCATCCTATCTGATCATAATGGAATGAAACTGAAAATCAACGATAAAAGAAGGAAGGAAAAAGCATACATCACTTGGAGAATGAACAATAGGTTACTGAATGATCAATGGGTTATAGAAGACATCAAGGAGGAAATTAAAAAATTCTTAGAGATTAATGAAAACACAGACACAACATATCGGAATCTATGGGACACATTGAAAGCAGTTCTAAGAGGAAAATTCATTGCTTGGAGTTCATTCCTTAAAAAAAGAAAAAACCAACAAATAAATGATCTCATACTTCATCTCAAAATCCTAGAAAAAGAAGAGCAAAACAACAGCAAAAGAAGTAGAAGGCAAGAAATAATTAAAATCAGAGCTGAAATTAATGAAATCGAAACAAAAGAAACAATTGAAAAAATTGACAAAACTAAAAGTTGGTTCTTTGAAAAAATAAACAAAATCGACAGACCCTTAGCCATGCTAACGAAGAGAAGAAGAGAGAGAACTCAAATTACTAGCATACGGGATGAAAAAGGCAATATCACAACAGATACTTCAGAAATACAGAAGATAATCAAAAATTATTTTGAATCCTTATACTCCAATAAATTAGAAGATAGTGAAGGCATAGATAAATTTCTTAAGTCATATGATCTGCCCAGATTGAGTCAGGAGGATATAGACAACCTAAACAGACCAATATCAATTGAGGAAATAGAAGAAACCATCAAAAGACTACCAACTAAGAAAAGCCCAGGACCGGATGGGTATACAGCAGAATTTTACAAAACCTTTAAAGAGGAACTAATACCAATACTTTTCAAGCTACTTCAGGAAATAGAAAAAGAGGGAGAACTTCCAAATTCATTCTATGAGGCCAACATCACCCTGATACCTAAACCAGACAAAGACACTTCAAAGAAAGAAAACTTCAGACCAATATCTCTAATGAACCTAGATGCAAAAATCCTCAATAAAATTCTGGCGAATCGGATACAAAAACATATCAAAAAAATTGTGCACCATGATCAAGTAGGATTCATCCCTGGGATGCAAGGCTGGTTCAATATACGGAAATCAATAAATGTTATTCACCACATCAATAGACTTAAAAATAAGAACCATATGATCATCTCGATAGATGCGGAAAAAGCATTCAACAAAGTCCAGCATCCCTTTATGTTCAAAACTCTAGAAAAACTAGGGATAACAGGAACATACCTCAATATTGTAAAAGCAATCTATGCTAAGCCTCAGGCTAGCATCATTCTGAATGGAGAAAAATTGAAGGCATTCCCTCTAAAATCTGGAACAAGACAGGGATGCCCTCTTTCACCACTTCTGTTCAACATAGTTCTCGAAACGCTGGCCAGAGCAATTAGACAGACGAAAGAAATTAAAGGCATAAAAATAGGAAAAGAAGAACTTAAATTATCACTATTTGCAGATGATATGATTCTATACCTAGCAGACCCAAAAGGCTCTACAAAGAAACTATTAGAGCTAATAAATGAATTCAGCAAAGTGGCAGGATATAAAATCAACACGCATAAATCAAAGGCATTCCTGTATATCAGCGACAAATCCTCTGAAATGGAAATGAGGACAACCACTCCATTCACAATATCTTCAAAAAAGATAAAATACTTGGGAATCAACCTAACAAAAGAGGTGAAAGACTTATACAATGAAAACTACAGAACCCTAAAGAGAGAAATAGAAGAAGATCTTAGAAGATGGAAAAATATACCCTGTTCATGGATAGGCAGAACTAACATCATCAAAATGGCGATATTACCAAAAGTTCTCTAGGTTTAATGCAATGCCAATCAAAATCCCAACGGCATTTCTTGTAGAAATAGAGAAAGCAATCATGAAATTCATATGGAAAAATAAAAGACCCAGAATAGCAAAAACAATGCTAAGCAGGAAGTGTGAATCAGGCGGTATAGCGATACCAGACTTCAAACTATACTACAGAGCAATAGTAACAAAAACAGCATGGTACTGGTACCAAAACAGGTGGGTGGACCAATGGTATAGAATAGAGGACACAGAAACCAATCCACAAAACTACAACTATCTTATATTTGATAAAGGGGCTAAAAGCATGCAATGGAGGAAGGATAGCATCTTCAACAAATGGTGCTGGGAAAACTGGAAATCCATATGCAACAAAATGAAACTGAATCCCTTTCTCTCGCCATGCACAAAAGTTAATTCAAAATGGATCAAGGAGCTTGATATCAAAGCAGAGACACTCCGTCTGATAGAAGAAAAAGTTTGCTACGATCTACATACTGTGGGGTCGGGCTCCAAATTCCTCAATAGGACACCCATAGCACAAAAGTTAATAACTAGAATCAACAAATGGGACTTACTCAAACTAAAAAGTTTTTTCTCAGCTAAATAAACAATAAGAGAGGTAAATAGAGAGCCTACATCCTGGGAACAAATCTTTACTCCTCACACTTCAGATAGAGCCCTAATATCCAGAGTATACAAAGAACTCCAAAAATTAGACAATAAGATAACAAACAACCCAATCAACAAATGGGCCAAGGACCTGAACAGACACTTCTCAGAGGAGGACATACAATCAATCAACAAGTACACGAAAAAATGCTCACCATCTCTAGCTGTCAGAGAAATGCAAATCAAAACCACCCTAAGATACCATCTCACTCCAGTAAGATTGGCAGCCATTATGAAGTCAAACAACAACAAGTGCTGGCGAGGATGTGGGGAAAAGGGTACACTTGTACATTGCTGGTGGGACTGCAAATTGGTGCAGCCAATTTGGAAAGCAGTGTGGAGATTTCTTGGAAAGCTGGGAATGGAGCCACCATTTGACCCAGCTATTCCCCTTCTTGGTCTATTCCCTAAAGACCTAAAAAGAGCATGCTACAGGGACACTGCTACATCGATGTTCATAGCAGCACAGTTCACAATAGCAAGACTGTGGAACCAACCCAGATGCCCTTCAATAGATGAATGGATTAAAAAAATGTGGCATTTATACACAATGGAGTATTACTCTGCATTAAAAAATGACAAAATCATAGAATTTGCAGGAAAATGGATGGCATTAGAGCAGATTATGCTAAGTGAAGCTAGCCAATCCCTAAAAAACAAATGCCAAATGTCTTCTTTGATATAAGGAGAGTAACTAAGAACAGAGTAGGGACGAAGAGCATGAGAAGAAGATTAACATTAAACAGAGATGAGAGGTGGGAGGGAAAGGGAGAGAAAAGGGAAAATGCATGGAAATGGAAGGAGACCCTCAGGGTTATACAAAAGAACATACAAGAGGAAATGAGGGGAAAGGGAAAAATAATACAAGGGGGAGAAATGAAGGTCAGTAGAGGGGGTAGAGAGAGAAGAGGGGAGGGGAGGGCAGGGGAGGGGGGATAGTAGAGGATAGGAAAGGTAGCAGAACACGACATTCACTAGTATGGCAATATGTAAATCAATGGATGTGTAATTGATGTGATTCTGCAATCTGTATATGGGCTAAAAATGGGAGTTCATAACCCACTTGAAGCAAAGTGTGAAAGATGATATATCAAGAACTATGTAATGTTTTGAACAACCAACAATAAAAAAAAAGAAAAAAAAACTACACTGAAATTATATTTCACCCCAGGTACAATGATTATCATCAATAATTCAAATAATAATAAATGCTGGTGAATATGTAGGGAAAAAAGAAAACTTACATACTGTTGGTGGGAATGTAAATTAGGACAGCCACTATGGAAATCAGCATGGAGATTCCTCAAAAGGCTAGGAATAGAACCACCATATGACCCAGCTGTCCCACTCCTTGGTATTTACCCCAAAGAACTAAAATCAGCATAGTATAATGATGCGTGCATACCAATGTTCATATCAGGGCAACTCAAAATAGCCAAGTTATGGAATGACCCTTATCAATAGACGAATGGATAAAGAAATGTGTCATATATACACAATGGGCTTTTATTCAGCATAAAGAATGAAACTATGCCATTTGCAGGAATATGGATGGAACTGGAAAGTTTCACATTGAGTTAAACAACCCAGAGAGGAAAATACTTATAAAAAAGGATATCAAATAAAAGGAAGACCAGATCAGTGGAAGAAAGGGATTGGGGGAGGGAGTAGGAAGAAACAGGAAAGGCAGTGGGGAATAAAATTCATCTAATTATGTGTGTGAACAAACATGCCACAATGAATCCCACTATTATGTGTAATCATAATGCACCAATAAAAATCCCATACATCATATGTATTTGTTAAATACAGTAATAAAATGATCACACTGTTAGAAAATAAAAGGAGTGAGGGACAAGCCCGAGAATTCATAGGAAAAAAATTAGAATAAAAAAGTCAAGGAAGTTCCAGAACATAGAACAAAAATACAAAGACACTAAAAATATGAGGAAAAAAGGTCATGAATATCAAAACAAGAGTGACAACATATGAATAATAATTGTCAAAAGGGAACAAAGAAAATTAAGATAGAAATAATCCAAGAAATTTAGACAAATAGACAAGAAGTCTTAAACCAAATGAAATATATAACAACAACAACAAAAACAAAAAACAGCTACCCAGTGCTGATAAAAGATAAAAATTAAAATATTCAGATTAAAAAAATCCCAACTGAATGCTGAGCAGAATAAATCAAATACCATCATTTCAACACATGCATCCTCATGACATTTAGAATACTAGAGATAGATGGGAGATCTTAAAAATCTTTTATAGAGAAAAATAGATTACCTACCCAGGGCAATATGAAAAAAATGGAATGAGAAAAGGTTGGCAAGTGGAAGAAGGTAAGAGATGGAGAAAAAGGTACAGGGAAATATAATTATACACCTCACCTGCTCTTACAAGCTAGGCACTGTGATACATTTCTAACAAAAAGAGAATGAAGAGAGATGATCTCTCACAGAGCTTAAAGTCAGCCTGTATAGAAGGAAGTTTAGAGATACTGTGTAAAGCCCATGGATCAAGAAAGAGAGGCTTCAGCATATAATAAAAATAGACAAAAGCAGTAATATAATAAACATCATTCAGGAATATAAGAAACTGTAGATGGAACAAGTGCTAAAGTGCTAAATTTTACATTTGTTGTTGTGAGGCAGCAGTAAATCCTGTTTCATTTTGATGAAGTGAGACAAAGGCATAAATGCACTTTATTTGGAAGGTGGGTTTTAGAAGGATAAGATCAGAAATGCTGAGCTGCAGGTCCTTGGCCACTGAGGAGCAAGCACCGGAGGGTGGGATATGGAGGTTTTCTTTTGATCATCTGGAATGGTTTGAGTTTTACATATGTTTGTACTACTATTATAAGGAAAATAAAAAGTTAGAAAACAAAATCCCTTTATGATCTTATCCTTAACTAACGCCCCCTTTTTTTATAAAATCCAGATCCTCTTGAATTGACTTTCTCTCCCTCTCCCCTGACCCCTACATCACAGTCATGCAGAAATATTTGTTGTTTTGTTGTAGTTTTGTCTCAAAGTCTTTGCTCAAGTTACTTCCCCTGCCTTAATATTCATTTCTATATTATTATTTTCAAAACATATATCTGATGAGGGGTCAATATTGAAAACACCAGGAACTTAGTAGCAAGAAAACAAATAACACAATTAAAAAATAAACAAAGGAGCTGAGTAGACAGATATTTCCCAAAAGAACTTATACAAGTGGTCCATAGGTATATGAAAAAAAACCCTCAACTCCATTAAACATTGAAGAAAATGCAAACTAAAATCACAATGAAATAGCATCTCACGTTCATTAGAATGGCTATAATAAAAGGGACAGAAGACAACAGGTTCTGGTGAGGATGGAGAGAAAAGAAAGGGAGCCTTTGCCCTGTTGATGGGAAGGTAATTAGTATGACCCTTATGGAAAACAGCATGGAGTTTCCTCAAAAAATTAGAATTAGAACTCTTATTAGTTCTGTAAGATGCCACTCCCACATCTTGTGGAGTCTTTTCTCACTGAATGGGGAGTAAGAATGTCTATGGATCTGGAATGTGCCTCAAATGCTCATGTGTTAAAGATCTGTTCCCTGAATGGCCTGGATCAGGAGTTTGTGAAATCCTTAGGAGGTGAGGCCTAGTGGGAGGTGTTCTGGTCCCTGGGGGTGTGCCCTTAAGTGGGATGGTGGTACCCCTACCCCAGCTCCTTCTTCCCTTTCTAGTTTGCTTTTTAGTCCTCAGGTGAGCAGAATTTGCTTTGCTGCAGGCTCCTCCCATGAGATGCTGCCATGTCACATACCCAAAGACAATGGGGCCAAACAATCAGGGATTGAATCCTCCAAAAGTCTTGAGTCAACATAAACCCATTTTTTGTGAGTGGATTAATTTCAGACATTGGTTATAGAGATGGAAAGCTATCACAATTGTTACTCTGTCAGAGCACTGAACACACCACACGATGGCATTACTCTGTTTTGGTGGCCATTGTCCTCATGGACTCTGAGCTTCTTGGAGACAGGAGCTGTCCCTTATGTGTATTTGAATTGCATTTATGCTTCTCTGCCTGCAATAGTGTAGGTCCTCAGTAAATGTTGAAAGAATGAATGACCATGACATTATTTTATGCCTTTTTACAGTGTGGACTTCCTCTGTGAACCATGCTTTAATTGGTTTATAGTTCTCTAGATAACAGTCTGAGTATATTGAAGAAGGCTCTAAAGTGGTGGAATATTTGCCAGAAATTGTGTTAGAGGCTAAGGGACTAAAACACATTATGAGTAACACTGTGCAATGATATTGCAAATAAGAAATTACTTAAAATTCTACCATCCTAAAAAAGTAGTGTTCTCATTTTTATACACTTTTCTCTGTTCCCACTGAATATGTAATTGTGATTTTTACATTCCTTCAATCCAGAATATAAACTTAATATTATATGTTTTACTTTTTTTCTTACTATAGTAAGATGATGGTTATCCAGTCCTCTAGTTTGCTATAGGATTAGTTTATTTATTTAATAAATCTTCAATGTTAAAATTTTATATCATTTCCACTTTAAAAAAAGATGATTTAGAAAGTGTTACAGGAACTATTGTGAATACCTCTGTTTTTTTCTTTTGGGCTTATACCTTATAAAAATTTCAATAAATAGAATACAAGTCAGTGTTATGAGAATTTTTATGATTCTTGCAAAAGAAACTATGCTATTTTTTAGAAAATTTTTACTAATTTATATTCCCATCTGTACTGCATTTGTGTATCCCTTTTAACACATTAAAAAAAATATTAAAAAGAAAAAGGGATGAAATCCAGAACTGAATCAATCCTGCCCTCTTGTGGTACATCTTAAAATTTCAGGGTCCACTTTTTTACAAGGATTTTTAAATTTAATTTTATTGTAAATGACGAATTTGCAATTGTATATATGTCTGAAATACAATGATATATTCTGATAAAAGTATTTTTAGATGATTTATATGTTGCAATCCTGGGATAAGATTGTTCTTATTTATTACTTATTTTTTCAAGCAGAATATATGGAACTTGGTTTAGTTGAACAGATTCACAGAAACAGTTTGGGTTTGCAGTCCACACTATTAACTAAACTTGAAGAAGATTCACACAGGAGTGGGAAAATTGTTTTTCTAATGGATTAAGAAGTGATTTTTTTTTTTTTGCAAGGGGATGTCCTTAAATGATAACTTATGGGAGGGAAAATATGTGGTTGAAGGCAAAGAGACTTTTTTGTTGTTGTTGTTTTGTTTTGATCTAGAGGAAACAGCAAGGATTGTCTAGCTCTGTTATGTTATAAATATGGAGACTCAGGATCAGAACTATTGAATGATTTCCCCAAATAAAAAAGCAAATAAGTCATATAGAGCTCATAGATGTTCAAGTCAGTCTAACTACTCTATTCTATGGCATTTCCATAGGTTTCTTCTTAAGGAGTAACTGTGAGCAACAAATGAGAAAATACACAGAAAGTACTGTGTGAGAGAGAGTACAAATACCAGGAGGGAGACTTATTAGAAAGCACAGAAGAGGGGCAATGTGCTTTGAACCAACTGATACACAAAGTCTTGGGCTTGGTTTCATTGTCTTGAACAAATCACTTCACACCCCAGAGTACGAATTTTCTCACTTGCAAACTGGAGATGACAATGAAATCACAATAGCTATTTCAAGGTGTGGCGTAAATTTATTGGCTTGAAATCATTTAAAATGGTAGAACACAAAAGGATCTTTTAAAGTCCAATTCATCCCATACTGCTTACTTAAGCATCTGAACTAATACACAAATAGTGCTTATCCCAGGGCTGACACATGGCAGTGATCCAAAAAATGTTAGAAATAGTTATCTGTCCTTAGTGCTCTATATAGATTTGCTCCTTCAGTCCTAACAACAACCCTATAAAATAGTTATACTTTTAATCCCATTTAGAGATGTGGAAGTTGAGGTCTGGAGAGGTTAGTCCCTGCTATGGTCACACAGAGTAAGTGGTAGAACCAGAATCTGACTCCAGTAACCTGGTTCTGTATTTGACACTATACTGCCTCACACAACCAGCTGTGGTGTTCCATTTAGTGCTTAGGCTAGAAGGTTTGTTATCAAACCATTTATTGTGAAAATGAAGTCACTGTTGCAACAGAGGAATATTTAATTTGTTTTCTATTAGTCATAGCAGTGGAAAAAGAGATAGGACAAGACCAGTGTCCTGTTTTCTCAATAGCAGAAAGAGGACAGTGTCAATAGACTCCTTTTTCTTTGATCGTCAACTCATGTTACTGAGTGGTTTTTTTTTTTGTTTGTTTTGTTTTTTTGGTTTTTTTTGTACAAGAACTGAGGTTATCCTGATGAACAAGGCAGATGTGGTCCCTGCTCTCCTGATGCTTACGTTCTTAAGGAGGAAGTGAGTGTTAATTCATTGATCACAAAGGTAAATGTGATTACTGCCATGAAACAAGAAGGAAGTATGAGAGTCTACACTTGTGGGACCCATCTTTGTATAGAAGGTTGGGGAAGGTTTTCTGAGGATGTCACATAAGAGTTAAGAGTTAGAGGATAAGTATAAATTAAATTGGTGAAGGGCAGATGTGGTGGGAGCCAGAGAAGATTTTAGGAGAAGAGATTAGCATGTGCAAAAGCTGACAGGAGGGGATGTGATCCTGTTAAACTGAAAGCAGATGACTGTGGCTAGAGCACTGGAGAGCAGGAGGGTACAAGTGAGATGTAGTATGGGTGATGGGCAGACCTACATAGATCTTTTTGATTTGTGAATGGTGTTGATCTTTCTCCTCAGTGGGAAATGATTGAAAGTCTTCAAGCTAGTGGTGTGTGTGTGTGTGTGTGTGTGTGTGTGTATGCACATGCATACGTATGGGTGCATGGATGTTTTTTTGATCTTGCTACAGTTTGAAGAATAGATTGGGAAGGAGCAACAGTGAGATGGTGACAAGGAAGTAGTAGCTTTCTCAGTACTGGATGGAGAGATATTTTGGATCAAAATAAAGTGGATTTAGTAAGAGACCAGATATGGGAGAGAAAAGTAAAGGATTGCCCAGGAACACTTCATTTTTCTTGGAATGCAACTTAGTGGATAGTGCTACCTTTCATTGAAATAAGGAATATTACAAGGATCTTGGAGAACAGGGTAGTAGAAGACTTTAAGTGGTGAACTCAAGGAAGTAGCTGGGTTTGTGAAACTAGAGCTTAAAAAGAGAGAGAGCAGGGATAAAATCTTCAGTCACTGATAAATTAATGGGCACAGATGTGATTGCTTAGGGGGAGTGTAGAAGGTGAGGAGAAGAAGATCTAGCTAGATCTAGAAGAACTCCAACATTTAATAGCCATTTGAAGAAGATGAACTTGTAAAAAAAGACACATAGAAGGAGTTGAAAGGTAGGGAAAAATTGAGGAGTGAATTCACTGAGGCTGAGGAAAGAACATCTCTCAAAAAAGGGCTAGTAACCATCTGCCTCAGATGTGCAGAGATCAAGCATAGCGAAGGCACTGGATTTAGCTACAATGGGAGTCTTTTTCATAGTGAGAAAGTTACCAGGAAGCAGGGATGATGGAAATCAGACTGTGTCTAAGGAAAGGAAACAGAGAACAAAGAGGGCCAAGTAGAGAGGTTGCTGCTGAGAGATTGAATATAAGGAGATTAGAAGAATGTCCCAGAGAAAAGTTGACATGGTATGGAGAGGAAGACAGAAGCCAGGGGTGGCTAAAGAGATAATGAGAGGTGATGATGTAGATCTCTCGTGTTATGAAGGAGAGAGAGAAAGACAAGGTCAGATAGAGAAAGAGGTAAATTTGAGGGACCTTTGTTTATCTTACTCTCTCTTTCTGTCTCTCTCAATGACAGGGAATTGAAAACATTTTAACAGAAAATTGACCAAAAATCAAAGGAATGATCAAAGTTCTTGAGATGGTAGGAGAGGATGGGCTCTTTGATCTTCCTTCTCCATCTTCTTGTGAAAAATGGAAGCCTCTAGGATCTTTATTCCATTAAACATTTTTTCAGGATTTTCCTTCATCACATCATTAGCATCAATAAGGATTTATAAATTTCCATGTGGTATAAGGTGCTCTAAAAAGAAACACCGCTTTGGTTCTTTCCTCTCTATCTCAGTCACTGGCTGGAAGAGGTGGCTCAGGCAGGTCCAAGGTGTCTGCACAGTTGAAAGAGATGCAGGGGTTTGGCTCATCGGGGAAATTTGTTTTCATTTTACTTACCAAGCTAGCACCTGCTCAGGAATGATGAAGATCATAAAAATCCATTTTGAAGATGCTACTATTTCAAACATGAAGAGGTGAACTAGAGTCGCATAAGTAACATTTATGTCCAATATCACACATACGTGTAAGTGATAGAATTTGTCTTCATTTTGTTTGCTGTTTTTGTTTTCAATACTGACTGAAGAAGCATTTATGGAGCATCTACCATGTGTCAGCACTGTGCCTAATACAAGGAATTGAACCAAAAATAAGAGATGCTTCCTGCTTTCCAAGGATTTGCTGTCTAGTGAACCCAAGAAAAATGCAGAGAAGATAATAAGCCGCTGCAAATAAATAGATGCTATTCAAGTTGAGTACTTGGGGCTCTTGAGCACATAGAAGGAGGCTTGGTCTTGGAGAGCCTGGGAAGCCTTCTTTGAAGACATAATTTAGAAGCTGAGGCTTGAGAATGACCAGCACCTAAGTGGAGAGAGTTCGGGGGGGGGGGTGAGGCAGAAGATCAAGGTCAAGGTTCATCTTGTCTTTAGTGTCATCTCAAGTTGTTCTGTATGACTGTGGCTTATTGAGAGCGGGGAGAAGCATGAGATGAGGCTGTAGAAATAACAGCAGATAATTTGGGAAGGTCCAGGCACTAATCACATAAACACTTCTCTAGTACTCACCTGAGCTGGGTTTTATACATAAATATGTGTTAAATCTTTATAAGAACTGTCAAAGAGTTGGAGGTATCATTGTCTCTATTGATAGATGAGGAAAAACAGTGGGGTTAAGTAACTTTCCCAAAGTCATGCTTGTGGCTAGGCAGGATGATGGAGGGGAATTCAAGCAGTCTGTCCAGCATGTCTGGGCACGACACAAGCCTCTCAGGGAATCTTGAGAACAGCCATGACAGTGGCCAGAATATATTTTTAACAGGTCATTGAGCACACTCTGAGAGATGGAATGCATGCGGGCAGGTCTGGAGGCAAGGGGAGGGTGTAAAATCAAAGGAGGAGATGAAAGGAGTCCTGTCTAAAATTGAAGCCTGGGGTAACTTAAGGGAAATCCTGAAATTTCAGATCTTCTGTTGCATACTTGAATGGGTAAGGATACAAATCAACATATAGCTCTGTGTTTAGTAGGACTCGCTGATAACTTCTGGGTTCCATGAAAATACCCCTGGAATTTAGCTTAGGATAGGAGGAGGAGAGCTAAACTACTTATATTCTGAATGAAAGGTAGGAATCGGTAGTTGTGGATAAAACATGAGGATAGTGGTGAGGGGGAAGGGGTAAATAAGCACCTGAGATTGATGTCAGGAGAGGGCCCGCAGAGGAACAAGGCCAACCTGTCGAGGGGGGTAATGACAGCTAAATTTTGGGAACCCTAAAGTGGACTTTATATTTGTAGTTGGTTTATTTTCTTTGGTATCCTTTACTGCTAAACTTTCAGAGCTGGTCTCCCAACTTTACTGCCTTTTTATTAGTAATAGGTGAAGAAATACAGGGACAGAGGGAACGAGGAAGGAATGAAGCAGGGTACTGGTTTGAGAACTCAGTCCTAAAGAGGCTTCATATGGCTCTGGCAGTAGGTAAAACAGAGCTGGAAGGTGCTTTGAGAGTAGACTGAGGAGTGGGTATGGGTCAGAGGCACCAGAGGAAGGGAACCTTGGAGAGGTGAAAAGAAAGACACTTGGGTAACCTGAGAAATAGCAATGAAATGTAATTATTCTAGTAACAGGAGTAAGAATGTTTTTGGCAGAGCAAAAGTATATCAATTGGGCTGGGGATGTGGCTCAAGCGGTAGTGCGCTTGCCTGGCATGCATGCGGCCCGGGTTTGATCCTCAGCACCACATACAAACAAAGATGTTGTGTCCGCTAAAAAATAAATATTAAAAAATTCTCTCTCTCTCTCTCTTAAAAAAATGTATATCAATTACTTCAGGCCATATATATATTTTTTTGGGGGGTGAGGGGTCCCAAAGTATGCACAGGGGTGAAAACCCCTCTACTTCACAGCAGCTGAAGGAAACAGATGTAAATGACAAATTGTGGAAAAGCAATAGGTAAGGGAACCAAACAATCCAAGTGGAAGGATGGGGTTGTCTGCTATAGTCCTGGAGAATCCATGCTAAGGAACAGTGAGTGAGCTTGGCAAACAGACAGACGTGTCAAGTGTGCATAGAGATATATGCAGCTTACAAGCCCCAAAGGTCTATTATGTGGCTCTGAATGTTACACATATTCTCTTTTTCTCTCCTCTCAGTCATCCAGTGAACTATGCACTGTTGTCATCCTTTTTATACACATGAAGAAATTGAGGCCAGGGATGATTAGCAAGTAATTGTTCCAAATCACACTGCTGGTAAATGGTAGAGAAGGTTTTTAATCCCAAATCCTGCTTGAATCCTAAACCCATTTCTACAGCCATCATGCCAGATAGATAAGCCACCCAGGTCAGGGGAGCAATGATTTTTCTAATATCAGCACACAAAAGGCATGTGTCAGTCCATGTGGCTCACAGCTAATTCTGCCAAGTCCTGTTTGAGGTACAGAATGCTGCAGGCATTCTCTATGGATTGGAAAGCTGAGGTGCAAAAGGTTCAGCCTGTATAATTAGGATTCTGCATATTTGTGGGATAGTTTATTAAATTCTGTTGTAAACTTTGCAGAATTTTTTTGTCCACTTAATTGTCTCTGGTCTCAGAAGAAAGTTGTCTATGAATATTAACTATGGAAAACAGTTCTTGAATAATAAAATGAGAAGGTGCACTTTCCAGTTGTTTTATTCCAGTGCTGTTCAGCTTACAGAGAGAGCAAGGGAGCACGGATTTCAGATTAATTGCAGTGGAGCTCATTGAATAAACCATATCAGTGGTTGCATTACTCATGGGGGAGCACTTTCCCTGAATCCTTTCAAAAATAAATTTATACAATGTCTCCAAGGGTTCACATCCATATTTTTAAAAAGTTCATTTTCATAATGCTATTTTGGGGCTATTTTTCATTACTCAGTATTAGCTACAGAAATGGTTCTCTTTGAAAGCCCATGTTCTGAGGGTCTCACACACCTGAATCTGGTGTACTAGGATCTGAATCTAGCACTGGAAAGTGGGTGCAGGAAGTGGGCCTGACTGAGGCTACTCTGAAGATCCTGTATCATTAGTGGCTGAGAACATGCTCGAACATGCCATTACCTTGCAAATATCCAAGAATATCAAACCTCTGATAAAGTTTCATTCATGTCTCCCGTCTCATTGAGGTTTTCTAGAACTTATCATATCTGGGCTTCATTATGTCTGCCAAGAGGCAGGAAGGACAGATAAAGGAGAGATAAAAACAAGGTCATATCTTACCTTCCTTCCACAAATAGCATATGAAAAATAACATTCTAATTTTAGGATCAAATGATAAGGAAAGAGACTAAATCTATTGCAAAAGGTGCATGAATACAAATAAAATGAGTTAAAAATGAGTTTTCTGTTTCATTGCGCCACCCCTTATCTGGACAGATTTAATATTTGAGGAGCGAAAGCCCTGCTTTCTGAGTATTTCATGGGGATGGCTGCCATTTAGAACTGACTTTTTTTGGTACCATATTTCGTATTTTTTTGGTACCATGATCCTGGGCCAAGATCTAGGTTTCAGGAAGGAGAGCAGTAGTTTTAGATGCACTTTTTATTATTTAGGTGCCTTCCCTAGGTTTTGAATTATTGTGACAAATTATCCAATTCCTGACTTCTTATCTTTTCATGTTGTCCCTGTTATCTTTTATTTTTCCTGTGTTCACATGGTTCAGAGACTCTTGTGAGAGTGGGCAGCTGCTGCAATAGAGTTAGGATTTATCTATACTCTTGAGCAGCTTAGGTTCTCAGTGTTTCTCGCCTTGTCTGCCCTACCTTTTAAAGAACCCCCCCCCCCCCCAAGCTTCTCTTTTCTTTCTTTGTGTCTGGATATGTGTTATGATCCTGGTAGCTGTATGACCTTGGGCAAGATACTTAACTTTGCTAAGACAAATTTTGCTCATCTATTCAATGAGAATGTCATTTGCTATCTTCAGTGAGACTTTGAGACTTGAATGAGATGGGGTATGTGGAGCTCTTGGGGCACAGCGAAGCCTTCTGCACAGGCTTATGAAGTATTAATGAACAGCCCATGCCACTCTCTAATGTATGTACTTTTACTTCTTCCAATTTGAAGTTCCACAGTTCAATCTCTTTGAAAGGTTTCCATTATCTCCTTAATGCACTGTGCAATCAGACATATTGTTCCTGGTAGTCCAGTAAGTCTGGCTCCTCCAAGCCTTCCTGAGAAGTGGGTCTCTAAAGTCTGCTCCTGGCTGAAGGCTGTCTTCAGGGAAAATTGCATTGATTTTTCTAAAGCCAGAGGTCAATCACTTTTGAACTCCCAGGTGTTACATGGTTCACGGATGGCACACATCTTTATTAGGCATCTACTCAGGGCTGCCTGTTGGATATCTCTTCTCTGCCTTTATAGACCCACTCTCCAGCCCTCTCTGTGACCCTGAGTTTGAACTGAAGAGACTGATGGCTTTCTTTTGGGTTCAGTCTCAGGGAGCCTCAGCTGGCACCTGATGATGGAAGAAAGGTTAGGGGAGACATTGATTCTCCTGGCTTTCCTCAAAGGCGGTCCCCAGACTGGAGCGTCTCTTCTCTGCAGGTTCGTGCTTTTGCTAGGTGCTCCTCTTCACACAACCCCTGTTTTCCCCTGGGTTCCAGTAATACATCCACATTGTTCTTCAAGCCTAAGAGTGACAACAGCACTCCTCAGTTACCAGCCCCAAATATGGCATACCTCTATGCAATAGAAGTCATGAGTCAGTCACTTGCTAAATAGCATCTTATTAAACTTCCTCCAATTGCTCCTGTTTTCCTGCTGGGACCTTGATTAATAGATAATAAACAAGCCATGAAATACCTTGCCCTTATAGAGTTTATATTCTAGAAGGGGAAAACAGATAATTAAAAATTAAATAAAATAAGCAAAAAAAAAAAAAACCAAGGAAATTATTTTTGTGAAAAAATTGTTTGATGGTGAAAAACTAGTGAGGTACAGCACTAGATAAGGTGTAAGTGAACTTTTTAGAGGCAGTGATCTGTAATTTGGGGCTGGGTTGACAAAGCCCCAAGGGAGTATAATGTTCAGGTAGAAGAAAACCAGTGGCACAAAGGTCTTGATTTAAAAATGAGAAAACACAAAGAATTCAGAGAAGGCCATAGTGGCTGGACATAGAATTCAGAGAGCATAGGACCAGGAAGTCAGGAACATAAGAGATAGACCAAGCATCATGAGGCCCAGTCTAGCACTGGTATACGCAGCCCTTGAGGAGACTTACTAGTGATGCACATGTACCAGGATTGCTTTGTTACATATGTCAGATTTTTATGCCTCTCTACCTAAAGACTCTAGAAAGGCAGTAGATCAATAACAATTTCTTCCCCAATGGAAAATACAAGTCTTATTTGTATCTCTGAGTTACATTTCTTAAAGTATTTTATTATGTTTTTTTTGAAGTTCTAGGCCAAACATTCTCCCCAGCCTTCAATTCTTTTTTTAAAAAACATGCCTTGGGCTTCTCTATTTCAGCTTGCAGCTTCCCATCTCTGTGCCTGTCATCTGAAATGTCTAGACCTGGGATTGTTTTATGGCATTGCAAAATTCTCTTCCAGAGAGCCAGTCATGCTTGAAGCTCATTACTTCTCAGATAGTGTCTCCCTTGTGGATTTTTCCCCTTAAAAAATGTAGAATCATTACCTTTGATATGATTGTAAAGATCAGAACCCTCACCGCAGGTGTCCAACTCTGGTAAAACTTTCTTCTCTCAGCCGGCTGTGTTCTGATCCCTTTAGCCCTGTCCGCAATGCACCACCATCTTTACAACGCTGGTGGGAGCCTGCGGCACAGTTTCTGAATCTATACAGCTGAGTCTGCAACGGTATCTCCCCCCATTCCAATGATCACAGAAGAGGAAAAGGATCATCTTTGGGGAAATTTTTAAAAAATTATCCTTTAAAATAACTTTAACAAAATTTAAAATAAAAGGCCATATAAAGTATGTTTTCTCTTTACATAAATCTTTTACAAAGGCAGGGATGTTTTTGATGATTGAATCAATGTTTAGAGCCCATAATTCTATTTTATCAGTTTACTTTGCTCTTTGGATTAAGAGCATTTTGCAAGAAAGAGTTGTATTTCTTAATCTAATATTTAGGAAAGGAACTGTTGAAACATTAGAAATTCAGAATAGTACAGTTTTTGGGGAAGAGAACTTGCCCAATGAAGGACACTGAGTGAGGCAAAAATCATTGGTGCTTTTCAGAATTCATTCCAAATTTGGATCCTTGACTTCCAATTGAAATTTTGGGGACAATAACAAATACAGAACACTCATAGTCATTTTCATACCGGAAAGAAAGACATGGGACCCGTCACAGGTGTAAATAGGTTACTGATATCACATCTTTAGTGATTTTGGAGTTCTGACTTAGGCATTACTGCACAGTAACCACTAGATGGCAGGAGTGAACAACATAAAAAATAAACTGCCTTCCAACATTTGAAACTAATTTTGAGTGTTTTCTTTTCTCCCTTCTCCATTTCTCATAAACTCTTGTGTTTATTTTCATTCTTCCAATCTCTATATTCTTCATTATATTTGCATTTCCAGATATAATTGTAAATAACTGGTTCTTTAGAGTTGGATCTGAAAACCAGTCACATATACTTGTAATTTAGATACTAAAAATGCAAAAAGCATTTTCTCTAATTTAAGAGGTCTTTCATAACTGCTTTGTACTTGAGCTGGGGATAAAGCTTCAGAGGCTATCAAAGATTAGCAAGACTTCTGCTTTCAGTACCACGATCTCACTCTCTGGCAGGTGGGTGCGTGTACGAGGATCAGCAGGACAGAAAATAAGAAAGAAATGCAGAGACCTCTGGGGCTCTGTCTGAACTGATAAGCCATATTTATCTCTGTAATATTATCAAAGAAGTGTTTTGATAATGATCAAGATGCTTAGGTAAAATTATCTGGGAAAAAAACCCCACCCAAACAACCAACTAAAATAAGACAAAACAAAAACTAAGACAACACAATTCACCTGCGACAGCACTTAAGAAATGAGCTACCACCTTGCTAATCCATTTAATAGAGAAATCTGTTTGAGTGACAGCCTTGTAATAGAGCCCCATGTGCGAGTGTGATTTAGGCTTCTTCTTCTCTCTCCTTCTTGCAGTCATTGTTGTTCTCTGTTCAGTAAATCTTTCTTCCATTTATTTATTTACTCTTGTATTCTCAAGGGCTTTTCCTTTTGAAGACTAGGGTTCTGGTTTCATAAGCAAGAGAATTTGAATCTGTCCTCTAATCCTTCAATTATTTAAAGAGAGAGCGTCTTCAGAGGTTAGTGCTACCACTTGGGGGTGCTCCTTGAACACTGTTGCTATCAAGGGGTTTGGCCAGATTGATGGTCATAGTTCTTAAAACTGGGGGGAATTATGGCATTGAGAAAGAGATGACTTTCCTCTCTTCCTTTGTCTGTGTCTGTTTTTTAGTCTCTGTCACACATGCACGCACATATCCCCAAATACACAAATGAGAGAAGAAATCACACTTAAGCTAGTTTAAAAAGGAACCTACCCAAACCAGATGAGATTATTTTTATTGTCATGAATGTACCGAGTGTATTTTTTCCTAATGTACAAGTTAAGTACCAAGCAATCCTCTACAGGAGGTTAAGGGAGAAGAGAAGACAGCAGGAGGGAAGTTGAAGTAGAAGTTGGAGAGGTATCATTGTGGGTGATGGTTGAGGGGTACAAGCAGATCATGCAGGACCTTTTGTGCCATTTCAAAAATGGGCTTAACTTTGAGTGACAAGGAAAAGCATTGAGGGATTTGAGCAGAGAAATGGCAAGACCTGACGAAGGATCATTCTGGCTGTTGTTTTGAGAAACAGGTTATAGTAAGCCAGGGGTGGAAGCAGGGAAATAATTTAGGAGAAAGTTGCAATAATAAAAGTGAGAGTTGAAGAGATCTTGAAACACACACACACACACACACACACACACTCACACACAGAGTTATTTCCTTCATGAAACTTTTGTCCAGTGGGAGGGTTAAGTGAACAGACTGCTATGGTACAGGTAAGTGCTGCCATACTGGCAGGCACAGGTTATGAACCAGGAAAGCATGTGGGGCTGTTGGGAGAACATTGGAAGGTCCCTTCACCTAGCTGGGTGGAGACTGAGAGAACCAGAAGTCCTCCCAAATAGGGAGATAGTGGGGCCCTAGAAATTTTTTTTCCTCTCATTTTAGGACTCATATTAGAACTCAGAAAACTTTGATGAGATCAGCTTCTTATAGATCTTCAGAGTCATGTTCAGCAGAGTTTGGCCAATTTCAATTGGGACACATCAATTTTAAGAATGGAAAGAGCCCTCTAGTGACTTGCATCTATCCCTTTTACTTCCTACATTTTCCAGAACATTGACATAGAGCTTTGTTTTGAAAATTAAAAATATTTGAGCAATATACTATTTTTTGAAATGTTAATTGTCCAAATGAATATGTACTAATATTGTCTAAAGAGTTCCATCAATCAAACAGGAATGAGTTTTGTTTGCATTTCACCTCTTGTCAACAGTAATGACACGTATATAGAAAAGAAAATGATGAGACTGGAACAAATTTTATTTCAAAAGAAAATAATTACTTTTAGTGGAAATAGTCCTTAGTTTAGAGGTTCCTATTTGATATACTCTTCTGTGTGTGTGTGTGTGTGTGTGTGTGTGTGCACTCGTGACTCTATTAAAAGATATCTGAGATGCCAACTGTAGATATTCCAGGCCTTGTGCAACAGACTTGATAATGCAATTTTCACCAATAAAATCTTTGTAGCTTGTATATGAGTTCAGTAAAATTTCTAGGCACCAGTGTCTCCTTACTCTAATAATCTAAAAATCCCAGTCTGCTTTGGGTGAAAAAGAATATGGCAATTTCAATTTTTATAACCTTACCTTAATTAATCTCTTATCTTTTCTGTGGCCACTGGCCAAATTGGTACACATGTGGGAATACAGAATGACTTTTCCTTTTCTGAATACTTTTTCAATCTCTTTTATTACCAAGGGCTCTTTTACCTGACACACTCTTCCTTCTCTTCTTGTTTAGGTAAAAATCCCACAGTTTATTCAGAGTCCAGCATTACTCTTGCAATGCTACGACCAAACTACTACTTACTACTACTATTACTACTACGAACAACAACCACCATTATTTACAGGACAATTACTGTATTCTAAGAAACACCTATATCATCAAAACAACACTACAACCCTGCAAGGTAGATGTTTCTATTCTTTATTTTACAGGTGAAGAAACTCAGTAGACCTGAGGGTCAAGTTTCTTGTCTAGCTCAAAGAAAGAGTAAAATCAGTGTTCCAGCCCTTTGTGATGGAGTGAAAATTCCAATGCTTTTAATCATGGTGCTGTGATGCGTAGATGTTCCTGTGAACCAAAATCTCATTGTTCAAATATGATCACAGTTACTATCTCATCAGTTTATAATTATTATAGTGGATAATAAACTCTTTAAAAATAGAAGCTGTATTTCATCCTCATAAATGTACATCACAGATTTTAAGTAAATATTTGCTAAATAAATGGGGAGATAAACATCCCTTAGAGCTCTTTGAAATGCACAAACAGTGTTTTGAATCTCCAGTAGTGTTTTGGTCAGTTTGAAAACAGACCCATATATCTAGAAATTTTAAAAAACTACCTATAAAGAGTCACAAAAGCCATATTTGGAAATAAAATTGGTTGGTAGCAAATCATTTTGTCATTAATACTTCTGAGCAATAACCACTGGTATTACTGTCAATGATTAGGAATTATATGACCTGGTTCTTAATTATTCCTGAGAGGTCACTCATTTTATTTCACCAAATAAGTAATTGTTACAAATAAAGGGAATATGTTAAATTTTCTTTGGTGTTTGATATATTGGATACTCTTCACTAATATTTATTTTAGTGTTCTGAGAGTAGGTTATAAAGGTCTTCATTTCTGACAACTGTAATTTTACATTTGATATAAAAAAAAATTCAGAAGTTTCCAAATCATGAAATCTGATATAGTATGTATCTTTTTAAATTACATTTTTATTTGTTCTTTTTAGATGTACATGATAGTAGAGTTTATTTTTATGTACATACATGGAGTGTAACTACTTCTAATTAGGATCCCATTCTTGTGGTTGTACATGACGTGGATTTCACTGTGGTGTATACATGTATGAACATAGGAGGGTTATACTAATATGGTACATATCTTGATGCACAATACTTAGAAATTGTCACCTCTACTCCTCTCTTTGGGGTTCCAGTTTATGTTCTGGAGATTCCCATGTTTTTTATTGATTCACCATTGGTTTCTATCTAGTATGGAAACCATTCCAATTCTCTTGCACTTTTGATCTGTAAAATATACCTCACAATGATTTTTCTTTAGCAAATATTAGGTGAGAAATTAAGCAGAGAAGGAGAGAGACATGTACAAAGACATGTAAGGGAATAAATATAAAAGAAATCTTTTTATTTGTAAAGGAATTCAGAATAGATCCTCTTGAAATCAAATGAAATTAGTGACTACAAGATGTGAGTTTTATTATCAAAAACTTAAAAAGTATTTGGCAGTTTTGAGGAACACTAACAGTCGCATAGTTCTTTGATAATGATGGGTACTATTGTATAAACTTTTGTTGTTATACAAATAAAGCAGATAAAGCCAGGTATGTCTGAGAAGAATACTGATCACACCAGGGTGGTATAATCTGTAGAGCAGCTCTAAGCGAGGTGGAACAAAGCCCTGTCATTTTTGCAGGAGATCACATTTACTTTAATTTCTCTTTCTCAGATTCCTCAGCAGGGTCTCAAATATGAGTGCTTGGTATTACTTTTGCTTTTGTTGTTCAAAATGATAGGATTAAGACTTGTCTCCTTTATTGTATGCCTATTTCTTCCTTCGACTTTTAATACCATGTTTAAAAACAAAATATATGCAATGCCTTCTGGGGATGGATAAAAAAGTAGAAAATACAATATTGTGAATCTTTATAAAATCCCATTAATTCATTCATCTGAAAACACTGGAGCAAGCTGTGTATAAGATGTGTGGCAGGTGCTTACGGGTGCTATGGAGATGAACTCAACACTGTCTCTTCCCTTTATGGGTTACCAGCTTAGACTGGGGCTTCCCAGTAATTACGTTTAACAGTGTATGAAATAAGCACTGGAAGAAGGTTGCCAACAAAATATGCTTTTTATGTAGGGAGAGATTATTTTTTGGCTGGTTCATGGGGAAATGGTGCCTGAACCAGCATTTCAATGATGAAAAAGAAGGAAAGAAGTCCTTCTGAGTAAAGAAAATAATTGGGGAATGAATATCGCAGGGCATGCTTGCAGACTGATGCAAAGGCAGTGTCTATGTCTGTAAGAACATGGGTCAAATGGGGGATGGGAAGCAAAACAAGACATTTGCCTGGATGGGTGAATTCATTCATAGGTGAACTCATTGCCAGAGAATGAGGAACTATGAAGGGGTTTCTGTGCAGGGTATTAACAGATTAAAGCAGTATGTGGTAATATGAATTTGGTGCCAGCATTCATTGCTGAGGAGAGAAAAATTCTGGGCATTTAATTTCAGGACAGTTGCAATGGGCTAATTGAGTGGTGTTAAGGAATAAACTTGGCTGAAAGTTGACATTTTCGGCTCTGAGGTCATAATTTGGAGAGGGGATGGTCTAAAATAATAAGGAGAATGTTTGCATGCATGGATCCATCTTCATTTATTCTGTGAACAGTTGAACACTTAGTGTGTGCCAGACCTTGTGTCTATCCAGGTTTGAAAGATGAATGAGAGGAGCTCATAGTGCAAAAAGGGAGACAGATAGAATGATAATTCAACAGTCATACACATTGAGAGGATTTCCTTTCCTCCTAGTAATGCCATCAGTTTTCTCTTATCATCCTTATTTTCTCCCTTGGGTTGTTATAACCAGGCCAGAATCAGGGCCAAGTGAGTGATGTACCATTTTGGTAAAGAGGTTGGTTTTCAGTGGATGTAAAGGGTGTTTTTTTTTCTTTTTTTTTTCTTCCCAGATCCTATTTACTGCCTGAGGCTTCATTGGCTGCTATTTAGCTAAGGATAAAAGAACCCAGACAGTGGAAGATGAAAGGAAGTGGAGGGGGAGGCTTAAAACCCTGCACAGAAGCACCTAATTGGCTAGCTTCCAAACCACCTCAGGCTTCCGCAAGATTTGACAAAGCGTTAAGATCTTGTTTTCAGGGACTGAACGTCTTTCAAAAGGGTGATAGATCCTCTTGCCAGGATAAAACAGAGTAGAATGAGCCCCCTTAGCCTACAACTGTCATCAATTTACTTTATTTGGACAGCAATCCACTGATGAAGAGGGCCTGAGCTTCTAAAAAAGAAGAGAAAAAATGCTTCTTTATTACTCACCAGTCTTTGGGCTCTGTCAGCAGCACTGGGAGCACTTGCCAAATAAAATGATTTAGCAGGTGGAAAGTAGTTTATAAGTGCAGTTTCCACCCCTTCCCCGTGGAAGGTAAACGATGACTCAGACACCAGCAGTATCTCGGGGTGTAAATGAGATTCTTTGGGTTGGTCTTCTGAGTTGGCTCATTGGCACAAGATGGAGCTGGGTTTTGCACTGACTGGATTAATGAGACACTCTGAAGTATAACAAGGGCACAGACAAGTGCCAGGCACATAGAAAGTGCTTAGCCCCTAGGGAAGGTCCTTTATGTGCTCTTTGTTATACCATCTCTTTAAGTTCTCCATTGCCTTCTCCACTGTGGCAGAAACAAAAGGAGAGAGACCTTTAAAAAGAAGACATTGTATTGAAAATGAAGCAAAACTAATTATATGACCCCACAGTTAAGAGTGCAACTTTGTAAAGTCACATGATACATATCTACATCTGTCTATATCACATGTAAGATGTATTTGTCATTTTAATCAAAGCATTTTATACTGAAAAAGAACACTAAATTACCTTTTCCCAAAATCAAGTTCATTTCATATGTGATAGTTATTGGACAAGATCAATTTTATGAATGAAGTGAATTTATCTTCGTTTTCTTTTTGTTTGCTTTCTTTTTTTCAATTTGGCCAATTATTAAATAAATCCAATGGATGAATTTAAAAATTTTGTACATGTTAATTCAAATGATGTATATCTTATGTTTTTTCTCTTTTCAAAGCAACAACAGACTAGTGTTTTCAAATTTTGATGCCCTTTTAAATTGTTAGTATTTTACTTCTAATTTCAATTTCCTTAGACATAGTTTTAGCCCAGAATTTTTCAGACTGATTTTTAAAATTAAAAAAATTGCAAATTAATACAAGGGAGGAAAAAAAAACCCATAAGACTTAAAAATGGTCTTCAGAAGTTGTTTATCCTTGTTTGATTTCCCAGAAAGGGTCTCACCATTAGGTGTTCAGGTTGTTCTTCAGCTATGTGCACGATATTCTGAGTTTTTAATTATATTTGAAATCACTGCCAGTACTCCTGTTTTAAAACAATAAAAGGACATCAAAAGGTCATTTAATAATATGTGCTTTAGAAAAGCAGTTCTTCCATGCTTTGGTGGGGAACATCCATGGCCCCCAACTAATAATTTCTACAGATTTTTACTGAACATATAAACTTTCTATTATATTTTAAGCATGCACATTCCCTTTCAATTTTAGTGAGAAGAAAAATTACCCAAGAAGAAGAATTACCAATTAAAAATGGAGATTTCCATATTCTATCCACACAGATTCTAATTTTGTAGGTTTGGGGAGGGTTGTTGAGTCCTCACTGTTAGAAAATCCTCTTTGGTGTTTCTGAGGACATTCAACCTTTGGAAAACACTGTGTCTGGGCTTTCGAACCTGGTCTTAAGGCAAATGCCACTCAAATGCTCACTGTTCCATTGTGTCCTGTCTCTCATAGTATTCACTCACCTTTCTGCAAACACAAATCTCAGCATACCACATTCTTGTTAAAAATAAAGTAATTCATTTTTGTGGTTTTCATATTATAATGTAGTTCTTTGTAAATTTAGAAACAGTCCAAATTACTTTTAATTTCTTGGTATGAAATTTGCATAGGGATGGAGGAATTTCTCATGGATGATTTAATATTTGGATGAAACAGATAATCACCTACCATTCAGACTTGTCCACAGTGCTTTAGAAATAGAGGAAGAATCTGCAGAGTTTCTTCAGGAAGGGAGAGTGTTTGGAATAATTTAGAATCAATGCTAAGCCATTTGAGGTTTAAACTGTTTAAAATTTATTAACAGCAACAGTGTGTCTTTATTTATTTATTGCTTTCAAAAACCAAGTGTAGGGCTGGGGATGTGGCTCAAGCGGTAGCGCACTCGCCTGGCATGCATGCGGCCCGGGTTGGATCCTCAGCACCACATACAAACAAAGATGTTGTGTCCGCCGAGAACTAAAATAAATAAATATTAAAATTCTCTCTCTCTCTCTCTCTCTCATCTCTCTCTTAAAAAAAAAAAAGAAAACAACCTTTAAAAAAAACAACAAGTGTAGCCTCATTTGAATGGGAAGATGGAAAATCAGGAAAATTTCAAAAGGGACTTCTTTTTGTCACTAATATGTGTGGTGTCGGTAGGTGAAATGAGCCATCAGTCGCTATTTGAGAGTTGTTATTTGAATTATTTAAACTGAACTGCTTCAAATTTGATGGAAGAAATATCTACCTGATTTCTAGAATATGCTGGACTGGAGTGTCCAATGGAACTTTGTGCTTTGATAAACTTATTCTGTATCTGTGCTGTCTAATATGGTGGCTGCTGGTCACAAATGGTTGTCTGGAACTTGAAATGTACCTAGCACAACAAAAGCACTGGATTTTAAATTTTATTAAATTTTAATGATTCAAATTTAAGTAGGTTCATGTGGCTTATGGTTACTGTATTATATAGCACAGGTCTAGACCACGCATACAGACTTCATCTATAGCCATATAACTTAACCTATACCAAGCCCATAGAAAAAGCAAAGTCCTTAAAAGAAGTCAAGTTTCTTTAAAACATAACTGGAATGATTTTATTTAATTATTTAAGGCACTCTGCGGTGGTGAAAAGAATAATGTAATGGGCATCAGTTTTTGTCACCATTTAGCAGTGTTGTCTTTGGAGGAGACACTTAAACTTTGGGTCTTTATTTTCCCTAGTGGAGTAGAGAGAGTCTCCAAAATTTCTTTTTACTCAGTCTTCATTATTTACATGAAGTTTACTAAAAGAACACAGAGAAATCAAGTATATCCTTTCCTTGGTTTGCTGCTTTGTTTGCTACAGAGTTTTTCTTTGTGTGGACTTCTCCACTTTCGCAGTTTCCATTATTATATCCATACATATGCACCCCAGTTCTAATCTCTGCATATGACCTCTTACATATGCAGGGTCTTTAAAGAGTTCAAGTTAAGATGAAGTCATTAGGATTGACCCTAATCCAGTATGGCTGCTTGCCTTGTATATGAGGAGATTAGGACACAGACCCATGGAAAGAAGACCATATGAAGTTGCCCGGAAGCAATGGCCATGGGAAAGCCAATAAGAGAGAAGAGAGGCCTCAGAAGAAAAATTGATGCTGATGACCTCAGACTTCTAGTTTCCATAATTATGAGAAAATAAATTTCTGTTGCTTAGGTCACCCAGATTGTGATACTTTGTTATGGTAGTCCTAACAAACTAATATATCTAAAACACTGAACTTAATAGTTTCACCAGATTTAATTATTATTGAGATTTTTATTTCATTTTTATTTTCTCTTCAAGGGTACAGGCATCTCACATTAAGGAAAAGAAGTCCAAATATTTGAATAAAGTATTACATGGTGTTTAGAGCTTTGGACTTTGTTGTATCTATTATTTATTCCTTATATATTGTTCTTGACAAATCTTATTTATTCTTACCTTGCTACTAATACTAAGGTTCCATTGTCTTGTATTTTTTTTTTTACTTTTCTGCTTATTCAAATTCTAATTAATTTCTGAAAAGTGGTCCAAATGGTCTCTGAGTCCAGGGTGAGCTATTTCTGTTCTAAACTTGAAACTTCCATTGCATTCCATATAGGACAACACCTAGCTTATTTTGCAGAGTACACGTTCCTTTTCTTATTGATATTCTTTCAAATTCCTTGTAGCAACATTTTTGTAAAGAACACAGGTAATAGTCTCAACTCTTCAGCTCTGAGATTCCTTGATGACTATTATTTTTTATATTTCTTCAGATATTCAGTGATCATTGAGCATTTACTCTATGTAAGACACTGTAATTATTGACTTTGCAGTTTGTTTGGGATGTACACAGAGCCCTAGTCAAATTGTGTTTTCTTCTTACTAGATTGCTTGGTTGGGTAACCATTCAAGCATAAGAAGCAGCTGCTTGATTGTACATGTTGTTTAATATTGATTCAAACAAAACACTTGTGTGAATGTGAGTAACTTTGAGAGTTTGATTTGTACTGAAATAATTTGGCCTATTAAATATAACTTTCTTTTGATTCTTCATTTTTGAAACAAGACATGTAATAGTTGACTAAATTAAAAGAAGTCCTAAGTTAGTTTAGAAAATCAGAAATTAATATCAGTTTCAGAGAGGCTGAGTTCAGTCTATTAATATTGAATTTTGTTTTAGTTACAAATGATTATTTTCTGTTTATCATATATAAGGTACTAAAAACTTTATTAGAGGAAACATTAAGGGGCATACATAGTAACTCTCCTTTTATTTCATAATGCTATTTCCTCCCTTATTTAAATTACATAAATTTCTGAAAAGAAGAATTTTAAGTGGGAATAAAGGTGGGTCTGAATGGTAATGGTTCCTTCGTCCACAACTTTTGTAAATTGAAAAGCACATGGGAATTTTCCCAGGAAAGAAGATGAAAGAGAAAATTGGAAACCATAAAAAAGAAGAGTTAATTTCATCTCCCTGTTCAATTCACATGTCAGATGTAAAACAAAAATGAAAATAAACAAAAACCAAAAAACACAGGACATAAGGATGTCAAAACCTCTGCTTGAAATTCTGTTGATTTGATACATAACTTTGGAAAGTCATGAGGTGAATCTGTGCCTACCTGAACCTTCCAAATCTCAGAAAATGGAGCCGACTATACCTGATGGATATAGAGTGAAGGTAGGGAGGAGGCTAAGCTGAATTTACATCCTCTTCTGTCCTCAGCATCACATTGAGTCAATAAGACATAAGGGCCCTAGGAGGACTTCTGGTTCAATGCTCTTATTTAACAAATGACAGTAATGAGGCCCAGAGGAGTTAAGATCTGGGACAAAAGCAGATGTTTCTTAATTCACTTGAGTGTCATTTTCGCCTTTTAGACAATGGCAATAATTAACACTCATTTGAACTGGAGCTACTCTTATGTACCAAGTGAGTAACTATGTTTTTTAAATATCTAAGTACATTTCTGCTGAGATCATAAGAACTAGATATTTGGAAATAATAGTAAATAAGTGGATGGGGTTGGCTAATAAAAGGGTTAATTAAAACAATAATCAAAATTTAATAGGGGAAATTTAAAATTATGCAACTTCCAGTGAAAAGTTCAACTCTATAATTGCAACACATTGTAGACCTGGTAGGAGAGTGTGGCCATTAAGATCAAGGTAGAGTCAGGCAGAAAAAAGTTCAAATACTTGTCAGACTTTTACTACTTATGTGCATTTGGTGAAATTTATCAACCTCAACTGTCTCAGTATCCTTGTCTTAGACTTGGAAAAATAACTCTTGCAGTATTATATTTGCATAGCATGAAACATGCTTAGGAGAGTATAAGAGGCAGCCTGAAAGACTAAATCAGTGAGGTCCCTGTGTAAGGTCCTCTTTTAACTATGGGCTGGACCACTTCCAACCAATAGAATATGGAAAAGCTGATAGTGTGTCATTCCTGTGAATAGGTTACCGCTTATTGGCTTATTGTGACTTTCATCTTGCTAGTGAGACAGGGCAAAATGATAGTGTAGATAATGAATGGTTGGGTCAGGAAGATGGGCGCTGGTTCAAAAGGAAATAAAATGCTAGTACCTCTATAGCACTTCCCCTTCCTCTGCCAACTGTTGCTAAGGTCACCTGCCTCCAGGGAATTTTTCCTCCCAATAAGGAGTTGTTAATGAGTACCCGCTGGGTGGCTCCCTTCCTGACATTCTGGATAGATATGGAAAACAGGGAGAAGTGCCCCCTGGACGGCTGCTCTCTAAGCTATGTGGATCTAAAGTGAGTACAGATAAGAGACTGAAGCTGGAGCCCAGATAAGGGGAAGGGGGGCACAAGAAGAAAGGAAATCTAAAATCTATCAAAGGGGCAGGACATCCCCACCCGCTTGGGCACCAGCTCTGAACTCCCTCCTCTCCAGAGGAGTCTCTCTCTTTGTTCTATCTTTTAATAATTTTTTTTCTCTTGCTTCAGTGTTTCTCAGATATTCAGTCTTCAACACTAGGGGAATGGGACCAATCTTTATTTTCAAGACTGGTTTTGCTAGCAGACTGTCTTTTACTTGTTTTGAGGAAATAAGCGGCCACATTGTACATGCCCATGTGGCAAGGAACTGTGACCCTCAGCCTAATTCATTTCCTAGAGGAAATGAATTCCATGAACAACCATTGGGTTTGGAAGTGAATTCTTCCCCAGTTGAACCTTGATTGCAGCCTTGTGAGAGACCCTGAGGCAGTGGACCCATTTCAGCCAGCCTGAATATCTGACCCACAGAAACTGTGAGATAATAATTGTGTATCATTTTAAGTCACTGAGTTTAGAAATAAAATTTTATGCAGTAATAGATAACTAATACAGACAGTGCAAAATACCAAGTGGTTAAGTGAATGGTAAGGTTAGGTGATAGTTTAGAAAGTGTTAGGGGATATAAAGAGTGAAGAAGAGGGGTTGGGGGACCTTTCTGGGAGCTCTGAGAAGACAGCAGAGAGAATATTATAAATACAGACTCTGAGGTGAATCTCTGAGTGTTTTTTAAAAAATCAGAATGGCTCAGAAAATGGTGGACATGGGTTTGGGGACAAGATCAGGTAGTGTCTTAAGGGGCATGGAAAATTATTAGATTTTTTTAAATGTGTGATGGAAAGTGGAAGATCTGGTTAATATTTTGACTGCTACGTGGAGAATTAAACACATGTGTACGTGTGGGCAGGGCAGCAATATTAGCAAGATTCATCTGGTACCATAATCAGGTGGAGGATGCTGGTGGCTTGGATAGAGTGGTAGCAGTGATGATGAGTGATAGATGAGGTCATCATTTGAAGTAGCAGCAACAAATGTGCTCTGGATGTAAAGTCATGAGAAGAGGAGTCAGGGATGACTACAGGTTTTTGGTCAGAGAAACCTGGTAAAGTTTACATTTTCTGAGATGGGAAAGTCAGGGGGCCTCAAGTTTACAGAGAAGAGTAAGAGTACAGTATAAACCTATAGACATCCAAGCAGGAAAACCAAGAAGTCAGCTTAACAGGAGGCGAGTTCAGAGAGGTAATGGTTGGAGACATAAATTAGATTGTCATTAGTCTACTGAAGGTATATGTGGATCTAAAGTGAGTATAGAGAAGAGATTGAAGCTGGAGCCCAGAGATTCTCTAGCACTTAGAGGTGGGCCAGTGAGAAGGGTTCAGCAGCAGAATCTTGGAATAAGCTGCTTAGAGTCACAGGAAAACCAGGAAATAAGGCTTTTCGGAGGCAAGTTAAAGACAACTGTTCCTTTTTTCTCAATTTCAGAGCAGTTGTTCTCAAACTTCAGTGTATATCACAATCATCTCGAGGGCTTGATAAACAGATTGCTGAGCCCACTCAGAGGTTCTGATTTTGCATTGTGATTAACTTCTCAAGTTGTTCATCCTGGTGCTCATGTTACTTTTACAGGGTCCACAATTTAAGAACCATTGTTATCAGTCAAAGTTTATTTAGCTGTGGTCCACAGAATATTTGTGATCACTTTGTCCATTCTTTTGATACTGGTGTTGAGAATCAGGATTTGGGTCCTGTTCCTCTGGTGTAGAAGATTGAACATATGAGAATTGCTGAGGCAAGAGCAAAAATTTTCACTTATAAGATAGAACAGGGTGAGGAGTAAGGGGGGATACTCCTCTGGAGAGGAGGGGGTCCAAAGCTGGTGCCCAAAGGAATGGGGGTGTCTTGCCTCTTTTATAGATTTTAGATTTCTTCTTATACCCGCTTCTTTCATTCTGCCCAGGTGGCCAAAAAGGTGGGAAGGGAGCTATCCAGGGGTATTTCTTCCTATTCCATTAACTTCCCAGAAGGGCCCGAAGGGAGCTGCCCAGCAGGTATTCATTAACAACTCCTTACTGGGAGGAAGAATTTCTGCTTCCACTTTGCTGGAGAAGGTGGAGGCAGGTGACCTTGACAACAGTTGACTGAGGAGGGGAGGTGCTCTGGAGGTATTAGCATTTTATTTCCTTTGAATCAGCCCGCATCTTCCTCATCCAATCAATCATTAGCTACATTGACTGTCCTTTTGCCATGGCCTCACTTTCATTTTTACCTATTCAACAATTTATTGATTTCTTAGTGGCAGGCATTGTATTAGGCATTAGGAAGACAAAGGCATTCAGTATCTACTAGAGTAGTGCACATAAACATACTGTAATGCAATGTGATAAGTTACCATAGGGAGGCATGGACCAAGCAAAGTGGCAACATGGGGATGGAAGAGGGGTTAGAGGAGGTTTTAGATGTGGGCTGTTGAACATCAGGGTGATGTTTAAACGTAGGTTTCTTTAGGTGATCAAAATGGGGAAATACATTTCAGAAATTACTATGTACAAGGACACAGAGGGATGAACAGGCATGGTATATTGACTGGATTCACAGCATTGCATAACTGACTTGGTGAGTTATAAAGTTTGAAAAGAGGATGATAGGTTTAGACAGATGTGTATCATTTGTATTTGCCTCATTATTTAGTTTTTTTTTTCAACATCTCATTAAGTTTGGTGTTTACAGATGTGAACACTGATATTTATTTGAAAACAAATTTGTGACTATCCTAATCAGAGATTTTAACAACAATTAAAATGGTTATCTATAAAAGGGATATAAAGGAGATAGCGACGCAGGGATACAGCGCTGCAGTTTCTGCCAGCCGTGCAAGCACCGTACTCAGGGCTGAATTCTAGGTTCGAGACGGGGGAAGGAAGCGGTCCATCTCGGTTCTCCACACCGGTCAGACCACAGAGGAGGTCAGCAGCCACCATGTTGGAAAGCTGACGTCACCATCCCTGTTTTCGACTGACCGCAGCTCATTCAGCCATAGAACAGGTAATTTCAGGCTGCAATTCGCCTGCGGCTTGCAGACAGATTGCTAGGGTTCAGTGCCTGGGTGCTTCTTAGAACCTGATCTTATCGGAGCAAACACCGAGCGCGGGGCGGCCGAGTTCCGGCTCCCGGAACCGTCCCGGAACCGCCCTGGCCCAGGGCTGCGGAGCCTGCGGAGGCTGCTTCTTGGACCCTGCTCCTATCAGAGCATACACCAAGCACTAAGCGGCCGAATTCCGGCTCCCGGAACTGAGCCCGCGGGGACTGCTTCTTGGAGCCTACTCTTATAGGAGCTTACACCGAGCACGGAGCGGCCGAGTTCCGGCTCCCGGAACTTCCCTGGCCCGGGGCTAGGAGCCCCCGGAAACTGCTTCTCGGTCCGGGTCCTGCTGAGGGCCGGTCAGGACTCACCCGTTGCTTTGGTTGCCCGGCAAGGGGAACGAAATGCTGCCATTCGCATAGGATACCAACATGGCAGAGATCTGATGTCATCAGAAAGCGGCGGAGGAGAGAACTTCATCAATACCAGCGGCGACATAAACAGTTGGTCTCCTGGTAGTGGGGGTGAGGCACAGACACCCGAGTCTCCTCAATTTGTCGTCGAGCCAGAGGGGAGGAGCCGGGCCGCCGCCAGCGCCCGGAGCAGGCCCAGCGGCTCGCCAGCGTGGTGACCGCGTGACCCCAATTGGAGAGGGGGCGGAGCAGAGCCGCCACCCGCACCCGCAAGGTGGGCAGACTCGCGACCCAGTGGTACATGGGTGTGGTAGGAGGGGCAGGGCAGAGCCGCCGTTCGCGCTTGCAAGGTAAACAGACCTGTGACAGCCTGGCGGGTCAGGCCCAGTGGCCTGCCAGTGTGGTACACACGTCACCCCAACTGGAGTAGGGGCAGAGCAGATCCTTCTCCCACGCCTGGATCAGGCCCTGCCGGTGTGGTGGTCACGTGACCCCAATTGGAGTGGGGGCGGAGCGGAACCGCCACCCGTGCCCGCAGGGTGAGCAGACCTGTGACCAACCTGCAGATCAGGCCCAGGGGTCCGCAGGCGTGGTAGGAGGGGCAGGGCAGATCCGCCGCCCGCGCCTCCAAGGTAGGCAGACCTGCAACAGACCGGTGGATCAGGCCCAGGAGCCTGCCAGCGTGGTACACACACCACCCTAATTGGAGTAGGGGCAGAGCAGAGTCACCGCCCGTGCCAGGAACAGGCCCAGCGTCCTGCAGGCGGGGTAGTCACGACACCCCAATTGGAGTAGGGGCAGAGCAGAGCCTCCACCCGTGCCCGAAAGGTGGGCAGATCTGCGACCGACCAGCGGGACAGGCCCAGTGGCCTGCCGGTATGACAGACACGTCACCCCATTTGGAGTAGTGGCAGAGTAGAGCCGCCGCCCGCGCCTGCAGGGTAGGCAAACCTGCAACTGACCGGCGGATCAGGCCCGGTGGCCTGCCGGCGTGGTACACTCATCACCCCAATTGGAGTAGGGGCAGAACAGAGCCGCCGCCAGTGCCCAGAACAGGCCCAGTGACCTGCCGGCGTGGTAGCCACGACACCCCAATTGGAATAAGGAGAGAGCAGAGCCGCCGCCCGCACCTGCAGGAAAGATACACAAGCAGTATGAAAAGACAAGGAAAGAAAGGACCACAAGCAATGCAGGTCAACGCAACTTTAGAAGAGGTAACAGCTGCAGCAGATGGAATGTCAGATAAAGAATTCAGGATATACATGCTTCAGATGATCTGGAGTATCAAGGAAGACATTAAACAGCAAAATCAGACAATGAAAGATCACTTCGACAATGAATTACGCAAACAAATCCAGGAAGCAAAGGATCAACTATACAGGGAGATAGAGGTTATAAAAAACAAACAAACAGAAATCCAAGAAATGTAGGAAGCAATAAACCAACTTAAAAACTCAATGGAGAATACTACCAGCAGAGTAGAACACTTAGAAGATAGAACATCAGACAATGAAGACAAAGTATTTCAACTGGAAAAGAACATAGACAGCTCAGCAAGACTGTTAAGAAACCATGAGCAGAACATCCAAGAAACATGGGATAACATTAAGAGACCAAACTTAAGAGTCATTGGGATACAGGAAGGTACAGAGCTCCAAACCAAAGGAATGAGCAGTCTATTCAGTGAAATAATACGAGAAAACTTCCCAGACTTGAAGAATGAGACAGAATCCCAAATCCTAGAAGCCTACAGGACGCCGAATGTGCAAAATCATAAGAGATCCACACCTAGACACATTATAATGAAGATGCCCAACATACAGAATAAGGAGAGAATTTTAAAAGCTACAAGAGAAAGGAAGCAGATTACATTTAGGGGTAAGCCAATCAGGATAACAGCTGATCTTTCAACACAGACTCTGAAAGCTAGAAGATCCTGGAATAACATATTTCAAACAGAAAGAAAATGGGTTCCAACCAAGAATTGTGTATCCAGCGAAATTAAGCTTCAGGATGGAAGATGAAATTAAAACCTTCCACGATAAACAAAAGTTTAAAGAATTTGCAGCTAGAAAACCATCTCTTCAAAACATCCTCGGCAAAACATTACAGGAAGAGGAAATGGAAAATAACAATGAAAACCAACAGTGGGAGGTAGGACAGTAAAGGGGGGGAAAATAATCAAAGAGGAAAACAAACCATGATTAGTAACAGAAATAAACAAATATGGCTGGAAGAACAAACCATATCTCAATAATAACCCTAAATGTTAATGGCTTAAACTCACCAATTAAGAGACACAGGCTAGTAGAATGGATCACAAAACAAGACCCAACAATATGCTGCCTACAGGAGATGCATTTGATAGGAAAAGACATACATAGGCTGAAGGTGAAAGGTTGGGAAAAATCATATCACTCATATGGACTTCGGAAACAAGCAGGAGTGTCCATACTCATATCAAATAAAATAGATTTCAAGCCAAAGTTAATCAAAAGGGATAAAGAGGGACACTACATACTGCTTAAGGGAACCATACACCAACAAGACATAACAATCATAAATATTTATGCCCCAAACAATGGTGCAACTATGTTCATCAAACAAACTCTTCTCAAGTTCAAGAGTCTAATAGACCACCATACCATAATCATGGGAGACTTCAACACACCTCTCTCGCCACTGGACAGATCTTCCAAACAAAAGTTGAATAAGGAAACTATAGAACTCAATAACACTATTAATAACCTAGACCTAATTGACATATATAGAATATACCACCCAACATCAAGCAGTTACACTTTTTTCTCAGCAGCACATGGATCCTTCTCAAAAATAGATCATATATTATGTCACAGGGCAACTCTTAGACAATATAAAGGAGTAGAGATAATACCATGCATCTTATCTGATCATAATGGAATGAAACTGAAAATCAACAATAAAAGAAGGAAGGAAAAAGCATACATCACTTGGAGAATGAACAATAGGTTACTGAATGATCAATGGGTTATAGAAGACATCAAGGAGGAAATTAAAAAATTCTTAGAGATAAATGAAAACACAGACACAACATATCGGAATCTATGGGACACATTGAAAGCAGTTCTAAGAGGAAAATTCATTGCTTGGAGTTCATTCCTTAAAAAAAGAAAAAACCAACAAATAAATGATCTCATACTTCATCTCAAAATCCTTGAAAAAGAAGAGCAAAACAACAGCAAAAGAAGTAGAAGGCAAGAAATAATGAAAATCAGAGCTGAAATTAATGAAATCGAAACAAAAGAAACAATTGAAAAAATTGACAAAACTAAAAGTTGGTTCTTTGAAAAAATAAACAAAATCGACAGACCCTTAGCCATGCTAGCGAAGAGAAGAAGAGAGAGAACTCAAATTACTAGCATACGGGATGAAAAAGGCAATATCACAACAGACACTTCAGAAATACAGAAGATAATCAAAAACTATTTTGAATCCTTATACTCCAATAAATTAGAAGATAGTGAAGGCATCGATAAATTTCTTAAGTCATATGATCTGCCCAGATTGAGTCAGGAGGATATAGAAAACCTAAACAGACCAATATCAATTGAGGAAATAGAAGAAACCATAAAAAGACTACCAACTAAGAAAAGCCCAGGACCGGATGGGTATACAGCAGAGTTTTACAAAACCTTTAAAGAAGAACTAATACCAATACTTTTCAAGCTACTTCAGGAAATAGAAAAGGAGGGAGAACTTCCAAATTCATTCTATGAGGCCAACATCACCCTGATACCTAAACCAGACAAAGACACTTCAAAGAAAGAAAACTACAGACCAATATCTCTAATGAACCTAGATGCAAAAATCCTCAATAAAATTCTGGCGAATCGGATACAAAAACATATCAAAAAAATTGTGCACCATGATCAAGTAGGATTCATCCCTGGGATGCAAGGCTGGTTCAATATACGGAAATCAATAAATGTTATTCACCACATCAATAGACTTAAAAATAAGAACCATATGATCATCTCGATAGATGCGGAAAAAGCATTCGACAAAGTACAGCATCCCTTTATGTTCAAAACTCTAGAAAAACTAGGGATAACAGGAACATACCTCAATATTGTAAAAGCAATCTATGCTAAGCCTCAGGCTAGCATCATTCTGAATGGAGAAAAACTGAAGGCATTCCCTCTAAAATCTGGAACAAGACAGGGATGCCCTCTCTCTCCACTTGTGTTCAACATAGTTCTCGAAACACTGGCCAGAGCAATTAGACAGACGAAAGAAATTAAAGGCATCAAAATAGGAAAAGAAGAACTTAAATTATCACTATTTGCAGATGATATGATTCTATATCTAGCAGACCCAAAAGGCTCTACAAAGAAACTATTAGAGCTAATAAATGAATTCAGCAAAGTGGCAGGATATAAAATCAACACGCATAAATCAAAGGCATTCCTGTATATCAGCGACAAATCCTCTGAAATGGAAATGAGGACAACCACTCCATTCACAATATCCTCAAAAAAAATAAAATACTTGGGAATCAACCTAACAAAAGAGGTGAAAGACTTATACAATGAAAACTACAGAACCCTAAAGAGAGAAATAGAAGAAGATCTTAGAAGATGGAAAAATATACCCTGTTCATGGATAGGCAGAACTAACATCATCAAAATGGCGATATTACCAAAAGTTCTCTATAGGTTTAATGCAATGCCAATCAAAATCCCAACGGCATTTCTTGTAGAAATAGAGAAAGCAATCATGAAATTCATATGGAAAAATAAAATACCCAGAATAGCAAAAACAATGCTAAGCAGGAAGTGTGAATCAGGTGGTATAGCGATACCAGACTTCAAACTATACTACAGAGCAATAGTAACAAAAACAGCATGGTACTGGTACCAAAACAGGCGGGTGGACCAATGGTACAGAATAGAGGACACAGAAACCAATCCACAAAACTACAACTATCTTATATTTGATAAAGGGGCTAAAAGCATGCAATGGAGGAAGGATAGCATCTTCAACAAATGGTGCTGGGAAAACTGGAAATCCATATGCAACAAAATGAAACTGAATCCCTTTCTCTCGCCATGCACAAAAGTTAATTCAAAATGGATCAAGGAGCTTGATATCAAAGCAGAGACGCGCCGTCTGATAGAAGAAAAAGTTGGCTATGATCTACAGTCGGTGGGGTCGGGCTCCAAATTCCTCAATAGGACACCCATAGCACAAAAGTTAATAACTAGAATCAACAAATGGGACTTACTCAAACTAAAAAGTTTTTTCTCAGCAAAAGAAACAATAAGAGAGGTAAATAGGGAGCCTACACCCTGGGAACAAATCTTTACTCCTCACACTTCAGATAGAGCCCTAATATCCAGAGTATACAAAGAACTCAAAAAATTAGACAATAAGAGAACAAACAACCCAATCAACAAATGGGCCAAGGACCTGAACAGACACTTCTCAGAGGAGGACATACAGTCAATCAACAAGTACATGAAAAAATGCTCAACATCTCTAGGTGTCAGAGAAATGCAAATCAAAACCACCCTAAGATACCATCTCACTCCAGTAAGATTGGCAGCCATTATGAAGTCAAACAACAACAAGTGCTGGCGAGGATGTGGGGAAAAGGGTACACTTGTACATTGCTGGTGGGACTGCAGATTGGTGCAGCCAATTTGGAAAGCAGTATGGAGATTTCTTGGAAAGCTGGGAATGGAGCCACCATTTGACCCAGCTATTCCCCTTCTTGGTCTATTCCCTAAAGACCTAAAAAGAGCATGCTACAGGGACACTGCTACATCGATGTTCATAGCAGCACAGTTCACAATACCAAGACTGTGGAACCAACCTAGATGCCCTTCAATAGACGAATGGATAAAAAAAATGTGGCATTTATACACAATGGAGTATTACTCTGCATTAAAAAATGACAAAATCATAGAATTTACAGGGAAATGGATGGCATTAGAGCAGATTATGCTAAGTGAAGCTAGCCAATCCCTAAAAAACAAATGCCAAATGTCTTCTTTGATATAAGGAGAGTAACTAAGATCAGAGTAGGGACGAAGAGCAGGAGAAGAAGATTAACATTTAACAGGGATGAGAGGTGGGAGGGAAAGGGAGAGAGAAGGGAAATTGCATGGTAATGGAAGGAGACCCTCAGGGTTATACAGTGGAGGGTGTAGAGAGAGAGGAGGGGAGGGGAGGGGAGAGGTGGGGAGGGGGGAGGGTGGAGGATGGGAAAGGCAGCGGAGCACAACAGACACTAGTATGGCAATATGTAAATCAATGGATGTGTAACTGATGTGATTCTGCAATCTGTGTATGGGGTGAAGGTGGGAGTTCATAACCCACTTGAATCAAAGTGTGGAATATGATATGTCAAGAAATTTGTAATGTTTTGAACAACCCACAATAAAAAATTTAAAAAAAAGAATAAAAAAAATAAAAGGGATATAAAAAAACAACAACACAAAATATATAGTATGATTCCATTATATGAGGTATCCAGAATTCGTAAACCCATCAGATAGAAACTAGCCTTGTGACTGCCAAGAGCTGGGGGAGGGAGACTAGGAGTAACTGCTTGATGGGAAGGGAGGCTCTCTGTATATGATAGAAGTGATGTTTGCACACTTATGTAAGGGTACTAATTTTGCCTTATGTGAATGAATTTCATCTCAATTAAAATATATTGGCATGGTAATACAAATTTTACATACAATATTTAAAAAATGCATGTGCTATTGAAAATGCAAATTAGGTTATTCTAATTTTCATGTATGTCTAGAGAGAAATATCAGATGATCTTATCTTATGATATATAAAATATATATGTATATCTATATACATATAGATACAGATATATATCTCATTAACCTGGTCAAATGGTACAAAAGGGAATCTTTGATGAATAAAACACAGCAACCGACACACGAAATTCTAGAAGCTTAGATAATTTTAATGAAGATAAACTCTCTTTTTTCCTGATGACATTTACTGACTGGCAGATCTGCAGTGTTATCTTGAGCATTAATGTCTTAAAATGGCATTGCTTTGTTCCATGTACTGCTTCTCATGTGACTCATGACTCAAAAAAAAGCAGTCCAATATTGCAGATCTATAAATTTATTAAAGTCAAATTACCTCAGCACATAAACTACTTCCAAGAGGAAAGCATTCATTGTTTGTTTAATACTATTATAAAAACAAGATTACAACAAGTTTTAAAATTATGGGAAACACACCCAAACTTAACAAATATTAATATGACTATTATTAATTTGTGTATTTCCTTTCTTGCTCTTTTTTTGATAGGAGTTTTAAAAAGAGTCTTCTTTTTGATCCTCTGAGGCACAGGATTGAGTTTATTTTACTCATTCTCATAGCAGAGTACATCAGTGGTCTATGCAAGCCCTTGAATCTGTGTTCACTGAGATGTATACATGTATTTATTCTGGAAAAACACATAGTGTTGTTTCATTTATCTGTGCTTTTCATTTATACAAAGGGCATCATAAGATTTTATTCACCCCACTCTATATTTTCCAAGTACTTTCTTTTTAACACTTTCCTATCTACTCTTTAACCTTCCTTTGAGTTTTTTCTTCAACATTTACATTTTTTATGTCCAGTATCTCCAGATATTACCTCTTTATAACTCTGTTCTTCTCTCAAATTTATAATACCCTCTTTCTTTGAGGACATTTATATTTTAAATTTTTACTTAAAATTCTTACTTAATCCAGTTTCCGTTCATTTGGCTTCCTCCACTACACAGTGTTAAGCTTGCTGCCTTTCTTTCCTCAGGCTTGTGCTCCTCCAGTTGAATTTGTGGAGCAGGTTGGGAGGTACCTTAGGGTGGAGAGCTCCATTCTATCACCTGGGCTGAACTATTGCCTCTTTTCTATCCTTTCCTCCCCCATGCTTGATGTCATTGGTCCTACTTCTCAGTAACACTCTGCATATCCTACCTAGGGCCTGGGTCTTTTGTGAGAGCTGTTTTCCTTGGATTTTATCTCCTAGACTAGTGGGAATCACCAGGCCTGCCCATAAAGAACAGAGGGCTGGGACCTACCCACCAGAGATTTTTGTCTGGGGAGGAGGAGTTTTGAATTTCTAGCAAGACCAGCTGCTGCTGCTGCTGATAATCAGGAGCCCTACTTTTAATTTTTTTTAATTGATTTTATTTTTTAAATACATGACAGTGGAATACATTACAATTCTTATTACACATACATATCACAATTTTTCATATCTCTGTTTGTATATAAAATATGTTCACACAAATTCATGTCTTCATACATGTACTTTGAATAATGATGTGCATCAAATTCCACCATCATTGCTAACCCCCTGCCCCTTCTCTTCCCTCCCACCCCTCTGCCCTATCTAGAGTTTGTCTATTCCTCCCATGCTCCCCCTCCCTACCCCACTATGAGTCAGTCACCTTATATCAGAGAAAACATTCAGCATTTGTCTTTTTGGGATTGGCTAACTTCACATAGCCAGAGCTAATGACTTAGCCAATGAGAACAAAGAGGAGAAAGAAGCAAACAATTAGTTGTTGTCTCACTATCTGAACCTATTGGTTTTTGCTCCAATATGCTGGTTCCAGGATTTTTACTTATTTGGATGTTACCCTGTCATCTCTGGTGAGCTGTGGATGGATCAGGCTGGTCTTCTTGCTGTTATTATGCTGTTTGTAATTGTAACTGGGTGGATCCAGGAACAGGTGAGCTAAGATAGAAGCCACAGGAAGGACATTCTCTCCACTCTAGTCCCAGGGTCATGGCTTTGGACCCTCTCTTACTCTAAGCAAACCTCCTCCCCTTCCCTCATTACCTCCATCTGACTTGGATGTAACCCACTTGTATTTTGTCAGAGTGTTAGAGAGCTTTTTTACAGTTTTATTCTCTAAAATTGACCAGTCTCCCTCTCATTTGTACAGATCATTTGTCAAACACAGGGACAGAGTCAGCATCTCCTGGCAGTTTGTCATTTTGTCAGGAACCCTAAATTTTTACATTTATTTTTTTAAACATAGCTCAGTTAGTTTTCCAATTTTTTATTGTCTACCTAGCACCTGTCATTGCACCTTATGATTTCTAATTATGATGCATAATGAGCATAATGGTTGTAGAATATGAGAATATATCACTTGGATAAACTATAATTCATTTAATTATGCCCTTCCACTGGATATTTGAGATTCTTTCCATTGTCTCAACAGTATTGATAGGATTATGTGGGTTAGTGCTTCATAGCTGTAAAAATATTGATTCTTCCTTTATCACCACAGTCCCTTGTCCCCCAGGATTCTGAAAGAGTTAAGGCATCTTTCAGAAGTGCTTTAAGTTCTGGGAGAATCTGGTTCTTTGCTTCTGATTCATTTTCTGTGTGGGTGGTGTACTGCTCTAACCTTGTCACTGACAGAAAAGTTCAAATTTCATTCTCATCCTGTAAAGAGAAAAGAAGTCTGTCCTTGCAGCTTTCTCTTCTGACTGAAGCATTTGCCTTTAGACAATGATCTTGTACACTTTTCCATCAACATACTGGTACTTGCTAGTGTCAGTTCTCCTTTGGATTGGAATTGCAATTTCTTTTGTTCATCTAGGCTATTTTAAACGATGGCAGATTTTATTTAAAAGGCACAGGTTGTGCTACGGATCCATTCTCTCCAGATCTGGTCATGATTGTCATACCATCCAAGGAAGCTAAAGCAATCAAATGGAAGAAAAACATTTCTTTTCAAACTTATTTCAGCCCAAAACGAATGCTCAGATAATGTGATTTTAGTTTTTACATAAACCCACAGCAATTTGGTAAGCAGTAACTGAAAATAGGTTAATGAATCATCATGGGAGGAAACTTGAAAATGTTTGCTTTAGCTGATGGAGGGCTCCAACTTCTGCAGGCCATCCGTACCAGCAAGGTTGGAGACAGGAGAGGAAGGTGTACATTCCAGTTTACTTTTCTGATTCCAGTTTGTCTTTGTGGATTTCGTGGTTTCAGCCTGTAATTGCTCTCCTCACTTTGTGTCCAACTATGCTTTCCAACCGCTCACCTGCCCAGCCACAGAGAGACTCTGGAACCAACACTAGTTATATAGAGGCAAGTACCCTACATGGACTTCCTCATCAAATCCCACAGTTACATAAAGGCTAGCTCATACAATGAATCTCTGTGCATTATTAAAAAAATATTCAAAAACTTAAAAAAATTGAAATGGATGTTAACAGTCATTTAAGCCAATTTCCAACCCACAAGTCAATCTCAACTGTGTTGTGCAATGGTTGATCACTTTTGATTGGGCCCCTTCCATGGCCAGAAGATCCTTACCTCATCAGAGAGCTCATTTGTTCTCAGAGGGTTATAATGAAGAGTTCTCTTTTTATTTTTTATTGAAGTGATACCTGTCCTTATTGGATTCCTTTTGGAATCAAGCAGAAAAAGATATATTTCTCCTTTGCATAGCCCTTCAAATATTTGAAGACCTGTAGCTCATTTCCTATTAGTCTTTTCTCTCATCTTTAAGATAAATATCTTGAGCATGTAGGCTTATGTTTTGTTTTTGTTTCTTCTTTTCCTCTCTGTACCCATCTCTCTTTTTCTCTCTTCCTCTAAGATGATGAATCTTACCTCTAATTCATGCAGGATTCCCCTGTGATATACCAAGAAGTGCATATTATTTCCAACAGTGTTGTCCTAGAACATAGTGATTGAAAGATGGCATCTTCACTATGAGAGTTATATTTAAATTGGTCATTTGATGAGGTATTTTTAAAATAAAGCTCCTTGCTTTCAATAGGAATATAGTTTATAATAGATAAAATGATGATCATTTACAAGTGAGCCCTAATTTTTACTTGCAGCTTGAATTTCATTGCTGAAAATGAAAAAAAAAAACCCAGAAAATTTTCAATAGGCTATAGTTAGAAAAATAGGAAGTGTTGTGTGTTTAGGAAATTTGCAAAGAATATCAGACTAAAAAGAATATTTATATATACTCTCCTAACTCCACAAGTGACTGATCACTCCAAATTCATGCCAGCTTTCTGGGGGTCATTTGTAGTGTGAAAGATTATTTGAGATGAGATGTGATTCTTTAAAAAAAATTTTGTTTTCTTTATTTCTTTTCCTTTTCTAGTTCCTACTCTATATAGATAAATATTTTGATAATTTTAAATATTTTGACTGGATTTAATCAATTTGTCTATTTCAAAAAACAAGTCAGTTAACATGGTGACATTTATGATTCAAGGTATCTACAAGAGTCAATGAAACCATTCCTTAAAGATAAGAAAATAAAAATTTGTGCCATACTTACCAGTTTTTCTTTTTTATATGAGTTTTAGGTTTTAAAATAATTAGATTTACATAAAAATGTATTTTATACATATATATATATAAGCATACATATTTATACATATGTATTACATATATTTGTGGGTTTTTTGTTCGCTTTGTTTTATTTTTTCCCTCCATAGAGGAAAAACCATCTTGGCTTTGTGGTAATTAATCCTTTTTTCCCTCCCTGGTTTTACTACCTGTGCATTCATAAATAATACATTACTTTTTTTTTTGCCTATTTTGAGCGTTAGTATAAATACTATTGTTTTTCTTATGTTTTGCTAAGACTTGCTGTTTTTGTTCAACATTATGTTTGTGTGATACATCCACATGAATGTGTGCAGTGTGATTCATTTATTTTTAATGCTGTGTGGATATATTATAATTTATTCATTCAACTGTTGATATACAATTGAGTTATTTCCAGTTTTTGCTTTTTCAATTGTTTTGTTTTTATCCATTAAAGACATTGTTGCTAGGAATATTCTTCATGTGTCAAATGGTACACAGGTGCAAGAGATTTCTACTGCATAAATCTAAAACTGGAGGTGCTGCATTGTAAAGTATGTGAGTGTTCAATAATAGTATAGTGAGTTAGGCCAAAACATTTTTAAAGCAACTATGTCAACAGTATATAAAAGTTTCTCTTACTCCATATCCTTATAATTACCTGGTTTTGTCAGACTTTAAGCATTTTTGTCATCTAGAGGATATGTCCTGTGTTTCATTGTGATTTTAATTTGCAAATCTATGATTAGTGAGATTGAACATTTTTAAATTTTAATGGCCATTTGGTTATCCCTTTTATTGAAATGTCTGACTAGATTATCTTTTTCATTATGATTCATAGACTTAAAATAATATTCTTGATATTAGTAATTTATTATTAAGAATGTTACAAGTATCCTTTGTTAATAGAATTTTTATACTACATCTATTTTTAAATTGGAGTTCTTGGCTTTAATGCAATGGAATCTATAAATCTTTTTTCCTTTCGGTTATTGCATTCTGAATATTGAGTCCTATTTAAAATTTTCTTCTTTACTCTGAAGGCATGAAAATATCTTTTCTATTGTACTCTAAAATATTTATTGCTTTGCCTTCAATTGTTATATTTTTAAAGTTAGCAAAGATATACATATGTTATATATGAACAAATTAAAATAAAAATTTGTATTTCTTGTCCTAAAAACAGGACACTTGGTATTTATGGAAAAAACTCCTCTGTTTAGTCTTTGTAAACCAATTTTATGATTATAACCTATTTCTGTGTTGTTTTTTGTAAACTTATTTCTCTGAGTAATTTTTTAAAAAAGTTCTTTGTATTATTTTAACTGCTTAGAAACTAAAACAAATATTTGATTTTTCTATCGTTTGCTATATTTCACAGGACCAAATAATTTCTGGAGTTCTAGGAAATGGTATCTCAAAATTGTACAGAATACCTTCTTCCCTGAAGATCCCAGAACATTAAGACATCACTCTATCAGGTATACACAAACACTTTCTAAACTTATAATTTCAGCCAGAATATCTGACAATGAGGTGTCATTGGAAGGGTACATATCATAATTTTAATATTTCTCTTCAGGTGATGATAAATAATCTTCCCTTAGTATAAAAGTGTAGGATTACCTTTTCAATTCATGAAATAATCCTTCATTAGAGTTTAGTATGATCCCTTATGTTTTAGTGTCAGGTCTAAGAGAACTTTGCCTAACCCATTGTCACAAATATTGTCTCTTAGGTTTTCTTCATAGAATTTTTATAATTTCAGCTCTTAAATTCGGTCTGTAGGGGCTGGGGATGTGGCTCAAGCGGTAGCGTGCTCGCCTGGCATGCGTGTGGCCCAGATTCGATCCTCAGCACCACATACAAACAAAGATGTTGTGCCCGCCGAAAACTAAAATAAATAAATAAATATTTAAAAAATTCTCTCTCTCTCTCTCTCTCTCTCTCTAAAAAAAAATAAATAAATTCGGTCTGTAATTCATTTTGTATTTATTGTTGTGAATGTGTAATTTCATTCTTTTGCATGTGGATATCTGGTTCTTTTAGCACAATTTATTAAAAACACTGTTTTTTCTCCATTGGATTATTTTGGCAAATCAATTAACTATAGGTTTACTTAATATTTTTCTTGACTTCATGTTTGGATTTTCATAGTTAATATATAGAATTACAATTGATTTTGTATTCTGAATTGATTTTGTATTTTGAATGCTTGCCCAACTCTTTTATCATTTCTAATAATTTTTATAGGTTCTTGGGATCTAATATACATGGATGATTTTATTCATTTTATTCAATATGGATGCCTTTTATTTATGTTTTTCTTGCCCTAGTGTCCTGGCTAGAACTTCCAGAAAAATTTTCAGTAGAAGTTGCAAAAGTAGACATTCTTGTCTTGTCCCTCCTCTTAGAGGGAAATTGTTCACTGTTCATTATGATGTTACCCAATTTTTTTTTGAGATGCTACATATCAGATTGAGAAAATGTCCTTCATTTCTTGCTCTGCTAAGTGTTTTCGTCATAAAAGTATGTTAAAAATTGCCAACTCCCTTTCTTGCACTATTGAGAAGAGAATACATTTCCCTCCTTTGTTATATCGAAATGGTGTGTTATGTTAGCTGATTTTCAGATGTTCAAGAAACTTTGCAGTCTTAGAAAATTCTCTCTAGTTGTCATACATAATTCTTTCAAAAACTGCTAGATTCAGTTTGCTAGTATTTTGTTGAGGAGTTTAGCATCTCATATTATCCAGAGATATTGTCTGTAGTTTTCTTGTGAAGTATTCCTCTGGTCTTAGTATCAGGATAATGCCAACCTCCTAGAATGAGTTGGGGAGTGTTGATACATCCATATTTTGGAAAACCTGTGGATGATTCATATTGATTCTTCTTTAAATGTTTAATAGAATTAACCAGTGGAGTATCTGAGACTGTACTATTCTTTATGGAAAGTATTAAAATTATTAATTCAATATCTTTATCTACTGTAGATCTAGTCAAACTTTTGATTATTTATTAAGTCAATTTTACTAGTTTATGTCTTTCTAGGAAATTTCCATTTCATCTAAATTATTTGTCAGCAGATTAACTCTTATGGGATGTATTCTTCATAATATTTTGAAATTAAATGAGGGACAAAGTTTTGGTAAAAAATACAAAATCCAGCCCAAAAGATTATATAAAACTCTTATAATTCCACCATGGCTGGGCAAGGGGTTACCTTTTTCTTTAGGAAGCACAATTTCGATGCAGATGACCAGTAGGCAGGAAGAAATGCTTATATTTAGTCTGTCTCTGCTCAGGAGCTTGTTGTTTTATTTCTGAGGCTTATGTTTTAGGATTTCCTTATTCTCACAATTGTGTAAGCCTCTAAAGAATCAGTTTTTATGACTAGGTTTAGTTGGATAAAGACAGGAAACAGTTATAGTGTTGTCTTTATGGAGCAAGGCATCTTTTTTAGCTCATTTTAATTTATGTTATTTTTCTTTTCTTTCCTTTTTAAAAAAATTTTTTTTTGGTGCCAGAGACTGAATCCAGGATTACTCAACCACCGAGCCACATCCTCAGTTCTCACTAAATTGCTTAGGGCCTCACTCAGTTGCCAAGGCTGGCTTTCAACTTGTGATCCTCTTGCCTAAGTCTTCCAAGCATCCGGGATTATACGTGTGTACCACTGTGCCCAGGAATTTATTATATTTTTAATTGACACATAAAGTGGAAATTCATCAGCATTTTTGTGAATAGTACATATAGCTCTTTGAGTTACAAAAGTGAGTTTTACCCAGGATTGGTCTCCTTAAATGGCTTGGGAATATGGAGTCTCTTCCTCCTGATCAATTTCATTGCCAGGGTGTGAGAGCAGGTGATACTTATTATGTATTTTAATTCCATCTTAGTTGTGTTTGTTCACTTGGGGGAGGGCTCTAATACTTTGAAGGCTGGCCTTGGAAATTAAGAATTAAGTCTGACATAACATTTAGAGGAGGAGTTGTCATGGTTATAGTTCATTCTATACTGTCTACTGACTCTGAGGTAAATATTGGTGTCCTGCAAACAGCTACTTTGTTCTTTAAATTTTCCCTTTAGAGAGTGCTCAGCAGACCAGCATCACTGGCATTCCATGGACTCAGAAATAAAAATCTCAGACCCCATCCCAAACTCCCTTAATACAAATTTTCATTTTAAGAAGTTCCGGTGATTTCTAAGCCCATTGAAATCCAGTTCTTTGTATAATGGGATCTTTATATATACTCTTACAATCTCTTCTCTAGACTTAAGCTATAAAGGGCTAACCTTGAGTACACTGTTTTTTGTTATGGTTCAGGAATAGTAATCAATGCACTGAGAAGCAGCTGCAAAATATATTTGAGACTGAAAGTACTGTGGGTACTGCAACTAGCTAGTCCTTTCAAGGGTAAGAACACTTAGGGAAGATCTTGCACTGGGAGAATGGAGGACCCATTTGAATTTATGGGAAATTCTCATCCTTCAGGGTTTCATCCTTAGTGACAGGGACCATTATAGGGAATTCCTGTTTTTTCTCATTTTAGTCACAAGGCAAGAGTTAGCTCTAATTCTCAAGGAAATGCAAAATATGTATATTTCTTGCACAGCAAGATGGTTTTAATTTTCTCGTTTCTGTGATTTACTTTTCTAATTTATCTCAGTTTCTGCTCTTTCTAATTCCTCCTATGTCTCTATTGTCTGAATCATATTCTAGTCCTGAATTACCAGGCTTCCTCAGCAGCCCTAGTCAGCCTTCTAGGGCACAATGAATGCAGCCGATGCCAATTATGCAGAGTCAGTCCAGGTGCCTAGATAAAGTAATAGAGGCTTTGAGAGTGGGATTCAAAGCTGGGGAGCCAGAGGCTGAGCAGCAACAAACTCTGGGGCAGCTTATTGGTGAGTTTAAAGGTGGGGTATAAAGAATCTTCTTTGGATTCATTTCAATAAAGGGGTTTAATTTTACTCCTTTTATAATCAAGATTCTGGGCTTTCAGAGGCTTTGTCAGGGAACATCAAGCTTCAGAGAGTTGCTTGTGATTGTTCTGTGGCTTCACGAGGGACAACTGTTCAGAGTTGCCTTGTATCAGCAAGGCGGCTGGAAGTTTATCCTAATGCCTGCAAAAGAGGAAAGAGGTCCTGGATGTTAGATCCACTAATTTAGATCCTGGAAGTTAGTGGAACTAATCATTAGTATTAGAGTGAAATGGGGAAGGGTGCCAGGTCATATTTATGTCTGTTCAGAGAGAATCGGCCATTCTCAGTAATTGCTCAGTTTGGAAATATTTGTGAATAAATTATATTTTAACTTCATAGATTTATGCCTCAATGTGTAGAATACTAGATATTTCATATGCCACGTAGACTAGGAGATCATCGAGTGCAGAGACCCAAATCCATGGTTTTTTGTTGTTTGAGAAGTTAGTAGAGAAATAATAAATATTCATAAATATCTTTTGATTTTTCTTTTTAAACTAAGCAATTAAATTCAAGCTAAGCAATTTTCTACTTCCTCTGGACATGTTCAATGGAGGATGATATCCCAAATTAAATGAGAAGTAAGATTATATTTAGAAAACTTTTCTTCATTTTGTCATTTATGAGTGAATTGTTTTATCTAAGGCTTCTTTGTGGTTCTCACAGACTTAATGTCTTGAAGGCATCTTCGAACTGGTTTTCTTTATAGCATATTTGTGTCCATACATTTGCTGTAACCTGAGTGTATTTATATTCATGTTTCATCCCAGTTCAGGTTTATGAGATTACAAAGTTGTTGTAATATCCGATCCCTGGATTAGAGATGGCGATGGGGATGGGGTGAGGGAGGGAGGCCCCATGCTTCTTACCGACCCAGTTTGAACCTGGGTGCATCCATGCCTTTGATCTTGGCAAACAGGTTTTACACAGCTGCCTAGAAAGGGCTGCAGAAGAACATAGTCACCTGGAGTCAATAGTGTAGTTAGAGAAGCAGGGAAGGGAGAAGAGTCTCAGAAATGATTCAGTCACTTCTTATTCCTCTCTGGCTTTCAGATGGAATCCATCTCTCCTCAAATATTGTAATAGATTTGGGGGTTTAAATTTTTTTGAGGGGTACCAGGGGGGTACTCAACCACACCCCAGCCCTATTTTGTATTTTATTTAGAGACAGGGTCTCACTGAGTTGCTTAGTGCCCTGCCTTTGCCAAGGCTGGCTTTGAACTCATGATCCTCCTGTCTCAGCCTCCAGAGCTGATGGGATTACAAGCATGCACCACCCTGTCCAGCTCAATGTTTTTTCTCTATTTTGTAACGTCTAGCATCAGACTCTTAGGCTTGAAAGGAAACTAAATTGTCTTTTAGAAAAATTGTGTGCTTGTGTGTGGTTTTAATCTATCCTAGGTCTATCTTCTGCAGATATCTATTTAGTAGCTTTTCCTTTTCCTCAGAACTGACAAACTCCAGAAAAAAACATTTATTTACCATCCAGGGAAGTCCTCTGTGTATTTTTGGAGCTTTCAAAGGCTTTCCACTGTTGGTTCAATTTCTGTGTTCTGGATGCTTTCCTTGTTCTCAGGCCCCAATTCTTTTCTCTTATTCTTCCACATCTCTCTTTCTTCTCAAGTTTGCATATCTAGTCACAGATCACAGGTACTCTCTACTGCCCTAGCTCTATTAATACTATATAGGTACTGCATGTATTCAAGAGTCTTGTTTATTTGACATTCAAGATTATGTATTCTAGTTCTTGAATCAAAACTTTATAATATATGCCTAGTTACAATTTTTCCTTTCATGTCAATGATATAGACTTATAAATTATAATAGCCAAGAAGTTGTATTAGAAAGACTGCACTATAAAGGACCTTCCAGAAAAAAGCAGCTGTTATCCCAGCAATGTCTTTTAATTATTTTTATTAGTTGCTCAAGACAATACAATGATCTTGACATATCATACATTTGATTCAAATAGGGTATGAATTCTCATTTTTCCACGTGTACAGATTGCAGAATCACATTGGTTATATAGCCATGTATATACATACAGCAATACTAGTGTCAGCTGTATTCTGCTGCCCTCCTTATCCACTCCTCCCCTCCCTTCCCCTCCCATCACTTCTCTCTACCCAATCTACTGTGATACTTTTCTCTCTCTCTTTTTTCCCTTCCCCCTCACACCATCTTATAGGTATTTTAATTTTTTATGTTATTGTTATTTTTTGAATATATGATTTTTCAGTGGATATATTGTTTTTATTCTATTCTTTTTAAAGTAATTGTTATTTCTATAAGTTTATGTAATTATTACACTTATGGATTTAATGATTTTTTTATTATATATACAGGCATAAGATCAATTAATTCATCATAAGATAGGTTAATTTCCATTTCCTTACTTTTTTTTTTTGTTCTTCCTTTCTTTTATTAGAAATACGTTTGGAATGGACCTCTTATTCATGTAGGTTTGGCTTTTATTAAGTGTATTTCCTTAGAAATCATTCCTGTGAATAGGGTTGCTGGGTCAGAGAACATAAATGTCTTTTTAAATGAAAGAAAAAATGTTAAACTTTTAATGCTGCCAACTGTGCAAGTTTATGAAAGTTTTACAAAGGCTTTGAGCATTGGCTATTCTAATTTAAAGATATTTTAATACTTTGATGATTAAATTGTTACTTCAAGGTTGGTTTGACTTGTTTTTTGTGTCTATTTTTTTTGTTTGTTTTGTTTTTTTGAGCTGGGTATTAAACTCAGGGTCTACTGCTTGCTAAGCATATGTTCTACCACTGAATTACCCATAATCCCATTAATTTGCTTTTCTTTTAATATGTGCTTACTCGTTGTGTTTTCTTTTGTATGGATTCTACTTACATTATAAAGTGTGTACTTCTCTTCTCCATCCATCCTGAAAGTTAAAGCAAATTCCACTTAGGAGGAAGGGATTTTATAAATATAAATAAATTACCCAATACCAAATTTGGTACTGGGTATTGAATCCAGGGATGTTTAACCACTTAGTCACATACCCAGAACCCACCCCCACCTTTTTAAAAATTATTTTAGAGTCTTACTAAGTTGCTTAGGGCCTTGCTAAGTTGCTGAGGCTGGTCTTGAACTTGCTATGCTCCTGCCCCAGGCTCCCAAACTGCTGGGATTACAGGGATGCAGCCCCATGCCCAGCTGGGATTTTATGTATTTTTTTGCATTAAAACATTATTTTGATATATTAACTATATTCTAGATTAAATTTTTTAAGGAACTCATACCCTTGATTACATTTAAATTTTGTTTTGAGAGTTTATTTTTCATTTTGTATCAGTCAGTAGAAATGGCATAAAATTTTATTTCACTTTTAGATAAGTATCTTAAGTAGCACAATGGAGGTCTTTTGGACCATGGAATTGAAAACTATATCTAAGGAACTGGACATTTGGAATACCTTTTATCAAATTCCTATTATTTACTGGGCATCTACTTGAACCATGCATTTTTAGAAACTTTGACACAATTGTGACATGGCTCAGACCATGCCAGGAAGAAACTTTGCCTTCTGGTCTGGGAGAAAGAATAATGGGTAATTATAATAAGTACACTATCATAAGAGAAACAAAATGAAGAGAAATTTCCAAGGTGTTGTCTCAGAATACCAAAGGAGGCCAAATGAAGTGTGAAGGGAGGCATTTATTCTAACTTGGGGAATTAAAATTGGCTTCCTAGAAGAAATTAGGCTTAAATAGAGATCTGAAGGATGATCAGAGTTTTCCTGCTGCATCTAAAAGATAGGCATATGTATATGCACTCTGTTGTCCTCTTTGTTATTATTTTTGGTCTTTGTGGGTGAGCACTAATAGAGAGTTTTTGTCTTTTCTCAGAAGGCATACATCAGTATCATTGGAAGAGTCCAGCCCCATGGAGAGAAGCCAGACAGAAGCCCCGAAGGCCAAACTCCTCTACCAGGAGGTGTGCTTGGCAGCTCAGCAACTTGACCTTTTCCTTCAAAAGAGAAATGCCCACAAAGAGGTATTCAAACCGCACATCCTGGCCCTTAGAGATATAGTTCAGCAAGCTTGCATTAAACTCATGTTCTTATACCCAGTGGCTTATGGGAGGAAGGCAGAAGAGCTGTTATGGAGGAAAATGTACTCTGATGTTGTCATGCTGCTAATGAAGGACAACAGAAAACACACGCACACTTTTAAACACTGGGAAGGCCCCTTGCAAGCTCACCTGAAAGGTGGCCTTAAATTCTATGAGCATCTCTTCCTGTTCCTCCAGGGTCACTATGAACTGAGGTTACAGAGCTGTATAGATTGGCCTCACAGTGCAATCCACTTGATTGGCTGTAAGAAGGTAGGGCCCACATCAGAGGAAGAGGTCACCTGGGCTCGAATGGCCTGCCATCGCTGCCTGCTCTATTTGGGAGACTTGTTCCGATATCAGAATGAGTTCCTAGACCTGGCCACTAAGGACTTGGCAGAGAGATGCTATTACAGAGCCCTGTCAGTGGCCCCGCGTATGGGAATGCCCTTCAACCAGCTGGGAGCTCTCATGGGGAGCAAGTACTATAATGTTGAAGCCACATACTTCTATCAGTGCTGTCTCCACTCAGAAGTACCTTTTAAAGGGGCAGCTTGGAACCTCAAACAGCTCTATGATCATGCAGGGAAGAGGTACAGCAGTCTGAAGAGGTACCAGGGAAAGAAACTATCTCGAAGCCAGAGGCAGTGTTGGGATAACAAGAGGCTGCTGGTTAGCTTCCTCTATCTTCAGAGCCTCCTGCAGCCTCAGAAGAAATTCAGAGTGGCCAGGTTGATAGCCCTGTGCCAGCTGGTTCTGGAAGACTTTCGTCTCTGTCTGTCTTATCGGCTGAGTCCACCTAACCCGTGCCAGGTTTCCACACAGGGAAAGCCCCCCAAAGGCTATCTGTTTCTCCCAGACCTCCTCATCTTCCAAATGGTGGTACTTTGCCTCATGAATGTGCATGGTCTGAGGAAAACAGGCTCAAAGCAGCATAAGCCAGCTGTCATCTTCACCCTGACCCTCTTCTCTCATCTAATTCAACATGTGAATGCACGGATCCAAGCTGAACTCCAGAAAGGGAAGCTGACTCCAGACCTGGCTGCCCCCAGGGCTGGAAACCAGGAAAAAGAGCCTGGGAAGGGTCAACAAGACTTTCCAACCCTGAGGCCCCACCACAGAAGATCCCAGAAAAGCCATCGGTGGTCCTGTGTTTGTAGTGAGGGTTACAGCTCCGAGGCTGGTTTTCATTCCTGCTGTGATTCTGATGAGACAGAAGATGAGGAAAGCACCTCCTTGAGTTCACAGGTCCACTCTGAAACAGACAGTGAAACTTCTCATTTGGATATAGCTGATGAAGGAGGGAATGGATCCCTGCACTCAGAAGCAGTGCAGGAAAGCGAGACCATATCCAAATACAAGACTGCCAGTCCCAGGGATGAAACTCCCAGTAGTCTCCTCTGTCTCTTGAAAACAACTATGCCTGCTAAGCTGCCAGCTCCATTGAGCCAAAAGCTGCCAGGAGGACCTGGCTTGCACCTGGCCCCTGCCTTTAGTCGCAGTGCCCTGAAGCTTCAGTCTGAGCTAAGCCCTGCCTCTGGCAGTAGCTCTGGCTTTGAGGAGGATATGAGCAGCTTTCCTGAGACTGAGTGGCACACTGGTTCGTATGTGGGGCAGAGTGCCTCCCTTGACCAGTCTTACACAAGTCTCCAGACCATTCAAAGGAAATTTAAGGTTCTCTCTGCAGAGGGACTGCTTCCCACCATCAAGGTGATCCTGGGCTGGCTCTGCACCAACCATGCCCTCCTCACCTCCCATTGGCGGAGTTCTCTTAGCCTGTGGGACCACCTGTGTGTGCTGCTGAACCTGCTGCCCTCGGTGGGTGACCTTCAGCAACCAGACCTGGGCCTGTCCCACCATCTCCATGATTTGCTGCAGAGCCGTACAGGCCCACACACCTCCAGATTCCTGCATCTCCCTGAGGACATTGCCCTGTTCCAGCTCTGTCCAATGCAGGCTTCCCTGGAGACAGTGGGATTAGAGAAGGACCCACCTCCACTCAGTAACCAGGATGAAGCTGCCCTGCGCATCTGTTTCCTGAGAAGTTTTGGCCACTTTGCAACCAGACTCCCAGAACAGTTCCTGAGGTTTGACTCTAAGTTGGGTGTGTTTGTGAGCAGTACACCTGGAGGACTAGAAAATCCATCTCTGCAGCTTCCTGAGAGAACTTCCAGGATCAGGTTTTCCAAAGACATAGTCCAGCTCTGGCTTCAGCGTGAAGTGGTGTTGCTAGAGAAGACCTTCAGGGGTCCCCAGACTCGGTCAGCTTTGACCTCTTACCTGTTTCCTGATCCGAGGGCCCTGTGTGAGCATCTTCCAGTTATCCAGCAGCTTGCCACAAGTGGTAAGTTTTTCCTCATCATACCAAAAATTGTGGTTGACACACTGTATGTCCTGAGAAGGGAAGATCGAAAGGTCTTGGCAGCCATCACCTTCCTAGAAGGTGAACTGAAGAGAGGGAACCAGAACATTCTGTGCCAGTTCTTTGTGTCTGAGAGGTTGTTGAGGCCCAGGATGATCAGGCCAGATTCTGATGCCTGGGACCTCTTTAATATTCTCGACTTCTGCAAAAGTCTGCTGGATTCATCCAGGCCAGGGACACCTGATCCTAGCAGCATGGTGACTATCATCACTGGCATCTGTTTGGACAACCCGAGGAATTTCTCGTACCCCCTGCAGCTGGTGCTGGGGACAGCAACCGAAGCAGGTGTGGAAATCAAGAACATCCTGCACTTTCACAGAGAGTGGAAGGCAATCAGCTGACATGGCCATCTCTCTCTCCTTCCTCCTCCTTCAGCATTTATGGATCATAATTCCATGTGTTTCTCTCCTGTAAGCACCTAATGTTAAGGTAGATATTGTGTGAGTGGATATCTGTGTCTACCCCTAGGTAAAGGTTTAGTTTACCAGCTTCCAGAGGCCTTCTTATTTCTGTTTTTTGTCATCTGGGCTTGATACCATGTTCTCTTTCTGAAAATCTCAAGATTGCCTCAGCGCTTAGTGTTCTTAGGGTAAAGCAACAGCTTCAGGACTTACTCCCAAGAGCACACTTAGCTCTGTGAACGTTCTAATTTGCTTAGCTTTGTATTGTGACTTGGAACTTTTAATGTTGTTTTTATGATGGAACTGTGCCTTCGATTGTAGGTAGGCCTCTGTCATCTCTGAAAACTCAATAAATATAAAACTAAAATTCATGACTGTGGTGAAGGATTTTATTGCAGTTTCTGGTCATGGCTTCCTTATTCTATGCTTGGTTTAGATTTTTCACTTTTGGGTAGAACTGGGTCAGTTGTCCATATTGCTATAGTAATGATTTTTGCTTTTATGTTCCTCTGAACATAATAGGAAGACCTTCAAGGACTGGCAGATTCAGTTCTACTTTTGTAAGCTGGGAATAGATATTTCACGGCACTACATTGGCATTTATTCCTGTATCCGCCCAAAATTTTCAACTTTGGTTACCATGAAATTTGTCTCTCTCTCTCTCTTTTTTTTTGTTTTTCCTTCCTGGCTCTCAGATATCTTTTGATACATCTCTTCAACTTCCTACTTGGTACATATTACAAGGAAAAACTTCCTACAATTAGTGAAATGTGGATGTATATCCTGTCAATAATACATGAAATTAAAACCCACAACTTGGGCTGGGGATGTGGCTCAAGTGGTAACGTGCTTGCCTGGCATGCGTGGGGCGCTGCATTCGATCCTCAGTACCATATAAAATAAAATAAAGATGTTGGTCCACCGAAAACTGAAAAATAAATATTTTTAAAAAATTCTCTCTCTTCTCTCTCTATTAAAAAAAACAACAACCCACAACTTGATTCTCACAGAAATGTGTTGAAAGGATTAAAATCAACGTCTTCCCCCCTAACAATCTCCAGTGTTCTTCACTGATAATCATCACATTTTAAGGCCAAACAATACTCTGTCAGGATCCCAGGTTTTTGAGGTCCTCTCAGCATTGCTGGCTTCTCACTTACAGCCTCAATCCAGCTGCTGCCCTCATGTGCCCAGAAATCCCATGCTTAGCTCTTTGTGCACTCCTGGGTTCTCATGTTTTTTCTCAGTTGTTCTAAACTGAGCCTCTGTGTTTCAGTTAAACTTCCTGTCACTTTCCTGTCTCAATTTTTCTCTCCTCCTTCCAGCATTTTATTATATATTTTAGAAAATTTTGACAAACTAAAAATTTAAAAGCCCAAATTTTGTTTCACTCCTGACATTACAGCTTTTGTTGTTTTATTTATACCCTGTCATGTTTCTGCTGCATACATGTTTTTTTTCTATTTGTAATTATATTCAATAAACATCTTCTGAGCCTACTTTTATTTAAGTTACAAAAACTTCTAATATTGTTGCGTGATCTTCCTTGCTTCCTTTAATTGTTGCTTCCTATCATTGTTTACTTAAGTATTCATTTTTCTTTTAAATATTTTAGTATTAGATTATTAATAATCATGGGATAAAATTTTTTGTATCTGAATTAATTCCTTGAAATAGACGATCAGCAATTGATTTATTGAGTGGGAGATTATTAGTGTTGTATACAGAAAACAATAATAATTCATCACTATGGAAGAGTCCCCCTTTCAAAAAACTTGGTTGACAGGTTCTGTATTGCATTTGGAAACTTCATCTAAATAATAAGAACAGGGTGAAGCCACCACAAACTAGGACAGGGCTTTCTGTCAATATTGTAGATATTGTAGTTGTGTCTCATAGTGGGGTTGGGTTCCTTCAAGCACATTCTGTCCCTTGCTGCTAGAACTGGTCATTTCAAAAGCCCCTGGTGGCTGCAACACTGAAGCAGAACGTGCCCTCAGAGATCAGCAATGTGTGGCAGCAGCTAAACCATCCAGAGTTTGGCTAATTAAAAAAAAAAATCATTTTTACATGCAGGGAACATGGCCCCCGTTGTGTCCTGTAATATTCCTTGCTTTCTCTTAGGTATTTTAAAGTTATAGTTACTTAGCTGGCCCTCAGCAGACACCCCCATTCTGAGCTCTGAAAAACAGTGAAGAACATTGACTGATGTTTATGCTCTAGGTGTCTATTGTATGGCTCGCTCATTACTGGTTGCCATAAAAAGAATCTGGCTAAACCCATGGAAAAGCCATGAGGCAAAGAGAAAGTGAGTATATTATTAAATGACTGGACCTCATTTTGCTTACTTAGAAGATAAGCACATTGAAGTCAATCCCTGCCGGTGGAATGAGCCAGGCAAAGTCCTTTAATGAATATCTTAGATTACTTATTGTTTCTTCTTATTCTAAAAGTATTTTTTCATCTAATAATACTGCCTTTTGGCCTAGGCCTGTGGAATTGGGGACACGTTTATCTCAATCTATGTCTCCTCTTAGCTTTCTCTCCTCTTCATTATTGAGGAATGATATACTTGACAGAAAGAATTTTTAAACAATATAATGCCTACATTTTAGGATAGGGATGGAGACTCTGCTGAGGAAAATAATTCTAAGAAGCTTGTGCACTGTCATGGGACTTTCTGAAGAAGTGGTACTATATGTTCAATGCACGAGAGTTTGTCACCAGTTGAAGCTACTGCTTAGATGGCTTTAGTGGGAAGGGAAACTTCTATGAGCCAACTGGCTTCTAACTTTCTTTTCACCCTAGAAACTAGGGAAGAAGGCAAAATCAGTGCAAAACCTGCAACTAATAAGTGATTTACCTGATACTTTATTACAGATATATCTGACTGACAATCTATCCCAAGTAGATCTGGCTTGATTATAAACACCCAGAAATGTAAGATATGTAGTAAGTCGGCAGGAAAAGGGAGTCTCCGTGAAGGTCAGCAAGAATCTAGAGGATGGTGGGCCACCTGGATAACCTCCCTCTTACCCCAGCATAGTGTCATGGTGATTTACAAATTTTCACCTTTATCCAGATGTTGCAGGGAAGAGAAAGTGGGCTAGGGGAGCAACACCCCAAACTACAAGTTTTAGCTTTGTATTGAGAGGATATTCACCCAAGAAGAAACTGCTTCCAATGGGAAGACACCGAGTTACCTTTACTAAAATTGTCCACATTGGCTGAAATAGTTTGAAGGTAAGCTATGACCAGACAATAACTACAGCTGGATATCTCTTTCATACATATGAGGTACAGGGTGTAAAATTTAGTTTCCCTATAAATGTGTGCTATTTGTGCTTTTTAGGCAGCCACAAGCTATATTTATTGAGGTTGAATAATATAGTTTGACTATAATAATTTTCCTGTAAACTTAAGACTCATATTTCACCTGCCTCTTTATATCTCTGCTGGATTTTTCCATATATCTGAAATTCAACACATCTAGAAGTGAAGTCATTATTTTTAAACTAGACATTTTCCTTGTGGTCTTTAAGTTGAGAAGTGGCATTTAGGTAAGTTTAAAACAGTGGTTCCATTTCTATCTAATAACTCTCCTTCAATGAAAACAAATGATAAATAAACACACATGCCAAAAGAAAAGAAAATAAACCATATACATGTATATATTCTTTTCAAGAAATAGGCTTATGGTTGACAAATCTGAATCTGCAGGCAGGGGGCAGGATGAAAGCCTTAGGTGGGAGATGATGCTGCAGACCCAGGCAGAATCTCTTTCATCAGCGACACCAATTTTGGTCTTTATGATCTTTCACTGATTGAATGAGGCCTACTTCATTACTGAGATAGTCTTTACTTAAAGTTGGCTCACTGTAAATATTATAGCTACATAATACCTTCATAGCAACACTAGATCAATGTTCAGTTCAATAACCGGGTACTTAACCTCATCAAATTGATCCATAAAAAGAAGCACTACACATGTACAATTTCTCAACATTTTTTGAGTGATCAGTAAACATCCATAACAATGTATGGAGTTTATAATCAGTTTCAGATACTGTGTTTGCTGCTGTGGATCCATGAAAGGTAAGACATTTTCTGTCCTCAAAGAGATCAAAGTTCCTAAATAGAAATTGATACATTATCAAATACATCCCAGTCACTGAAGTATGAACAAGATGTCATGGGTTGGAGGGGTGATAGTGAGAACGCCATAGAGGGTTTTCAAAAAAATATTCTTAAGTGTTTCTGGGTCTAGTGTTTCAATCCATCATCCCTACTGTAGTCTACGTCCTTGTCAACAGAAATTGACAAATTGCTGTCTCTGCTTAACTGATCCTGCCACCTGCATCTGTAGTCCTGTTCCACCTCCACCTGGCCACCTGCGTTTTTGTGCTCTTATGTGCCTCATCACATCTGTCTCTTCATTAAAATGTGCTCATTGCAGGTAAAGTCCAAATGCCTTAGTATGCTGTGAAACATTCAGGATTAGATGTGCTCAGTATATTCATTCTAACTTCATTCAGCAGCGTGTCCTCTCCTTCATACACTCTGTTCTCCAGCACACCAAGCAACGCTTTTATCTACTCATATCCAAATATTTTTGCACATCATTCCCTTCATCTGGAATGCCTCTTTTTCCATGTCATCTAGCATGATTTTATTTATTTTTCTAGACTCATTCCAAATATCTAAATATCTCCTCTAGGGTAATTTAAAAAAAATATATATATTTTTTAAGTTGTAGATAGACATAACTTTAATTAATTAATTAATTTTTAGTAGTGCTGAGGATTGAACCCATTACCTCATGCATGCTAGGCAAGCACTCTACCACTGAGCCACAGCCCCAGCCCCTCCTCTCAGGTAATTTTTGAGGGTGGCTCATTCTTCTCCCTTCTGTCCTTTCATTGTATATATTACTGTATTGAAATTATTTGTCTTTCTTAATAAACCACAGGCTCCATAGTAGAAAGAACTCTATTCTTATATTTGGCACCATTCTCCCTCTTATGCCTGCCCGAAACTTAACACGCCACATTTTTATATTTTTCAATAAAAAATTGCACTTTTTCCTTAATTGGGGTCTTAATGTTTCTATAAGTTCTTTTAAATAACATTGAAAATAAAGCCTAATAATGTTTAGAAGCATTCCTGACAATTATGTATTATTTCTTGCTTTTGAGGTCAAGGCTGCACTCAAACTTGGAAGATCTAAATTTGAGTCCTTTATCATTTTCTCTGTAATCTTTTTTTGGTGGGGAGGTACCAGGGGTTCAACCCAAGGTGCTTAACCACTGAGCCACATCTCCAGTACTTTATATTTTGAGATGGGTCCTGGCTAAGTTGCTGAGACTGGTCTCAAACTTGCAATCCTCTTTCAGCATCCTGAGTCACTGGGATTACAGGCATGCAACACCACACCTGGCATTTTCTCTATACTTTTTTTTTTTAAATAGGGGCTCTTATTTTATTTTAAAAATATCTGTGACTTTATTAAGTTATAATTGACAAATAAAACTATTAACTATGTAAAACTATGTGATTTGATATGTGGGTATGTGTATACATTGTGAAATGGTTAAACCAAGGTAATTACAATGAAATCTTGATGAAGCTAGTTAATTCCTCTGAATTTGTTATCCTCAAATGCCATCTATTCCATAATATTAAGGCAGAAAAGTTGAATAATGTGAAATTTTTTGTAAGAGAACTCCCTATGCAAAGCTATATCCTGCACAGTGATCTTGTAGACCCCGAATACATGGAAGATGACTCATTCCTTTATCAGATCACTTTTATTGCATTTTCCTGATTTCCCCTCTTCTGTACTCTGGCCTATGATAAAAATAAATTATAGTTTTTCTTTGCTAAGAGACTTAAGGAAACTGGTATATTCCTTTCTTATTTGGTTTTGTTGAGTCAAGATAAAAGGGTGTAAAATCGGATGATTTCCTGTTAGGTTTCTTACTACAAGGTCATGTATCATCCTTTCTCCTTATCACTGTGTATCTGAGAGTGAAGGTTTAAGTGACAGTAGAAATTATTTTTCACATTAGAGACAAATGCTGAATTTTATTTCTGAAGTGCACATTAAATATGTTCCTTAAACCACTTAATAAGCTTTATTCTACCATATGATACAAAAGACATAAAAACATATTTAATCATAAAACTTTTATACAGAACTGATGTATTAAAACATTCCAATGTGAGAACAACATTGTACCTTATCAAGAAATGCCAATAAAATGTATTGACTTTATTTTATGGATTAGATATATTAAATAGAAAACTTCATAAAAGTGGACATTTGTGACTCTTAAAGTTTCTTCACATAGGAAAAAGCAATAATGCTAACCTATTACAATTTTAAAGTTATTGCAACTGTGATTCTCAAAATAAATCATATCTATAGAAATAAATCAATCCTATTAGAACACTCAAAGTTCTGGTCCCTTGCTATAAGCTTTATAGGGAATATATTGTTGTTGTTGATCTACTAAACTCACCTTATGCTTTTATCATTCTCAAAGGAAATCTGAGAGATCATCATATACAGATGTGTAATCCTGAAGTTATTATAAAATCAAAATGAATCTTTTTGCCAGGTAGAATTCCTTATCCTTTTTAATTAGGAAGAATTAGTTCTAATGTTCTATAGCATGATAAGCTAACTATATTGATAAGAATTTATTATGAGTTTTGAAATAACCAGAAGTGTTTTATGGTTCCCAACTCATGGCTTGAGGAGATGGGAATGGTAATGACTTGGTCATTACATGATTGAACATGTGTAAAATTGTCATACCGTACTCCATAATTATATACAAATACTATGCCAATTAAAAGTAAAAATTTAAAAAATGTAATGTAAAAAATATTTCAAATATAATTGTTTACAAGCTGCCATTGAATCTTAACTTTTCATAAATCAGGAGAACACTAAATAGTTCATTCTGAGGATGTCTGCCTGGATTTACTGCACACATATTAGTACTTCTTAGCTCCCCAGGAAATGCCAACACACTTCTTCTAAACTTGAAGATTTTCTTCAAGAAAGGCTGTGGCCAATGCAAGTTTTTTTTTTTTTTTAAATAATAAAGTACAGAGGAGTGTGTGTGGGATTTAGAGTGGCCATTCCTGCTTTTGTCACTTCTAAAGCCAAGATAATGGGTGAGACTTTTATTCTTCTAGGTTAATTTCCTTACAGAGTTGTCATGCAGAACAAATGAGTCAATAGATATAAAGCACTTCCCAGGGTACCAGGCACATAGTTGCAAAAATATAGCTGTATGTTATGGCTCTTGAATTATTATTATAACTAGAAGGCCTGACTGATTTGTTCTGTGTCAAAACCGAATAGAAGATGGATGTGGATGTGCACATCTGTATTCCCAGTGACTTGGAAGGCTGAAGCAGGAGGATTCTGAGGTCAAGGGTAAGCCTCAGCAATTTAATGAGACCCAGTCTAAATAAAAAGGGCTGGGATATGGCTTAGTGGTATAGGATCTCTAGGTTCTATTCCTGGTACCTTAAGGGAAAAAAAGCACAAATGGATGTGATTTTGAGCATAATATTTCTGGATGAACATCAAATTCTATGTTCTCATTTTATGAGGAAACTTTTGCCTCTGATTTAGGACAAGCTCTTTTCTTGGAAAATAAAGCATCTGAGACCTGGAGAGATTAAGTGATTTGTCAATGGTCACAGCAGGGGTGAGCAAAATAGAGGGTTCCATTTGGCTCATTCTTGGATGGAAATAGGACTCACAACTTATATTTCCTTTATCTCATTAGTCACACACATTTATATTATAAGTACAGGAAATGAGGTTGAAAATTTGAATTGTTTCTGATATGACATTAAAAGTATTAAGAACTCATAAGGGTGAATATAATATTTTGCAGAACAGAATATTACTGGTAATTTATTGTCATTTTAAAATTTTCTAATAAAAGGAAGGTATAACAGACTGGAGGCATTTATTTATAACTAGCTGACTTCAATTCATTGTTATGGTGTCCAATTTAAGCATTTCCCCCCCTCTGCTCTCTGAGAACTCAGTGTCAGGAACGAAAATTGGCATTGAAATCAGAGCAGATGTGCAATCACTTCTTTCTCTCTAGCTTGGCTCAAACCATGGTAGAATCAATAGTCTACACTGACACAGTTTCTGGATCACCACCTTAATGCCACTCAGAATGAGGCAGTGGCTCAGAAATCCTGCTCCACATGGATTCGTTGGCTGGAAATACTGGAAGGAGCAGAAAGGCTGAGTAGGCATGGGGTGAATAGAATTTGTTTTCTTGGTGTGGGACTGTTCATGCCATCTCTTTCAGGAACTCTCACGAATGGTATGCACCTTGTGTATATTGTTTATTCTATGGATCTAACCCTGTTTTCATTTTCTTCTCTGGATGTAGAAAGCCTTCCCAACAGAAGTACCAATTCAGCGTGTGTGCACACTTTAATTCTGAGTCTCTGAAGCAAGATGAAGCAAGCATCAGATATTTAAATGGGTTTCCCCAAGTTTTAACATGCTGATGGTTCATAGCATCTGTCCATTTTTTTGTGGAGCAATGTTTTTGTTCTATCCAAGCAGATTCTGCGGAGTCTCTGTTACAGTTTTCAGTTTGATTTCTCAGCAGTCATTTGGCTTACCTATTTCTATTTATTATGCTTCAAAGAGGAAAAATGTCAGTCCGGGCACAGAATTCCATAATAAAACTGTAAGCAGTATTCTTGAGGAGTCATCTAAAAGTAAAAATGGTGAGTTTCAACCAGTATACCAATTCAAGAAAGTCTATTTTAAGTAGGGATAGAATAAAGATATGTTTTAACTGAAATAAAAATCATGTCACTTTCACATTAGAAGGTGGTTCAAAATAATCTAGAAATCAATAAAAGGATTACTCACTTGAACTATGGGAATAGCAAATGTCAGACAGTTAGAGACAAAGATGCCATTTAGGAACTCTTAGAATTTTTTTTTTCCAACAGGAACTAGCTTCTTTCCTTTCTGATGAAATGCCTCTAAACTTTCCCTGGGCTTCTCCTGCGCACAAACCCTGGGTCTAATATGAGATCTTAGTTTTAAGTTGTCATAAGTGAACATCATTTAGCATTTTCCTTCCTCTATAAGAGCTCTCAAGTAATTGCTTTCTAATAGCAGGCAAGCAGGAGGACACACAAGATGAGACATGATGGAGCTAATGAAAATTTAAATAGTTCTCCATTTTCTGTTGGCTTAGAGATGGCCCATCAGAACAGTGACACTTTCCACAGATAATAATATGCCCCCTAAAATGACTGGAACAAAGATGTGAAGAAAGTACATTACGTATTTTGGTTCTTCAAAATGGCCTTCTCAAATTCATGAGAATAGTTCCTGGAACACTTTTTGGTTTTCTTCTGTTAAATGGTAGCTTAGACTTGACAATTTCAATGGTGAAAAGTCAAGAGACCAAGATCCCCTCTATTTAAATAGAACTGATTTTGTGATTTAATGCCAAAATATTTGATAAAACTTTCACTAAAGGTATCTGCTTTTAGGTTCAGATCTGGACCCATGTATTTCTGAAACTGTCCCAATATTTCCCTGGGCTTCTCCTGCAGTAGGAACCCTAGGACTGAAATGAGATCTTAGTTTTAAGTTGTCACAAGTGAACATCATTAAGCATTTTCCTTCCTCTTTTAAGAAATTTTTTTTTTCTTGAAAATTAGGAAAGTCTCCTAAGTTACATGGTACTTAGGTTGTGTTACAGAAAAAAAAGGACACTTTCTTAGTTTGGGTTTATCCAAAGCAGTGACATAACTACATATATTTAATTTAGGAGGTGATCCCAGGACACACAAGAGAAGGTGTGGGGAAGCTGAGAGAGAGGAGGGAGAAAAGTCAATAAAGCAAGCATGACCGAATGGGTTACAGTGTAAGATGACTGGGGATCAGTTCCTCTGGAATCTTTTGAGAAAGGACATGGAATCTAGTTCAGTATTATCACACCTGTGGAAGAGGAAACTGGATTATTTATCCATTCTCATCTCTCATTGATTTATTGTTGTTATCTGGCATTTTGGGAACCTTATAGGTAACTTATAGGCATTGGAGAAAGCCCTTAGACAGGAAAAATTAGCCCTGGAGATGAAAAACTAACATGTTCCAGTAACCGTCTCCATGGTAGCTGCAGGTAATCTTAGAGTGGATTGAGAAATGATGTGACACAACCTCAGTGTCTCTGTAGGCTCTTTGCGCAATTCAGATTCACTTATGTTTTACTTCAAGTTCACTCTCATATTGACTCTTCAAGGTGGTGCCAGTCACCACCTCTAAGAAAGATATAACAGAAAGCTTTTGGTGTCAGAAGACATATTCAGGGCTGTTGCAGCTGGTCCTGAGGCATAAGAGACACTGATTGTCTTCCCCTTCTACTGGTTCTAGACTCCCTTCACTCTTGGCTAGTACTTTTACAAATCTAGTGCAACAGAAGTAGGTGGTATGAGGGGCTGCTCTGTTTCTCTCTCACTCTCAGGCCAAATCTGGATTATCTAATTTTTTATTGTACAATGGATTGGCAGTCTACTAGGGCTCAGTGTATATCAGGCAGTCATTTTCAAATGGCAAATAGTTAGTGCTACAGAATGCATGACATTTGCCTTATGGTCATAGGGAGACTAATACTGAGACTCTCCTCAAGAGTTCCACAGAAACTCCTTACAAAATTCATATCTACCTCAGATATCTCGGGCACTATCGGATCTGCTGGGTCAAATGGCCTGGAAGAAACTGAAGCTTTCACTTGGAGGTCGTGTCTTGCTGTAGGGTACATTCAAAACTGGTAGTCTTCTAAATCACCCCCCTAAGTGGTTTGAAATAGTGTTCCCAAGTATATAGTGTATGTTGCTTCCCAAATTGAAAGCTGTGCCTAATTGTAGGAGGTCCTAAGTTGGTCTTTAATTTAGCATGCCTAAGACCTTTCATTCTCTGAAAACTTCACTAAATCAGCAGGCTTCTGAATTTTATAGAGTTTCTCTCTAACCCTTGGCCATGCATGTGTTTTATAATGATGTACAGAGTATTTGCCACTTCCTGCTTACCAAGTCCAATTAGCATGGCAAGCGTGATTCTCTGTGGAATGTTAAAATAACCCAGATCCTTTTGGATGATGTCATTCACAAGGAAAAGGAAAAGAGCTAACACAGCGCTTGTGTAAGATGGTAAATGTCTGTCCTACATGAATACAAACAGTTCTAAATTCTGATGGGGATTAAAAAGAAGGAATTCTTTAGATTAATAACTGCATACCAAAGTCAGAGTTTTGTGGATATTCTCTTCCCAGGATATCAAATTTGGCCCAGGAGCCACGAGTAGGGCCATAGCTAATCAAGTTTATAATGGTCAACCATCATCTGCCAGTATTACTGAATTTTTCTGTGACCACATCAGTGAAATAAACTTTAAGTCATTGAGAATGACACTAATTTCTGTAATTCTACCGTGCAAAATTAGATTTTTAAAATCTACTATTTTAGGGAGCAGTTTCAGGGCATCCATTTGGTTTTTCCTATACTAATGGCTCCTTAATCTAAGGATTAAGGAGTGTTCCACCAGCTTCAGAATACTCCTAGGTACAGACTACAAGAAGATTTTGGACATTGGAGCCAGCGTGGGGTAGACCTTTGCCTCCATGTGTCCCTATTCTGACAGGAATTTATCATGGCCCTTTGAGTCTCTTGGTAACAGTGTAAGCTCAGATACTATATCAAAGAACCCTCAAAATATGTGGATATTTCCATTTTCCAGGGTACAGTTATTGTATGTTCTTAATAAGGGACTGCTTACCTATCTTCTCTTAAGGAACACTATGGTTTTCCAGCTATTCCACAAATCCATCATCAAGACCAAAGGTTGCCGTTTCAGCCTTGCTGCTTCTCATTTCTCCCCAATGGTTAAATACCACCACTTGAATCCTGTTATCCCCATTGATGCTAGGGAGCCTGCTCGTGTGAAATGTCTCCTGCCATCATGCAGGCCTATAGAAGGCCATGGAGTTTCTTAGTGATGTTGGTATCTCCCTCACTAGCACATTTCTTATTGCTTTAGAGAAAGGAGTCTCATGTCTGCCCTTTTGCCAGAAATTGGTGGATTTCTGATTTTATTTTGGTATGCTTCCTTTTTCAATCTCTCATTACTCCATAAAGGGAGTTCTGCGTGTTAACCTTGATTACTGAAGGCCAACATCATGACCAGTTTCTAAGGGTACCATAATATACAGGGAGAGAACCACTGTATCAATAAACTCTGACCCTTCACCCCATTCAACATCCTAATAATTCAAACCCATTTACCAAAATTTCTTGCTATGAAATATTAGTTAGACGTTATCGCTCTTTTGGAGAATAAGCTGTTTCTTCTTTCCTGCTCAGACTATGTTAAAATTTGATCCTAGTTATAGGTCTAGATGATGCATTCTAACCTGAAATGAAAATTGGTTTTTGGAGCAGAAACAATTCTTAGTTGCAATGTTTTGTGGCCCTACCACAAAATATAAACATGTATACATTATATCTGTACTGTTAAGATTTTGTTGGGGGAGGTTGTTGATTAAAGGAAAATGTCTAAGAAAATTTCTAAGGTAAACTATAACAACAACAAGAAGAAGATGGAAAAATACTGCTGTAGACACTACAGCAGGGTTTCTTAACCTCAGCACTATTGATATGTTAGACCAGTAAACCTCTGTTGTTAAGGATATTCTATGCACTATGCTGTTTAGCAATCTCTGGCTTCTACCTACTTAATGCTAGTAGTCTTCTCTTCCTTGATCTGCTGGAACAACCAAAAATGTCTCCAGACATTGCAGTGGTCATCAAACTCTAGCATGCATTAGAATGTTTTGAAAGCCTTGATAAAGCAGAGTCTTGGTCCTACCTCTAAGTGGGACTTGAACATTAGCTTTTCCAAACCATGTATGTGTGTGTGTGTGTGTGTGTGTGTGTGTGTGTGTATATATATATATATATATATATATATATATATATATATATATGGATTGTATTATCAATCCTGTAGGAGTACTTTACAGGTTAAGTGAAACAAGGCTGAGAACAGCAAGTATAAAAGCCATGAAGTTGAAGAATTCTTGGTTTGGTCAGGGATTAGTTTCAGAGAGTCCAGTAACTAGACAGGTTAAGGGAACATATTTAAATAAGAGTTGACAGGTTATGGTGATGAATTGGATGAAAAAGATATTTCCAAGGATTTTAGTCTTAACCAAAATATGCAGTTACCATTTATTAAATCAGAGAATAATGAGGAAGGGAAGAGGTTTTGGGGAAAAAATATCAGGAGTTTAGTTTTGAACATGATAACTTTGTGGTGTCTCAGAGTTGATTTGGTGATTGTATATTTGAATGTGGAATTCAGGAGAGGGTCTGGGCTAGAAATAAATATACACAGTTATATTCCCTAGAGATGTTTACAGTTCTGACATTAGAAGAAATTGGCTAAGAATGAGTGCAGATGAAATGTGAGCTCTGAACCTTGTTATACCACAACTTTCACTATAGTTGAAAACTAAAATTGTTATTAATAAAATTGATTATTAAGAATTATTTAGCAAAATTTTACAAGTAAGATGTTTAAAAATAGCCCAGTTGAATGTCCCTTCATAGGATAATGTGGAAAAAACTCTAAAAAGTTATTATTCTCTGTCTTTGTAACTGACAGGACTGCAGGATAGGTTTATTGGAAAATCAAATTTGCATATAACCAAGGGCTTCTTCTGAATTACTTCCTAAAGCCAATTATAGGAATTAGAAATAGTCTAAAACTGTTATTATTATATTTGAAGAGGAGTATTGAAATTTGTTTCATGCTGTACAAAGAACTTGTTTAATGTATATTTCATGAGCCATAGTTGAGAGGGAACATTTCGTATTGGAATATATGAAAGCTTCTAATCAAACATTTATGTCAGCAAGAGTTTTCTTTTGTGGAAGAAAGTTAGCATGATAAAAAAGTAAAAAGGCATAATAATGCCCTGAAGACACTAATCCATCTGGGGCAAGATAGAGGGCAGGGAGCCGTCCCATAAATAAACATATTTGACAACTACATTGAAGTCATAAGCTTGAGTCAAAGGTTGGGTTTTGACCTTGACTTCCTCAAGAAGCCTCTTACCCTTCTTTTCTCTTAGTGGACTGAGTCTATTCTGTTATACCTGCTTAGTAACATAGCAGTTGCAAGTGGCTGCCTTTATGTTTCCTGGATCCCTTTTATGTTTGAATGGAAGCAAACAATGAAGTTTCATTGAGATGAATACAGAGCATCTAGTGTGAACAATTTCTGAAGGAGAGATAAAGTGCTTTAAAATGTGTTCATTTCATAGGTATTAATATACTTGTTGTCAGCCTCTCTGTCTTTTCTAGCTATTCCAAGCTGAGACCTCTGGCAGCTTTTTAGGGGTGGATGAATTTTCTCCATGGAATCTGAATTAATTTTCACAGGGCTTGTGTATACCTGTGTAGCCTTTACCATAGCTTCCTTTTCTCTATGCACCTTTATCTTCTACATGGATTTTTGGAGATGGGTATAAATATGGCATTCTGGTAATGAGGACTAAATTATTGGGCTGTTCATTTCAACATCTGTACCTGTGTGCCATGCTTCCACCTCTGTCTCTCCCTGCTGTTCCCCCCACCTCTCTGTGTTCTCTTCAGCCCATAGATTTGGGATCTGGGGTACACATGCACTCTGGGTATTTGAGCGGCTCAGAAGCTCATACATTCTCATACATCTACTATCCTTTTCCCATTTTTTTTTCATTTTTGTTCCAGGTCTGGATACTCACCCAGTTCCTCCCTCACTTAGGCTAAGTACTGTACTTGTACGGTGTCCCTTCCTTACTAGAACCGGAATCTTGACTTTAATGATATATCCTTCAATTATCCAGATCAGTTTCCTTGAGGTTTTTCAAGTTTTCTTAGCTTTTATTTATAGATTTAGTAAAGGAGCTATTTCTTCCTTGACAACTACATGTACAGAAATAATCTAGTTGCTCTACCCTGACTTCCTGATTAGATACCATGGTACTAACTAGTACCAGAATCACTGTTGTGAAAGGTGGGTCCTGAACCACTATGTTTTGACCACATGGTCATCATCTCTGGGACAATTTTAATGGGAATATGTCCCCTGGATTTCTGCCTTAGTTTTGTGCTTATTCTGCCCTCTCCCTTCTCTCTCTCTATCCCTCTTCTGGCTCTATGTTTATGAGGTTCTCTTATGTCTGAGATCACTGAGGTAGAGGTTATTGGGGGGTATCTCACATCAAATTTATAATTTAATAGCATCTTGTATACAGCAAACATTCAATAATGCTTACTGTGGATGAACCATGTTTGAAAATTTGTTAGAATGTTTAATATATCTATTCTTTGAAACACTGGGAATCTCACTGATTTAAGATAGGCATTGGGCCCAGGTGAAGATTTCTTATCTAATAACACAGAATGGATTTGGGGAAAGGGAAGAGATTTCCCTCAGTCTCTCAATATATACATGTTTATGAAGCACTTCCCATATTCCAGGCAATGTCCTATGTGCCGAAGATTCATTCACTAAAGATAGTTTAATCTTCATAGAGCCAATGTCAGCAAAACTAATATTAACACAGTACTTTGCATGTTATGGAATTTCAATAATCTGTTGAATAAGTAGATAATACGTTAAATCAATGAAGTATAAAACACTAACATTTACTTATCCCGAAACCTTTTAAATTAACACCAAATTTTTGCTTCCACACTTGAATGGAACACAATTTTGAATCCCAGTGTAAAACATAAGTTTATTTTCACTGAAGTCCTGTCAATTTCATGAGCCTTTCTAAAGTCAAAAATTTCTTTTTAATATTGAACTGATAAGAACGATGACAAATCTTACATGAATTACCACATTGATTTACATATATTCCTCTATACATTATTCCAATGAAAAGGAAGCAATTTTTATCTCATTTTTTCTTTATCTTAGTTCAGAAACTAATGTCTACTGATTAATTTAATTGAACATTACCTCAGTTCTATGACTGGTTCTGATATATTCATTTTAAAAGAGAATTTTAGCTTCCCTAAAGACTGCACATCCAAATAACTAAATATATAAAGCCCCACTTGACCATTAAATAATCCTATTTTAAGACTGAAATATGATTTCCTTCACCCAAAATTATGTACTTCAAAAATTCAGAAACCCTTATTATTCCTGGAATAAGAAAAATTCCGACAATATCATGCCTGTGTTCTCGGCTCCTCGGAGCCTTTAACACAGTGATACTTGCACTTGTGTATTGTTTAATGTAATAAAGACATCCCACAGTTTTTCATAGCAGACTGGTAAAATAAAACAGCATGAATTTTAGAGTTAGACAACATTAGAATTGAGTCCTATTTGGCATTTTACCATCATGTAGCCTTGGTCAAATTTCTTAACCTGTCTGAGCTCATTTCCTCAATTCAAATATTGACCTGCTGCTACTTATTTAGGAAAGTTGAAGGATTATATTATATAATATATTTACTGTTAGATCATCACAGACTTTTGATATGCCCTGTTTTTGTAGAAACCTTGGAAGATAGAGAAGGAATTGAAGAAATAAGCAACATAATAATTTATAGAGACTTTCAAAAGTTGCTTAACTGTTAAATATTTCCTCTTTATACATTAGTAATGAAATGTTATTTTGGTTTAATTTTCTAAGTCAAATGAAATCTATGTGTGTCAATTCTCTAAGGATGTGGGAAATTTAGTCTCAGTTAAGGATTTTAGTGTCTTTCACTCCTTAAATTTCAAATTTGGGGAGTGAAAGATGGATACCTATGTAGATCCAGAAAGATGGGGGAGGTAGAGGCCCTCCCTGTTCTTATAGTTCATTTTTTCTGGAAAATCTACTTTCCATTTTCTCCTCATAGTTTACCAAACACTAATACTCTCTACAAGCTCAAAAGAGCATTCCCCAGAGATCCTTTTCTAGGAACCACAGGCTTCATCACTGAAGACATTTGCTGATCAATTCTTGGTCTCCATGGGTATCCCACAAGGCATTACCCGTCAGGGTATCTGCACTCATGCAATGTCCTCACTCCCCCTGGATCCTTGCCCTCTTTGGGGTAACTTCTATTTTACTCTTCTTTCCCTACATCAGCCTTAATTCCTCTTTCTTCTAAGTTTTGTTATCTCAAATTAAACCTGTGGGCAAATTAATGCTTGTGTATAGCAGATTTGACTTTATAATATTGAACTCTAATCCCAAAAGCCGTGTACCAAGTCTTGGTTACTTTGGGGGGAAAGGAATGATGCTCTTTAGAACATCTTATACAGGTGAAAATATGTACTAAAACAATAATAAGTCATGTTGCAATAGGTTTTATTTAGTTCTTTCATGATTTCTGTAAGTTTTTCAGGTATCATACTACCCTCACTAAGGAAAGATATAGGTACTGGTCCTGCTCCATGAGGAACTGTCCCTTCCCAGAACATAGCACCTCTTAGCTGTTAGGCCATTTAGCAATTGATGGTTCTGGCTAAAATCCAATGAGAAGATCTTCATTTATCCCCTAGTCTTGAAACATCTAACATGAACCATTGCCTGTGTTCTATCCAGTCCTTCTTAAGACAGATCCCATCATGATCATATCTCTTGGTTATCACCACCAGAACTCAACTGATCCTTTCATATACCAACAAGATACTTTTAAATGCCTACGTTCTTGAAAGTTAATGCTATCAGGCTTTGATCCCTTTAGCCTTCTTTGTTGTTATCATTTACTCAAGTCTTGATATTACCCCTTTATTTACTGATGTCTTTACTATGTGGATAATGCTTTCTCTTTCCATCCTATTTAACACTCTTGGTTATTTCAAAGCACCCGTAGATTTCTGAAGTTAATACCTTGCTGAGTAATCTGGGTATTCCCAGAAGCAGCAAAGGGCAAAGTCAGGAATAAATATGTATGAACACCTATGTGAGAAAAATGTTGAAAGATGAGAGAGAGAGAGAGAGAGAGAGAGAGAGAGAGAGAGAGTGCACTATGAGACTGTGATGTGGATTTGACCCCATGGAAATGAGAGGGAAGGAAGAGAGATTGGGTGGAAGCAACTTACGTTGCTGTCCATTTCTAAGGAGTTCCTCAAGGCATAGGAGTAGGCAGAATCCCACACCAGAAGGGTCTTTCCTCTCCCAAGGAATGGGCCTGCCTTAGTGTGCCTGCAACACTCTGTCAGTGGCTGGGAGAAGCTCATGGGAAGTGTAGTGTTTTATAGTGATGGATTTAGTAAACAACAGTTACAACAACCAATTAATTCTGATCACTGCAGTTGGAGATTTAAGGAACACATTTTTTTTTTAGCTATTATATTTGCCTCTCACTTCCTTTACCTTCTCATCTCCAGTAGTATTTTCCCCTAATTTTCCTTAGTTGCCAAGTCCCATGTTCACTTTTATCATTTGATCATATTATTACTGAGAATCAGCACCACCAATAAAAATGAATTCGTCAGTTCTTCAACCTCTAGAAACAACTCATTCACTGTTCTGACACTCGTTCAATTTCAACTCTCATGTTCTCATTTCTTATCCAGCTCATGTCCACAATGTGTCACTATATCATTATCATTATCAATATCATTCAAAATCCAGCTCTCATGTCCTCTCTCCTCTATTTTATGCACCTTTCATAATTCAAGCTACACTGACATCTAGTCATTCTGTTACTTTTTAACAAAATCTGAGTCGTTGCATGTTGCTAAAGACTCTCCTCGTCTTTCCCCATCTTTTTTGAGTCAATCCATGCAGACTGGTATCACTTTAACCACAAAACTGAAACGATTCATCAATCTTGCCTGATCATCATGCCACACTTTACTTTTATATGCTCCAACATGACTACATTACATTTTTTATTTTTATTCTAATATTTTACCCACAATTTTATTCTCAACTAAATATCTTTGTCCCCTGTTTTATCCATAAAATAGAAGAAAGTAGGTATAAATACCATAAATTTACTGTATTAGTTAATTTTATGCTAGTATGATAAAATATCTGAGATGATTAACTTATAAAGACAGAAGTTTTATTTTGGCTCAGAGTTTTGGGGGTCCCAGCTCAAGATCAGGGAGACTTTTGCTTTGGTCATTTAGTAGGATTGCCAGATGTTAATGGTGGAACGTGATGGAGCAAATGTTTACTTCATGAGCCATTAAAAAAAAAAAAGCAAGAGGAAAAGACAGGGTTCAGAGGGTTTCATAATCTCCTTTGAGGATATTCTCCCAATGACCTAAAGATCTTCCACTAGGCCCCCCTTCCTAAAGGTTTACCAACTCCCAATGACTCCACCCTGGGGACAAAAGCCATAACTCATATCTTTAGGGGATACTTATCCAAAACATAGTCCTTACTAAAGTCCAATTTGTCAGTCTATCTACATCTCTTAACCACACTTTTTATCCTCATTCCAAATTGTTTGTGATCTATAACATAGTATCCAAGAGAAAAAGAATCTTGTTTGTTGTTTACTAACATATCTTTGCAAAGCTAATATATAATACTTATTCAAGAAGTATTTGTTACAGCATTCATTCATGTCCAAAACACTAGAAAAACTAGGGATAGTAGGAACATACCTAAGCATTGTAAAAGCTATATGTGCTAAACCCAAGGCCAAATCAATGTTTATAACAGCTCAATTCACAATAGCTAAGCTATGGAACCAACATAGGTACCTTTCAAGAGATGAATGGATAAAGAAACTGTGGTACATATACACAGGAATATTACTCAGTGGTAAAAAAGAATGAAAGAATGACATTTGGTGGTAAATTGATGGATCTGGAGAATATCATGCTAAGTGAAATAAGCCATTCCCAAAAAACCAAAGGCTGAATGTTCTCTCTTATATGCAAATGATAATACACAATAAGTGTGTATGTGTGTGGGAAGAATAGAAGTACTTTGGATTAGACAAAGGGGAAGGGAGTGGGGATGAGAATAGGAAGACAATAGGGAAGACAGTAGAATTAATCTGACCTAACTTTCCTGTGTTCATATATGAATACATGACCAGTGTAACTCCACATTGTATATAACCACAAGAATGAGGAGTTATACTTCATGTATGTATAATATGTCAAAATATATTCTACTGTAATGTATAACTAAAAAGAACAAAAAAATCAAAAATTTATAAAGAAGAAATATTAGTAAATGGATAGATTGATCCACTGAGAAAACAATGTCATTTTTTATATCATGTTGAAGCCTTACAAAAATAAAATGACTTATTAAGGTTTACAAGATGTTGCTTAAAATTTTCAGATGTGAATACCCAATACTAAAAAATCTAGACAGAGAGAGAGAGAGAGAGAGAGAGAGAGAGAGAGAGAGAGAGAGATATGAATGAATAAATGAAACTGGGATAGTCAAATACCTTTCCATTATCAAACAGATTTTTGTTATAAAATATTCATTTTGTTCTTTAGGCCAGTTTCATTTCTGGGATCATGAAGAAACATATTCTTCCAACTGTAAAAATATCCAAAATTACTTTATTCTTAATATTTGGGGTTGAGGAACCTGTGGAATTGGAAGAAATCTATGGTCTCTTTATTCAGAAAAAATACATATTTATATACTCAAATATTTACATGAAAATCAAATGGTTTCTGAATCTAATTAGGCCAATGGCTATCTTGAGTATACCTTGGATGGCCTGTGCATTAATTCAGTTTGAACATGAGGATGATGGGCTTTGTCAAAGGTCACAGAGCAGGTTGAAAGACAAGAGCCTTTTTAGGGAAGAAACTGAGAACTGACGAGTAGGCACAGGGATTGCCAGCTACCCTTAAGAGGGTCAAAGTGGCATTTAACTTGGCTGGAATTTGGATAGACCTCTTCTAGCTTTCAATGACCTCATTCTAAAATAAAGGAGATGGATTATATGATAGCTTCAGGTTCCTTCATGCCCTTAACAGTGGCCTGAGCCTAAAGTTAGCTTCATAGGTTTGACTTGAAAATATTGCTAATCATGTGAAAATATTTCAAGACACAATCAGGAAGGAAAAGTAAATCAAGATTCAGACTCATGTTACATGAAAAACTGTAGGTGATTCTCATAATTTTATGTTGCCTTGGCTTAAGCCAGTGACCAAAGAAAAGAACAAAAAGCCATCTCACCCACCCCATACACTGGATTCCCTGCTTTTCCTCTGCTTCCCTGAAATAAACCATTCAGGCATTTGCTGGTGCAGTTAAAGGGACTCATGCTAATCTGTGACCCAGTGTTGGAGGACTGCCTTCCTAATGTGCTACACCCTCCTTGCCCAGGATCTGTAAATAAAATCTCTGAACTTTCCCCCGACTATGGCAGTATATTTAATTTGCACTTCCACTTGAAGAGTCAGGGGTTATAATAAACCAGGTGTTCCCCAAGATGCTGGAGAAAACACAGGGTCGGGTTTCCAATGCAAGCGTGAGGATCAGGCAGGTATAAACTGGACATGAGTCAGATAGTAGACACACAGGCATCTCCCAGCATGAGCAAGTGTCCTATGTGAGCGACCTTTGATCATAGGATGGGCAATTAGGCATTGAACTGACACCGGTTAAAAGAGGTATTTCATAAAGAGCACACCATAAACACCTATGTCTGGCTGTCCTTTATTTTCCATTAAGGAAGGGTTGTTAGTTCTCTGGAATGGGGACCCTAGTTTAGCTGGGGACTCCCAAAACAAAGGTCCAGTGTATAGTGCAGATAAAAGTCTGAATTAAATGCTTCTCTGCTCCATTTAACTGCTTCTGTCCTCACCTGAGGGGGCATGGTGGTTCTCAAAGATTCCTGTCCCTTTTCCCATCATAGCACTTCGTGTACTGTGCTGAAGCTTTCTATTGATGTCAGTCTCCTTCCTAGAACATTAACACTTCAAGGACAAAGTCTGTTTTTCTCAGGGTCTAGTTCAACTTGTTTACCCCAGGATCTGTCTCTGTCCTTGGGGCATGGCAAATTGCCTATACATATTTGTTGGGCCAAAGAAAAAACTCCCCCTCTAACTCTCCTCAACACAGGAGAACATAAAACAATGAATTTAAAAGCCATACTTGTCAAATTTGAGAAGGAATAAAGTATAAAATGTGTTATACAGCTTTAATATGTCATCCACACACCAGCATTTCAGTCCAGGGCCATACTACGAGTCCTCAGCATCTATTTCAATGGCAGAAGGAAAAGCATTTGTTCTTAGGTTGTCATAGGAGCATAGTCTGCATTTAGACTGAGAAGTGGTACCATATGTCAAAACAATATCTGGCAACCAAAATGATGTGAGTAAAAAATGAACTGAATATGTTTCTATAAGCTTTTCTGTCACCATTGGAATCAAGTTCTCAAACATCTAGAATGAAAATATTCAATTTCCCATAAATTTATTCTTTGTTAATTGCATAATTATGCTCGTACATGAATAAGAAACAAAGCAGGAGAAGATATCAAGCAAAGGATCAAAGGATGTTCTCATATGTCTCATAAGAAATGCTAGATCATGGGGAAGTCAATTACTAAAGGGGATATTATCATGAATAATTGGTATATGCTGAATATATACTTTGCTAAATGTACAAACTCAGTATATTCTTTTTTAAAATTGAGCTTTTTGCCTGAATAGCAAATGCAATTTTAGTAACAGTTCTGTTTTCACAGTAGACAATTAAAAATAACCTAAAAATGTAGTCATCATTTGGTGTTTTGATTTACCATGAACAAATTATTTACCTTGTCTTGTTTGAGGAGTCACAGTTTTGGCAGATTATTTTCAAGATAGTTTTGTGATAGGCCCTAGCATAGAGCTCAGCTTGGATAAGATGAACAAGGTGCACACTTTGCCACCAGATGGAAGCCTGTGATAATCAGTGAAGTCAGGGTCTCGTCATTAGGCACACATCACACAGATAATGAAAGCCCCTTTTGTACACTATGCACCATTTCCAGAAAACATTAGTTAAAATTGGCCAATTTTTGCTCTGTATGTATTTTCTCAAACTGATTATATTATTTTCTTGATAGAAGATGAGGTGCTAGGATCAAAATGTTAGACATAAATGAGATGTTTTCCATATAAAGAATCCTTAGGTCATTACCATATTCAGAACTATATTAGATAATACAATTTTAAAAGCTCATTTTCATGCTGATCTTCAGTTTTAGTAACTGTTGAATTTCGCACCACCACCTCTTATTCCTATACCAACTGCCTACAGGAAACACAGAAACTTAATTATTGACAGACTAAATATTTGCATCTTGTGGAAACCAGAATATTCCATAATTTAAAATGGAGCAAATATTTTCCCTAAAACCAGATTTTGCACTTAGTTGTGGGTTGCATTTAAAAATAGCAGTATAGAATTTTCAAACTGCAATTGGGATCCTTTATTCCTTCTGAGGTCTGAACATAGGTTATTTGCTTTCTTCTTTTCTTTCTAAAATATCTAATATTTGCCCACTTTTACCAAATATCTTTCCATGTGCATGAAATACCAGCTTTCAAATTGGTGAGCTGCTAGCTACTATAACTCTTTCAATTTATCAGTAATTTCCATGCCCTGTGGATACATTTGTTAAAGGCCACCATTTAAGGTTATTTTGTGCAAGAGGATCTTGTTTAAGAGTGTTCATGATGAAATTTTAGTTTTTCTTGCTTATCTGCAGTTCTCTGCAAAGGGTATACTTGATTAGCATCTTATTTGGGTAAAAAATTGCTTTTCTTTGCAGGGGCAGACTTCTAAGGAACTATAAACCACAATACATAAATCCTTTGAGAAATATAAGGTGCTATGTAAATAGCAAACATTAATGCTAATTTTATACCTTATAGATATCCTGCCTTTGAGAATTACCTTTGGGAAGTCTTCCCTGTTATAAGGTATCAGGAAAGCAACTCTGCTGGGTTGAGACTTGGAAATCTATTTTTTTGTACACCGAAATAAGGCTGTTGGAAATGGTTTCTATCACCAAAAGTAGAAGGGGCTGCTTTTCCGATGGTCAGCCCACTCAACAACATTCCTGTGAAAAGCATGTGGAATTAAAAAAACAGAAGATGGAGCCCAGTCTGCATTTGGCTACTTTCCTCCAATAGAACTTTGGCAAGCCATGGAGCCCATGGAAGACTTTCCACATCTGTAAAATGAGGATGAAGATAATTGTCTGACCTAGCTTTTGGAATTAAAAATAATCATGAATTTTAAAGTGTTACACAAAGTTGATTATTACAAAGATTTATTTATTGGTATATTGCTTCTCATCTGAGAACCACTATTTTAAAATGACTTTTACTGAACTATCTTTTGTATTTTTCTATTAGATAAATTTGAGGGATATTATAAGAAAAATGAAAACTCTTTTCTATATACTTTTTACTGTATAAAAGGAATTGAAGAAAGTTTTAAACCTTATGTAGTATCCTTATTATGAGTACACTTTTTTCCTCTCCCAGAATATGTGAATTTCTTTGAAATAAGAGCCTTCTATATTTATTTACTTTTAAAGTCATATGTAGCTGTTTGTGTTCTCACAGTGGCTTTTACACAGCTCTAAGTTAAATCCATGGTTTATATCTAGCAAAATATATGTGACTTGATGATGTGTATTTATACCACAGTCTTTATAATATATAACAGTGTACCATTGCATTGTGTTTGGTCACATTTCCTTTTCTTCAAAATGTCTTTACTTTTTCCTTCTTAAATAGTACATACATTTTGAAAACTACATTTTTTAATTTTATTAATTAATTTATCTTAATTAGGTATATATGACAGCAGAATGCATGTTGATTCATTGTACACAATTGCAGCACAACTTTTTATTTCTCTGGTTGTTCACAATATAGTGTTGTACCAGATGGGCAGTCATACATGTAGCTAGGGTAATGATGTCCAGCTCATTCCACTATCTTTCCTGCCCCCCAGAAAACTACATGGTTTTTGGAATGAGGTGATATCTTAATGTAAAAAATAATTTCTTCCATAAGACAGTTGATGTAGATAAGAGTAATTGCTGGTATATGTTGAACATTTATTATGTGGTAGACCCTATAATAAAAGTATAAATATTATCTAATTTATTTTCTTCCTATTTTTTCAAATGTAGAAATTGAGACTTAGATTAATAGACTCAGGCTCTTCATTAATAAATGTAGAACACTGAATTTCAAAATGATTTGTCAGAATCCAGAATTCATGTTGATTAATCATTTTATTTGCCTGCTTTTCAATCTAGTAAAAATAATATAATAGTGACTATTGTCACTATAAAATTGTCAAAAGTTGTAGAGATAGCAACTTATTTAAATATCTCTACCAAGAATATGTACAATTAAAAATGCAATATCTTAAAACTTTATTTACATATCTTTACTTGACAATATGATCAAGTGACTCTTTTGCCACCTCTTGGCTTCACTGGCAAGAATTATTTCAGGTTCTGTCTCCATATGTGATTTGGTGTAATACCCAGAGGAAGTATGTACCTCTCATTGACATAGAGAAACACTCCTAACAGTCCTCTTTTAAAATGTAACAAATACTTCCCAACACTTTCTAGCAATCTTTTGCTGTGCTTTGTTCCTCAAGGTTGTATTTGAAATGCCTTTGTTTCTCTATTTCTCCTGTGATCTTCAAATGTTAGCGTCCATCACCATATCTTCCATTTAGATTTGTTTACATGGAAAAATTCCATTTAGTACCTGCTCCTTTTGTTAAATGGTAACTGGCCTTAAATAGCCTCTTTCTTCCAATTTCATAGATATGGTTTAAAATCACACAGAATTGAAAAAAAAATGAACCCTAAGATCCTGTGGAGGAAGGATGATGTTTGATATTACAACAAGGAAAGCACTGTGGAGGTGACTTCTGAATTGGTTAATACTGAGGGGAGTAGGAATCTTGTGTGGGGTGCTCATGACCACAGGAGGGCTTTTCTTCCCCAGAAAAGCCACGTACAAACCCTTCTACTGCCACAGAGCATGTTCTTCTCAGAAGAGAGAAGCACTGTTCTGAAAGTCTTAAAAGATGCAAACCAGTTAGAGAAGTCATTTCCAGGAAAATTGGTCACTGACACAGTCATTTTTCAGAGAATCGAAGGACACAAGATTTCTGTCATTCCAGCTTGAGAACAGATTTATAAAATAACTAATAGGAATGAGAATACCTCTAACTAAAAGAAAGTAGGTTATCAAAACTCAGAGTGATCATTCAGAAACTATGTAATACCTTTGTAATTGTGCTACATTCCTGTGCAGACCCTCACAGGATGAGCATCAGGAACATATTAGAAGATGTGCTGATGGTGCAAATCAAACTATGAAAGAAAAAAAAAAGAGGAGAACAAGTAGGGAACTTTTTCTCTCAGTCAAACCTTGCCAAACAGTTTTACCAAACAATTACTGAAGCAGAATTGGAAACGAATTTCTCAACTTTGTCTTTTATGCTTTGTAATTTTTTCGTGCAGGGCCCATTTTGACCATGATATGATTTAGGCACAATTCCCAAGACTGCATATTATTAGAAGATCTACAAATATATGTGCATCTTGATAAATAACTTATTGGCTCTAAATTAGGAAAAGAAAACTGAAAAATTAGCAGGAATTAATAATGAATTACCCATACACAGTAACATTATATTACTTGTTTAACTGCAACTTTAACTGTTGTATCTTAGAAGATAAATGACAAGAAAAAACTGAAATATTTGTTCTCAAATAAGCCACATTATCATAATCTAAAACATTTACAACAAAGATATGCTTAATCTATTATGTGCATATTTTAAAACATGCTTGATAAGATATGCAGCGAAACTTTAAAAAGAGAACTGATTGCCTTAGGTCACCAAAAATAACACTATGTGTTATTTATACATGTTTGTTTTTGTTTTCTATTTCTATAAAAATCACCACAAATTAGCAAATTAGACAACACACATTATTATCACACAGCTCCCTTGTGCTAGAAATCAGGGCCTGGGTGCCTGGCTCCCTTGTTTAGAGTCTAACCAGGCTGAAGTCAAGATATTGTTGAGCTGTGAGCCTACCTGGAGGTGTGACTCAGTTGGCTAATATCCAGTCAAAAGAGAGTGACGTACTGTCATCTCTGTCACATATAACCTAGTCAAGGGAATGACATTCTGTCACCTTTACTATATTCTGTTTTGTAAGAAACAGGTCATAAGACCATTCTATACTCAAGGAGAGGGGTTACATAAATGGAGAGAACCACACCTCCTAAAGTGATTTATTTTAAGTTATCTTAGGATGCATCTGCCATAATGTTTAAAGCTATTTTTTTTCTTACTAAGGTTTTGTTCTAAAGTATGTACTCAGTTATTGTTAGGGACTTCTTTGGTTATCTCTATAAAGTTCTAAGTTAAAGAACACTTTCACTTAAGGTAGAGATGAATATTGGAACTAGTTTAGCCCATAGTAGACACAGAATTAATGAATTGCAGAGAAGATTCTTTGGACTAGAAAAGACAAAAGAGATACAAAAGAGAGAAGTCAGAAAAGGGTTTGTTACTATTTGGGTGTGTCATGTTCCTTGAGCATTCATGCACCAAATTTTCCAAGAAATTTTGTGTTAATCTTGAGTTGGAAGCTTTGTGTGAGGTCTTAGAGCAGGTTCAAGACATTGGAATAGCAGAACATAGAAGGCTAAGAAAAGACATCCAGTTAGGAGTGAAATTAGTATTACTTACTGGATTTAAGTGTAGTCTGATAACCTTGAGGACCACCAGCACCTGTCTTCCTCCTACTCATATTCTTCTGTATTCTCATTTCCTCAACTATTCATCTCTGCTCTTTTTGTTTTTGGATAATCTTTTATAACTTCTCTCCAGAGTTTGACATTTCTTTTATCTTATCATTTGAAGTCTCTTCTAATATATGTTTCTTGTGTATTATCATATCCTCAGTATTATTACTTTCATTTATCAATATAGAGGTGGGGGAGAAAGAGAGAGGGAGGGAGGGAGCGTGGCTTATATGTCAGTTGTAAAAATGGTGTGCTAGGATATGATGGCTTTGCATTTGCATAGTTGGGTATGTTTTCTTTCTTCCTGAGATACAGGACTCAGAGTCACCTGGGTCATGTAAGGGATACCTGGGACTTATATGGCCTTGGAAAGTGTTTGAGAATGGGATACAGTCAAGGGATTTACTGGAGAGGTTTTGCTTGTAGTTAGGACTTAGAACAAGACTGAGGATTAAAGTGAAACTTCGTTTCACAAACAGTGGATGGGGTTTGTTTTCTTAAGGAAGATTCCATAACTCTCAAAAATCACAAGGATTTGAGGGGCAAAAATATATATCTAACACCAGTACCAACATTTAAAGAGGGTGAAGGACAATTAGAAGGGAGGGTCTATGGATAATATTCTTACTCTGGAACCTGGTTTGCTGGGAGTAAAGCTCTGAAGTAATCCTGGCTTTGTTGAATGGCATTATAAAGCATGAGTTCAGCTGTATAAGTTCATGACTCTCAGTTTAAATTCCAACTGCAAAAAAGTAAGCTATGTATATTCAGAATAAAGTCACTTCTCTGTGGGAGTGCTTTATACCACCACCATCTGAAAACTTTCAAATTCACTATTTTTGATGTCAGAGCAAATAAAACCACATCTTTAAAATTTCACAGCTTGAAAATTTTCTCCATTTTAACTGTTGTATCTTCCAGTGATTGCCATGCTTGAGCTAGCCTCCTCAGCGGAAAGTTGACGAGGTGGAGCAAACCACTCGGTGTGCTTCTGTGATTTCAGCCATCTGTCTTTAAAGGCAGCACCCCAGAATGTGTCTATAGCATAGCAAGACACTTCCCACCTGGAACCCTAAGCTTGAAGTCCAGGCATTATAGGAAGCGGAGATTATGGGAAGATGAAGATTTAAAGAGGGAACAAGATAATTTATATGAGGAAAAGGTATAAACAGTTTGTGACAAGGAAAGAAAAGTGAAAGTAGGTAGGGAGTTAATTGAACAGCAGGAAGGAGATGGAGAGTTTCCAGGGACAATATTTTCCTCCCACTTTACAGCTGGGGAGCTTAATTTCCTCACTTTCTTTGATAATTATGGGGAAAGCCTCTTTAGTGCTAATAAATTTTATTGTTTCACTTATGAAACTTTCATTATTTTGAAAGAATGTAAGTCTGAATAGAGTTGTTTTAACACTTTTATTAAAATTCATGTTCTTTTTTTTCCCTTTCCCCTCACTTCCTCTTATATGTAATTTTGTATAACAATGAGGGTCTCCTTCCATTTCCATGCAATTTCCCTTCTCTCTCCCTTTTCCTCCCCCCTCTCGTCCCTATTTAATGGTGATCTTCTTCTCATGTTCTTCCTCCCTGTTCTGTTCTTCGTTGCCCTCCTTATATCAAAGAAGACATTTGGCATTTGTTTTTTAGGGATTGGCTAGCTTCACTTAGCATAATCTGCTCTAATGCCATCCATTTTCCTGCAAATGCCATGATTTTGTCATTTTTTAGTGCTGAGTAAACAAGAGAGAGAAATGAATTACAGTAGATGGGGTAGTGAGAGAAGATGGGAGGGGAGGGGAGGGGAGGGGGGATGGGAAGGGGATAGGAAGGGCAGCAGAAAACAACAGACACTAGTTTAGCAGTATGTAAAAAAGTGGATGTGTAACCAATGTGATTTTGCAATCTGTATACGGGGTAAAAACGGGAGTTCATAATCCACTTGAATCAAATATATAAAATATGATATGTCAAGAGCTTTGTAATGTTTTGAACAACTAATAATAAAAAAATAAATTAAAAAAATAAAATTCCTGTTCTTAGATACTGTATAAATTAAGAGATATTATAATTTAGATAAATTTCCATAAATAGGTTAAAATGCCTTTACTTTTGTTGACAAATTAAGAGCAAATAAAAAGGGCTTTAGAATGCATTACCATTAATTTTATCTATGTAGAATCACCTTTGAAATACATTTAAAAATAAACTTATATGATCATGGCCATGGTTTGGGTAAATGTCCCCCAAAGGCTCATGGGCTAAAGACTTGGTTCCTAGCTTGGCACAATTGGGAGGTGGTGAAAACTTTAGAAGGTTGGCCTCTAGGTAGCCTTTATCTTACTGAGATCTATGCCCTTGAATAATATTATGAGACCCTGGTGTCTTCCTGTCCTGTCTTTCACTTCCCGGCCACAAGATGAATAGATCTTCTCCACCATGTATTTCTTCTATGATGCGCTACCTTGCCACAGGCCCAAAGCAACGAGGCCAATTGATTAAGGATTGAAAGCTCCAAAACTCTGAGCCAAAATAAAGCTTTTTCTCTTTATAAGTCAGTTTATCTTAGGTATTTATAGGTATCTATTAGGTATAATAGGAAGCTGACTACATGATCATAAAAAAAAAAAAACTAAAGGAGACTCTAGGAACTGACTAAAGAAAAGAGGTTGCATTCTGAAATATCATATAGAAGTATGATTCAGAATTATTAGGCTGGACTTACTTGTAAGGAGCTTTCTCTTTAGAAGTTTCTTCTTGGCGAGTATAATATTATGTCATAAAACTTTTTCCTTCTGAATATGTCCTGGATGTAGAACTCAATTATGGAAGCCCGTATCCAAAATCTCCATTTAAGAGAGTAGATTTGTATAGACTAATTCTCAAACTAAGTGGGATTTTGGAAACTCCCCAATGCTGTTGCAGTCCCTAAGGGAACATTAAAATTAAGCAATAGACAGACAAGATAATTCTTTTTAAAGGCAGAGAGTGCTTCCTATATCCTGATACTTTGTTTTTTCAAGAAGCCACGTAGGTGATTCAATATACTACCCAGCAGAAGTTGGTAATTATGTAGGGAACAAAAATGGTTTTCTTATGTGAATTGTGTTCATATTTGGAAACACCTTATCTAGGATTAGAGAATAAATGCAGATGTTAAGCTTTGCTCAGTAGTTTTAGATGGAATGAGGGGATGTGTAAAACTAGGTTGAATTGCAATGATTTCCTTGCTGTTGAAAGAAGAAATAGCAGTGCATAATATTTTGAAAAGAGGAAACAACCACAGATTATGTTAAGTTTTCAAATTATAAGAAAGTAGTTTTCATAGATCTATGTTGAATGCTTAATTAATTTGAATAAATGGGTGATTTTTCAGGGAAGACTGTTACCCAGAATGAACACAATGCAGTATTGAAAATATGATGAAATAGAAACTATAGGCACACTTGAGGAAAATGACAAATGACGCCTCCTCCACAGTATGCAGACGAAAAATTACCAGGCTTTGGTTGTGAAGTGTGAAGGAACTATTTCTCTGCTATTTAAATTGTTCTGAAGTATAGAGAAAGGAGAAAATATCCACAATTCTTTTAGGAATTTTCATAAGTTTAAAAGTAAAAACTGAACACTTGCACAAAAAGGAAAAAACAAAAGCTAATCAAATGAGAAGAATTTATTTGCAAAAAATCCCATTAAAATACCAGCAATTTTATTATAAAATATTGCTTACAAAAAGAATAACATATTATGGATGAGAAGGATTGATTTCAAGAGGGCAAAGAAGAACTGATGTTGGAAAAAAATTCTTAATGTAGTTCATCACACAGGATGAGAGATTCTTTTAGCTTTTATTTCTCATCTTTCTTTTTATCTAATTCAGTTGTCTTTTCATCTCAGCCTGATCCTTCCTATGAGTTATCTTTTCACTCAAACATCATGACTCCCTATGTTTTACCAAGAATACAAAATATGTTCCTGAAAGGTCACTGTTAATCTTGAAATGGTTTTTAGAGGTATTATTTCCCTCTGAATCCCCTTTCACAAGAGAGTGGAGTATTATTGAGAGATTAATGAATGGTTTTTCTTTTTCTTTTTTCTCATCCTCTTATAAAAGTGATATTACTCAGACTTGGTATTTGTCAACAGTCAGGGTAAATGTTTAGCCCTTGGATCAGTTACAATAGAGAGATGATGGCATGGTCCATGCACACTAATCCTGGCTTTCTTTACACTGTTCTTGGGACCTGTCTCTGATGGAGTATATGAAATATTAGGGTGAGCAAGAGTTCACTAGTGTATGCTTTACTCTAGGGGATACATCTCCCCAAATATATCATACCACTCCTGGTCTTTCCCATCCCCATATTTGACTATATCCCCCCCATTGGGAGTTTCAGGCTTTTCTGGAAGATAACAATGGAAATAGAGGATGAGCTGTGAGAACCTGAGGGAGGAGGCTGGGGAAACTCCACTCTGCCTACCCAGAGACCAGTGTAGGTCTAGGACAGCTCTATTTTACTGATACTGACTTGGAACATTGAGTCAGGTAATAAATAGCAAATATGGTAGGATGGTATTGCCCTATTTTTAAAGTTGACATCATTTTACTAAACAGAGAGATCTAGGTGAGTTCACATCTGTTGATTTGCGTCTTATGATTAGGTCTAGATTTCATCTGGCATAATTTTTGATAGGATGTTTTACTTCTTTTACCTTCATAGATATTTTACTATGGTATCCTTATATTATACAGATGCCACCTGATATCTTCTTTTAATTGTTTCTTTTTGATGTAATACAATTTTATGATTTAGAGATTCTTAAAATGAGGGATATGTATCTATATTACCTGCGGATCAGAATGAGGAGATTCCACAGGCATAAGAACTTGAAGATAACTGTCATAAGAAGCCAAAGTGATGGTAATCATAGAATTTGGAAATTCTACTTATAAGTGGAACACAACAAAAAACTAAAACTCTTGAAAGGAGGAAGCTTCAGGTTTGGAAATAATTGGTATAGCTACCAGCTAGAGTGGAACACATCATTGATGGAACTTAGAGTACTCAGAAGGACATTTCCTCAAAAATGGGTCCACATTACCCCTACATTATAGAGTGCTCTGGTCCTGGTTAAAGAAACTAAAATGGAAGCCTCATAATGATCAAATTCTTTCCAAGCAACTTACTACTCAATAAAACTCAATAGCACTTATAGGAATACCAAATTATACACCTTTTCAACATCCAGCAAGTAAAAACATACCTAACATAATAGGAAATTGCCTTCTGTGTGAACAAATATGAAAATATAACTTATAATGTGCAGAAGAAAACAATTAATAAAAGAGGGATAAGTAAAACACAGATATTAGAAATAGTGAAAAAAGACAGCAAATCAATTATACTAACAACACTTTACAAGTGAAGATACAGAAGTACATGTATGAAGACACCAATAGTGTGACTTTACTTTGTGTACAACCAGAGACATGAAAAATTGTGCTCTATAGGTGTAATATGAATTAAAATGCATTCTGCTGTCATATATAATAAATTAGAATAATAAAAAAAGGCACCCAGGGCTGGTATTGTGGCTCAGAGGCAGAGCACTCGCTTACCATGCCTGAGGCACTGGGTTCGATCCTCAGCACCACATAAAAATAAAATAAAGATATTGTGTCCACCTATAACTAAAAAAATAAATATATAAAAAAGTACTCAGATAGAACCTCTAGAAGTAAAAAATCTAATGTCTAATATGAGATATGCATTGGATGGCATAAAAAGTAGATTATAGATTGGTTAAGAAAAGATCAGTAAATTTGCAGATATAGTGATAAGAAACTATTCGAAATGAAACAGAAAGCCAAGGTTGGTGTGGGGAGTAGTGTTCAGTGGCAGTAGTGAAATGAGTTTGAGATGAAACTCAATTCTGATTCTCTCCTTCTGCTGGCAGGTAGGGTCTATGTAATCCTCAGGCCTCTGCAGCTGAGAAAGCCTCTTTGAGTGTTAGCAGCTAATCCCAGCAGGGATTCTTGCCCTGATCAGTCTGGAAGGTCATAGCTGACAAAGCCAGATTTGTTTCCACTACTGAGTGGTGTGTTGCAGCTCTAAATGGGGGCCATGCCCTCCAGGGTTGCAATAAACCTCAGCAGCTCATCACCAACTTCTTTCTGGGTTCTTATCTCACAAATCCAAAGAATGAAATTCAGGAGACAATGGATAGCAAGAATGAAAGGAGTAGGATTTCTATTCTTCAAGTCTGTAGAATAGAAACAGAACTCTTACAGGGGCAACAGAGAACCCAATAAGTGTTGCTGCTTGAGTGTGCTAGTCTCAGGGTTTACATACCAGTTGGGTCAATGCTATTGGTCCACATTTATTTTGATCAGGGTTTGGAAAATTACCAATGTTATTGGTTAATATTTATGCTAATCAGGTTTTGGAAAGTACCTATACTATTGGTTAACCCTTGAGACTAAACTTGCATTTAGGTCTGCCATGTTGTTTTCTTGCTGCTCCTGGAAAACCAGGAGATTGGGCTTTAGGATTGTTGACACTCAGGGGTGTGGGGCTGAGGTGCTGTGCAAATCAGGCATCTGCACCAGGGTGAGGTTGTGCTGCCCTGACAAGATGGGTCAACTTTCCCTGGCTTGTGTTGGCCCTGCCTTGCTGCCACTCAGGCCCAGGCTTACATACAGGCTCAGCTCACCCCCTGTGTTACAACCAGTCCAGGCTTCTGCTCCATAGCTTCATCACAGCTTCTCTGTGGGGATTAGTAGGCTGGCTGTCTAGTTCAGCAGCTGGGCTGCCATGTCAGTAGGGCTCTTGCCTAGCATGTTCAAGTCCCTGGGTTCAATCCCAGAACCCCTTCCCCCACAAAGTAACTAAATGAAGAAAAGATGTTTTTTTCAAAAAAGGTACTTGAAAAATCAATTATCTATATACAAAAAATTCTTGATTCATATTTTTATTATTAAAAAATCATATATCTAAATTCAAAACTAAAACCAAAAGCTTCTGGAAAAATAAAATATTTTCACAGATAGATGTGTATATCAATTCAAACTTACTAAATTTATAAATTAAACCTATATAATTTATTTTTTGTCAATTTTATCTCAATAAAGCCTTAAAAATACACTTTTCAGTAGACAAATGAAAAAAGTAAAAATATCTCACAAATATATACTAAAATATTTTGTGTAAATATTTATTATATTATATATATATATATATATATATATATATATATATATATATATATTGATTAAAATAGAAAATTCAAGCCCAAGTGAAGCATGGCATTTTCTGAAATAGTAAAAAATTGCACAATAGTTTTGAAATAATCCAAATTACAAAAATAGAAAAGTATTCCTAAACTACAATTTAAAAATCCCACAAAAGCTCACAGAGAGCTGAATTGTCAAAATGTATGTGAAAACTGGTGAGTTTATACTAAATCAGATTTTAATCCAGAGTGTCATTATTTGCATGTGTAAATTGGTATTTAACATTAAGGAAAATTAACTTTTAGACAAGTTGACTTTTCAGGAAAAATGTTCTGCATCCAGATATGATTCTTAAAATTCATTTTTAATTTAAAAAGAAAATTTTAATAAATAAATAAATAATTAAAAATCTTTAAAGACTAAATCTTTAAAGATTTATTTAAAGAGCAGTTTCAGCTTCCCAGCAAAATTGAGAAGGGGTACTGAGATTTCATCTACTCCCTTCACTCCACAAGTGCATGGCCTCCCTCAGTATCAACATCTGCCAACAGAACCTACTTCTTTTAGGTGAGAGACGACTGGTCATTGCTTGTCTTTCTTGTCTAGATAAGAGTCTTTTGGCAAATGCTCTCTGTTAACCACATGATAACTTTGCTGTTTTTTCCTTTTCAGTTAGCAACACTTAGATTTCAGTTTGGTAGTTGGAGGCAATATACTTTGGTATAAACCAAATCTTGATGAGTTTATGCTAATCATGCTAACACCATCCTTCTTATCTATTAATTGATTTAGGGATAATCATTGTATAACACAATTCTTAGTTATGAGCTGTGGAGGAGTGAGTATCTGTTGAGGGATCTGAAAAAGTTTTCTAACTCTTTACAGAGAGATGAAAGGAAGTGACATTCTTCTCTGGTCTTTGGGCTATGCTGTGTGAAGATGTTATATTTGGAGCTACAGTAGCCATCCTGCAACTTGAGGAGACGAGTTTCAAGGCCAAATCCAATATGTTAAGAGTGGCCAAATGGAAACAAGGAAAAAAACTGTCTTTGGTGCCATTGACGAGCCCTAAAAAAAAAATGACAATCTTGAACGGGGCCTCTACTGATTAAGCTGTTTTCAATAATTTCTTTCCCAGCAGAATGCAACCTAGTGGGTTTAAAACTAAAATCCTGCCTCTAAACTGAATAGAGTATGTAAACTTGTTCCCAATCTTGCTTTAATCTTTATTTCTAATCTAATTTCCCTTTCTATTCTTGTATTCATCCTCTTTTTTAAAAAAACTTTTAGTTATAATACCTTTATTTTACTTTTTATGTGGTGCTGAGGATCGAACCCAGCACCTCACACATGCTAGGCGAGCACTCTGCCACTGAGCCACAACCCCAGTCTCTGTATTCATCCTCTTTTACATTAACCAACTCATTTTTTATTTTACCATCTACTGAGAAGTCACTCTATATGATTTTTCTTCCCCTAACAAAGTTATTAACATTTTTCTCAAAACTCAGGTATCCATCTCCTCTGTTCAGCCTTCCTCAGCTCCCTCAGGAAAAATTGTTTTTCCTTCCTCTCATCTTGCTACTACAGGCATTTTCCTCTCATATTGCATTTCTATATTTGCATTTCTATCTACCTGATACCTTGAGCTTCTTAAGGGCAGAGAAGTCATTCTATTTAGGATTATATTTTTCCCCACTGAATTGATATAATATAAATGCTGATCATATATGGCACAGATATGAAAAGAAGGTGATGGAGAGCTAGTTGCTCTTCAGTGCATTGATCCCTGTACAATGAACTCTTTGGCCAGTGCATGTATTAGTGACAGTATCTGAAGGCTTTGTGGGTTCAAGTTTTCTTGGGCTCCAAAAAGAAGGAACAATTAGTGATACCCAGGCCAAAGGAATGTAACATGAATGTTCCATCTCTGTCTGTAGTATAGTTTATTAGGAAGGGTGTCTGTCATGATTGAGTGAAATAAAACTGAGTATTTCCTGTCATTTTTCCACATATTTTGTTTTAAGTGAAGATAGCTCCAATTTGTTGAAGATGGGGTGAGGAAATAAATAAGTTCAAAAACTGACTAGGATAGAGAAAGCAGGAGGGGAATAGTTGGCTGCTGTTTTGATCATTAAATGTTCCTTTAAAGACTTGTCCTCTACGGGAGGAAAGTTAATTCAAATATCTGAACACCAGGTTCAGTTTCCATACATCTAAAATGAGAATTGTACAGCTGCCTTCCAAGACCCTTCAGGATCTGACCTCCTAAGCAGAGATGGAAATTTTTCTTTTACTGGAGAGATGTTTTGCACTTGATACTCTTTGTCTTGAGTGTAGTTCATTAGCAATAATCAAAATAACAAGAAAAATGAAAAAATTATCTCTTCATTATTACAGTTAGTTTCAGTGAGTGGCATCAAGATAATGGTGGGATAGAATAGAGATTGCAGAGAGCAAAAGTCTCTGACATTCACTCAATAGCATTCTATTTTATGGTTTTAAGAAATTTTAGAATTGTACATAAAATATCAAAAACTATGAATAATACTTTGGCTCTGAGAATTCTAAATGACCATTATACTACTAAGAAACAGTTCTTCTCTTGGAGTATTTTCTCATTGAAACAAATGCTTTGCCACAATGATATATTTTACATTTGGAATAAAGTGCACATTCAGAAGTTAGAGAATTTCTAATGGGCTTCAGATGGCTTTTCTTACTGCAAGAAAAATGCTATATTCAAGAAGAAATCTTTTAAGAGAGTAATAGAGTGGTATTTGTATTTGGAAGACTAATTATCCTGGTATAAGTTTCTCTTTTGGAAGTACCTCCAGAATTTAATAATTTCTCACTTTTCTTGGTCAGCTCAGAAAATTGAACATATGAAAAGTAGAATTGAATTGTATTTTTCATCTTTAATATCAATAACCTGGAATGAGATTTGCATTTTTTTGGGAAAAATCAGAGCTGTCTTAGCTGTAAAATTGCTCTGTGTTTGCAGCAAGTAAAAATTTCATAAGATTTCAACTGCAAGTTAGAAAAGGTCAAAGTTATTGAAATACTGTTAAAATTCAGAAATGATTAGAAACATTAGAATGGTATTGCTTATTCAGTAGGTCAGGTAGCTTAGAGGAAAGTCTAATGAGGAGGTAACAGGAAAAACATTTGTCTGGCCTAGGCAGGCTGGGATTGCAGGTAAGTAAGGCTTGACCCTTACTTTAATAGCTGAGGGAATTTGTACAATCTTCAAGCCTTCTTTGGCCACTGTTAACCTCATTTGTGAAATGAATTTGAGGAATTACAATATAATTGAAGTGTCTTCTGGTATATAACTTATTATTTCCTTTTGGGGAGCCATTCTGCATGTGACTTGGAGGAAATGGAGATGGAAAGAAGTTTCTTGTTTGAAATTCATTTTAAAATCAGAAAATTAAAGTAGTTTAAACAAATATTCCATATCTACTATGTACTAGCTACTCTTCTAGGTGATAGAGATCTAGAAGACAGTGTTCTTGCCTCCAGTCTCTCTCAATTCTAAATGTTCTATATTTCTTCACTGGTACTTGCAAAAGAAGAAAGAAGGATTATTGCATAGAAAGTTTGTTTCAAATCAACATTTTTCCCCTCATAGGAAAGAAATGAAAAATCAGTAACATTCTTTCAGGCTTACCAGTGTAGTGAATAAAGCTAAATTCCATCTGCTCTAGGGTTTTATCTGGCGTTGGAGCCACACCTCTTGCAACTGAAAGCCAGAAATGGCAGAAAGATAAATCGTTCTCCATCAGAGTCCAATGGATGACGAAAGTTTGCCTGTAGATACTCTAGTTCCCTCCCTCCCTGGATTGGATAACTCTGAGGTGTATATTTTATACTGATTCTTAGGGTTTCCAGGGAGATTGAGGTCCACTGCACCCTGTATCTGCTACACTTCTTCCACATCTCATTTTCCCTATGGCTTTAGTAGTATTTCTTGGAATCATCTTCCAAATAAATCAGCTGGACCTAAATCCTCATCTCTGGGTCTGTTTCTAGGAACTTGATCTGGTAGTATATAGTTCGATCATACTCATTGCCCCATGGTATATTACTGTTACATGAATACACCTTAAATTATTTATATATTATTATGTCAATGAACATTTGAGTTGTTTCCAAATATGGTTATTGTTAATAATATTGTTACAAACTTCTAAGCAAATTCTTTGGTAAACATATCATTGTGGAATTTCTGGGTCAGAATATTGCATATGTTCAATTTTAGTAGATGATAATCTATTTTTCAAGGTGGTTTTAACAATTTATACTGCCTTGAGGAGTGCATAAGAATATAGTTACTACATATCTTTGTCAGTATTTGTTATGACCTGTCCTTTTCATATTTGTTGTTCATCTAAGTATATAGTGGCATTTGTAATGTCTTAATTTCATCATTTGATGATAAGTGATCTTGATCATACTTTTAAATATCATTTGCATAATTGTCATTTGGATATTCTCTTTTGTGAAATGTTGATCATATAGATTGAATGTGTCACCCAAAAATTCATATGTTGAAGCCTCAACTCCCAATGGAACTGACTTTGGAGACTGGGCCTTTTTAGAGGTAATTAAGGCCAAATGAGCTTCATAATAAATATGATGCCCTGATCTTCTGGGGATTAGTGTCCTTACAAGAAGAGACAAGATGTCTCTCTTTTCCTACCTTTCCCTCTTTTTTTTTCTTTTTCTCCTTTTCTCTCTTTCTTTCTCTCTATGTACATATAACGTGGAAAAGCCATGTGAAATTATTGTAAGAAGATGGCCATCTGCAAGCCAGGAAGAGAGGACTTATCAGAAACTTAATCTGCTGGCCCCTTGATTATGGACTTCTAGCCTCTAGAACTGTGAGGAAAATATATTTGTTATTTAAACCACATAGTTCACATTACTTTTTAAAGGAAGATCTCTGATCAATGAAGATTTTGGCCCTAAGAAGTGACATTACACTGCAAAATATACCTAAAAAAATGTCTTTGGAACTGGATGATGGGTAGAGACCAGGAAAGTTCTGAGATGCATGGTAGATAAAACTAATATTGTTATAAAAGGATTGTTGGAAGAAATATGGATGTTAAAGGTAATTTTGGTGAGGAAAATTGATCTGGAATGTCTCTATCTTCTTAGATAAAAATGTATATATAATCATATACAGAATGTTGGACTAAATCTGGACACTAAATATCTTTCTGGTAAGGTCTCAAATGGAAATAGGAAGTTTCCCACTGTCCCTATTGGTCTGGAATCTGGCCCTAGGGTGATTTGGTTAGGTGGACAGTGGCCCAGAGTGTGGAACCTGATGAAAGAGGTGAATGGGGCTATGAACTCTGCATTGATTAGGTGGTAAAAGAAAGGTATTCTAGCAAGAGAGCCTTTTACTCCTCTCTAGGGATTGTCTAGCCCTGGGTGGGGCCATCCCTCCACGGACTACAAGACCCCAAGATGTCAAGGCATAACATATATGGAAGATTTCATCAATACATTTCTCATGTTGGGACTGAAGAGGCCTCAATTTAGTTCTGGAATTAACAATCCAAGTTTTTTTCATTTTGAAAAAAATCTTTACTGATTTGAGAATACTGTCTTCATGCTTCACTCATTTCTGTGTCCTTTGTAACTTTTGATAAGTTGTAGGTTTAAAAAGTTGTCTCTTATTCTTGCTGAAAATTTATCTAGTGAGAAAAATGTTTTGCCTTTCAGTCTTGTCTTCACTTAAACAGTTGAGTCTTTCTACGTGACTGGCGTCTTCTTTTTACCCTCATTTTTTGGATCCAGAGGGAAGGTTGTTTGTTTGTACTAGCAACGAGATGACTTTTATCTCAAGCATTGTGGATCTTTGTTTAAATCTTCCCTTCACAGCTAGAGGTAAAATAGAAGTGTTAGTATTTAATTTATCCCCTCCTTGTTTATTTTGGGATCTGTAGGCCATAGGCTACACCATGCAGGTGAACTTCCCTGTGGTGGTTTTGCATGTCTTTTTTCACTAAATTTTCTACAATCTCACTTTTTTTTTCCTCTAGTACTTCATTGCTGACAAGTTTTCCGAGTTGTTTAAAAGTAAGCGTGGCTCATTTGTAATTAACATAGAATTATTAAAATTACATTATTATATGCTACATTAGGTTGGGTTCCCCACACAGAGTCTGAGATGAGAAAATGGTTTCTTGATGGAGTTGCCAGAGCACGATTTGCCTCAGAGATTTTTTTTTTTTGGTACAGTCTTGGGGGAAAGGAGGCTGAATTTTTGTACTTGGTTTATTAGGTAGCTATTGTCTGTAGGTTTTCATAGGGACAGATGGGGAGAAGGCAGTGTGTGGGGGTGACTTGGTCCCATTAGTTGAGGAGAAGCTTCCAGAGAAGAAAAGAGTGTGAATCATGAACCAACAAGAGAGCTACTGCAGGTTGGACAAAGGGGACCTTCTGTGTGGGCACTACCAGTGGTTTCTGCCTGGGCTCCAAGGGTAAGCAGTAAGGGAGATGTAGTTTCTCCTTATATTCTGGTCACTGGATCTTATGTTAAGTAGATTCTTCAATTCTGAGTAAGTGAACATCTAAGGTCACAAAGGAGTTTATGATTTCAAGAAGGCATCTGACAAGATGAAAATTCTTAATAGCTACGCTTCCCATGACATGAGTTAATTTTAAATTTAGCAGAAAATAAGTACTAAGCATATACTGTGCTTACTAGTGTTTATCAAAAATATAATTCTTCCCAGAGGTAGTAGAGTATGCTAATTATCCACCAGAGTTCCTTTTATATTCAAATCCCCAACAACCTGAGGTGTAATGGAAGTTGTCAATCTAGAAAAAGAAGCCAATTTAAAATGCATTAATAGGAAAAACAACAGCTGTTATAAATAGTGCTTCATATGCCTTTTAAGTATGGTAACCTGCTCCTGAGACTGAAAGGAATTAGGGCTAGAGGAAAGTTTCATATCTAGTGAAAATTAAAATCCAAATTTCTGTTCAATTCAGTTTTGCATAATACACTGGTGCTCAGTGACCAACACTTCTAGGTTTGATGGGTGGCCAGCAAAGAATGCCCACAGTGGATCTTGTAGGCTTCTACCTACATTTTTAGAAAATCAATAAAACAAATTAACTTATTCAGTTGTGGTTTTATAACATCCTGAGTCCTAACATACACAATAAATATCCATGGTTAAATTGTGGTTAACTTCCATAATTCAAAGCCTAATCATGATAAAATGTGTTCAGAGGAGAGAGAAAATACAGCAATAAACCACAGAAACTTTATTTTTTAAGGAGAGATATGGGATGTGTTTTAAGAATTGAATGATCTAGAGTTCTTAAAATAAGGATTTGATTATAAACGGACTTGGGTATCAATTTTATAATAGGAGTCTTCATTTTTTTTTGTATATTGTAGTAGACTGGAATTTCAAATGTGACAGTCATAAAAATTCACTGCTCAGATCCTCAGTTAAGAGAGCCCTGTTGAATGGTGGCTTCATCTACTGGTCTGGTAGATCTGACACTGCCTTGGTGCTAGGGCCACACTTCTTGTAAGAAACTCTCAGCCAATGATTCAGTGTTGCGAATGTATGAAAGACAGCCTATTATTGCTAGATGGTGGGCCCATCTCTGTGCCTCTGAATCAAGTATTCCCCATTGGCTTGGCTCAATAATTTTTAGAACTGCTCTGCTGTCTGATTCCTCCTACCTTGTCCTTATTTCCTTACCTCCTTCCATGGGAGTCATGATCTGAAGGCACTCTCTCCCTTCTCCTGCTCTCTTCTCAAATAAATCACTTGCATGCATAATATCAAATTGCTCTTTGCTTTGCATTGAATCTAAATGAACACAACTGATAATGACAGTGGCAGGATGAGGATATGAACTCACTAAACACCTAGTAGGCAAAGAAGATGCATCCTGAGCAGATCATCCCTGGCACAAGTTGATGGTCCAATTGCTAAAAATGTCATCAGTGGTAACTTGGGAAATATTTGATTGAGGGGAATACCCTTTCAGTTGTGATGTGTCAGACATTTGAGTGATATGGAGTTGGGGTAACAATTATTATGCAAATAGCAGCATTGACTTGTTAGTAGGAAGTTGTTTGCCATCCTGCAGAGGGAGAATGAGAAACTGAGAGCTGTTAAAAGCCAAGTGTGGAAACCAAGAGGCTTCTTTGGTTGCTGACTGAGTCCCTTAGAAGAGCAGCCACAGCTGCAGAGCAAAATAAAGATTTGACAGAGTGAGAGTCCTCCAGAGACATGTGAGTGCTCATTATCTAAGAATGGCTGTTTTGCTAAACTCAGCATTCTGCTTTGGAGACTGGGAAACCTGAAATTTAGAGCGGGATTTTGGGTGGATAATATTGAGGACAATGACTCTGCAACTTCTCTAGAATCCTGGAAAAATTAGTTCAACTTTTTATTTTTTAGAGAATTCTGCCGTGGACTCATCTATAGAGGATAAAAGGTGTATCTCTTAGGAACTCTTCCTAGTTCCTTTCCTGAATAATTGAAGTTAAATTCCAATATATCTTAGTTGCTTGATCTGAGATATGGGATATATATATATATATATATCTATATATATATATATATATATATATCTGATATATCCTATGTATAAATAATCAGGGAGAAACTACAGACTGCATGCATTGCAATATTTAGTTATAATGTACTGTACCTGTAGGAGCCAGGGGGAGTGTGCTAAGTGGAAGAAACTGTCTTCACAGAATTCTGGAATATCCTTCTGAAGGCACACAGTTTCAGAGGTAACACTCTGAGAGAATGGTGTACTGTCATTCAGGATATAATAGATGCCTTACCAGAAGACTCTTTACAGTCTTATGTTCCCAATAAATGGAATTTATACACCTAGGAACAAAGGAATTCCACCAGGAATGCACTTACATGTCACCATACCCAATGACCTACTGGGAGACTTTGTGCTTCCTGTCCCCCCAGCTTTAAACTTTCAGAATTGGAGGACTTGGTCTCCAAAGGAAGCTTGCTATTGACAAGAGATACAGCAAGGTTTCCCTTAAACTATATCATTTATTAGTGCACATTGGACTTTTTGTATCTAGGAACTTTCAAGGAAGAGTTATCATCATGACAGAGGTTTGCAACTCTAACAGAAGGTAGATGTAAGGCACTTTTATACATGGAAGCAGGAAGATATATGCATGATGCTTAGGTGACCCACTGGTGACTCCTGGTCCTTTCTTGTCCCACTGAAACTATGAATGATTAAGTACAGCAATGCAACCAGAGAAAAGTATGATTACTGAGCTCTCACATCCATAAAAAGGAAGCTTTGATTCACAGTAGGAGTATACCATCCAAAGCTATTGATAAAAGAGAGAGCATGGGAAATTTAGAATGGCCAGTTGAAAAGGATGAGGAAGTACTTGTTGTATCTCTATGACCAAATACAATGCTGGATCTCTAGTGCATCCTACTAACCTCCCTCTTATGTGTTTCTCCTCAGGAAGACTCATACAGGAACCATGGAAAAGCCATTATTGAGACTTGTATGGAGACATATTTCTGAACTACATGAGTGGTGGATGTGGTCACTATGGAAATTCACTGCTAGATCTCCTGTTGCAGGGGGCCTACCTGCATTTGTTCCCTGAATTATCTATCACAGTACTTGCAACATAAACTTGCTTTGTACTAGCTGCTGAGTGACTAAGCATGGCAGGGGTTCTAAGGATAACCCATTCTAGTCAGAGGGTGGGGCAACTCATATGAACAGCATATAACATACTAAGAATATTTACATAGGGAATATATATATATATATATAAAACTTAGTTTATAATTTTTAATAAAAGCTTTTAAATATAAAAAGATCACAATGAAAAGTGGTCAGAGACAATGAAAATATAGAGATAGAGATAACCAGTAAATATATGAAATAGTCTCTTCTTTCATCATTAAAGGAATTTTTTAAAAATTTATTTGTAGTTTATAGTTGGACACAATATCTTTATTTATTTATCTTTATGTGGTGTTGGGGATTGAAACCAGGGCCTCGCCCGTGCTATGTGAGCGCTCTACTGCTGAGTCCCAGCCCCAGCTCTAATTAAAGGAATTTCAATAAAATCTCTAAAAATTAGAGGATTAAAAACAATGAGATATATTCTTATCTTTCATATTTTCAAAAATTGTTTGAGTTAACCTAGTGGTGGAGAGTGTTGGGATGTGGGGAAGCTTATATAAAAATTTTTGGAAAATAGTAATTGTTGAAAAATTTGGGAAGGATAATTTTCATATTTATCCAAATTTTAAGTGACATTTCCTTTGACCCAACAATCCCATGGCTAGAACATTTTCGTGGTTGCATAAGTAAAAGGACACTGAACTACATCATTATTTGTAATAACAGAAACTTTGTTCTGACTAATAACTGATTGATGATTACTGTGTATCAAACACTGTTCTAAGTATTTTATATGCATTAGCTTATTTAGTTCCCACATCCTATTATGATAGTAATTAGTTATTCTCTTTTACAGATGAAGAAACTAAAGCACAGAGAGATTAAGTCACTTGTCAAGATCTGGTTAGTACTGGAAATGGAATTGAACCAAATTGTCTGGCTCCAGTGTCCATTTTCTTAACCATTTATATATAACTTCTTTATAAACTGAGGCACAGTTTCACAATTGTTTATTCACAATTCTGAATGTCATTTCTGATAACCAAAAACTCTACTAATACCATATTTGGTAAAAATTCTGAGCTAATGAAACTTATTCAGCAGTAAAACTCTAAGTGAATCAATACAAAGCTATTTATAGTTGTTATTATTTAATTTCACTAAGCAATATATTAACTGATGTTTAAATTTAGAGGTATTAAAGTATTTGATTATGGATGATGTCCAAGACTGCTGGAGATATTTCATAATATATGGTATATACAATATGTAGGATGACTAAACAGATACTTAAGAGAGAAAATCAAGAGTAATGGAAAATTGGGTGAGAAGTGAGGGAAAGACTTGAAAAGGGACTTATGGATTAATTATTTGCAAATATATATGGATTATTGAGGCATTTACTGAAACAGAGAGCACTGCAGTGGGATGAATTTTTGAAGAAGCATGAGTCCAGTTTGACGTGTCTTTGACACATCACCTGGGTATCAAGTGGACAGTTGGATATATTGATATAGAAGTCAAGGAAAACTGTCTGTGGAAGAATGAAATTTGTGTTTCAGAAGTAGAATATGTGAAATCCTGCTGAGAAATCAGCAAGGCAGGACTTTATTTTTCTAGTCGTTATACACAATCCTTCTCAAATGTGGTGTCATCCATGAAGGCTTTATCAGAATTTCCACAATCCCTTCACTCCTTACCAACTTCAGCCCCTATAGACCTAAAAACTTCTTGTTTTATATTATATTTATATTTTGTGATCACTTATAGAAATATGCATCAAATAGTATCATTAGTATTAGATTGGATTTCCTGTTCACTAAATATTGATTGCAGTTTTAGATGATAGATAACTTCAGTAAAACCTGTTTCCTTGGAATGTTAATGGTAGAATTTTCTATTGAAGAGTGTTAGTTGGAAATGGAGAGTAAAAAATACAGGGGTTGTTTTCAAGAAGTTTGGTGTTTAAGAATAGAGAGAAGTGGAGGTGGAGGAGGCTGGGAGGCTAGAAAGAAACTTACTGAGACTTGGGCATGCTTAGGAACAAGATGGGAAAGGCATAATCAGTATGCATCTTTCCTGAGTAAATGGGATGGGAGAGAGAATGTGGATGGAGGGAGAGGCTTTAGAGAGGAGCCTCTAAAGAGCACTTGCTCACTTGTTTCAGGAAGGGAGATTCTGTATGTGGATTCTGTGAGTGCAGTCCTCAATGTTTTGAATCAAGAGTATGAAGAGATCCCATCAGATAGCTTTATGTTAGTGCCTCATCTTCTGTGCCACGGTGTGGGGTAAACTTGGAGATTTCACAAGGCAGGTTTGAAATAACTCCTCAATGTAGCAGATCATCAAAGAGATCAGCAGGACATTGCCATGCAGTTTTCAGACTCCATTGAGATGAGAGTTAATGGCTTTTCTTTTGGTACAAAATTGCAGCTCCTTCTCTAGCAAAACTTTCTCCTAGGAAGGCTATTAGAGTACAGGAGCTAGAGATATTCCCAACAGAGATTGCTGTGCTCCTTCAGCAGACCCATCCCTTTTTAATTAAGGAAATTTGCCCATTTCTAAACAATGATTACAGCTGAATTACTAAAATAAAAATTATGGGGTAGCATTTAAACAAAGCTTGTGTTCAGGATTCAGATGGCCTTTGCCAGAATCCCAGCTCTGCATTTATTTAGTAGGGTATCTTTGGGAAAATTAGTTCACCTCCCAATGCCTCAGTGGTCTCATTTCTAACATGGATTAATGAATGGAAGATACTTGCATATAATAAGTAATGCTTGTTCATAATAAGTGCTCAATTAGGACTCTTCCCAGGGCCAGAGAGAAAGTGGAGGAATGAATGGGCCAAGCAGCCTGGCTTCAGAGTCCAGGGCATTTTTAAAAAATATTGTGCTCTACTGCTCAGACAGCCCAAATGTTAGCTACAATTTTTAAAATTTATGACTATCATCTAAAGAAGTATGACTTTTAAAGTATGCTCTCATTTTCTGTTTGCTCACTAAAAGTCAATAAACAATAAGTACTTCATAAAACATATTCTTGCAAGACTGTCCTTGGGTGATATAGTGGATTGACATTTTTACAATGTGCTGCATCTAGATCCCACTCAATATGGTGGCATTTAGAGTCCAGTACAGGGGAGTGTATAAAATGCTATCTTTGTTAGCATGAAACAAAATCTTTCAGGAAAATAAAATGGACATTTAAATGAGGAGAAATTGGTACATGCTAGATAAATGAGTGTTTTGTATCTTTCAAGATAAAGTGGTTGCAAAATCAAAGTTTTCAGGTTTTGAGCCTAAATTCATAAAATAATGACTTTTCATAATAATTATACATTTTTTGTTAAAGAAAAGGAGAGGATAATATATTTATCTCTGTAGAGTTACTGCTAATTCCCTGTGGTATGTCTTAAAAGTAGGAAAGATAAATTAAAAATTAACAAACAAGAAACATTGATTTTTCTTTTTGCTCCAATTAGGAAGATCAACTCAAAAGTGAACAAAAAAAATTTAAAAGAATAAAAGGTGAGGACCAGAGTAAACAGTAAATATACCAAAAACTCCTTCTGGAATACACTAAAGCTATCAAATGAGATAAATAGCCTCTAAAAATGTGTTTTTTTTAAATTTTTTATAGTTATACCTCTGGGAAAGTTAGGATTAGGTTCTATTTAGACAATTTTCATTAAATTCAGGAAAGGTTGCTTTGTTAAATCATACAAACACAAAAATAATACTATGGTTTACAGTGAAATATTATCTTATATTGTCAAAATTCAGTCAGATTAAGTATCTCCAATATGTCATAAAGCGATATTAATTTATGTCAAAAATAAAATTCCACACTTTCCTTACTCTCAACTTACTGAGAATACGTTAACTGGCATTGATTTAGTTATTCACTCAAACCCAAGCATAAGCTTTAATTCATTCATTCCTCTGCTTCCTTTGGTACATTACCTGGTCAGGATGCCTTTATTTCCTGAGTCATTCCTATCTCTCTCTCCCCATTGTCACGGTCTTATCTTGACCTCTCATAGTTTCTGGCTTCAACTATTTTCATAGCCCTGAAATGGACTCCCTGCCCACCCTTGACCATGACTCAGATTATACAGAACCATTTCAGCTCTTCTCCCTTTGCCTACAGAATCACCTGGTTCACAGGGAATATCATACCCTTACTGATCTGGCCCCTTCCCCTTTGTCTACTATCTCATCTGTTGTATTTTGTTATCTTAAGGTCTAGCCATGGTCGACTGCTTGGAGCTGTTTGAAGGCAGCACTTTCACAGTGGCAAGTTGTCAATGAGCCAAAGCTTACTATTCTGTCTAGAGCACTTCCTGGTATATTTCTAGTCATTGTACACAATCCTTCTCAGGTGTGATGTCATCCATGAAGACTTTGTCAGAATTTCCACAATCCCTTCACTCCTTTCCAACTTCAGCCCCTATAGACCTAAAAACTTCTTGTTTTATACTATATTTATATTTTGTGCTCACTTATAGAAATTGCATCTAATAGTATCATTATTATTAGATTGGATTTCCTGTTCACTAAATCTTGAATGCATTTTATATGTGATTTCACTTCATTTCCTAATACATTCTACATTGCATTTTATGTATATTCTTCACACATATTTCTTAATCTAAAGATCAGATTAGGTGAATTGGGGTTTTGCAAATACTGATAGACTGTCATAAATTCAAAATTTAATTTTTATACAGCCAGAGATTTCTGAATATCCTTTGTGAATTCAAAGTATTTGTTAATTGACTAGCTCATTTAATGGGAGAGACTAGCCATGTGTCAGGAATAACTGCATTTTTTTTATACATGGAATTCAATGACTGACTTCTTAGCTTCTCACAGTTTTTTCTATATTTATTTTATTTTATCTCCTGATGTGCTTTTGTTCACTATTTTCTCTAAAGAGTATTCCCTGATATTTCTTTTCTGCTCAGCAGCTCTCAGTATTTCTACATGTTGCTAGTTAATCCCTGGACCTTTCAAAATGATTTATGAATGTCTATGTTTTTATAAGATAATTGCCTAGTTTTCAAATAATAAAAACTTAGGTTCCTGGAATGCCCAGGGAATATCATTTTTTTCTCCTCCAAGTTTAACGTTTTAATCATTTTTTAACAAACTATAAAATTTATTTTACTTGTAAAAGTGTAACATCAATTTGCCATATAGACAATATGACCTCTACAAGCATATAAAAATTCTAATTTTTTCCTTGATATTTTTTATATTAATTTTTAAATTTGAATATTTTTCCCCTGAAAAATGGTGACACATTCATCTCTTGAGAAAATCATTATTTGATGGTAGATAAGCTGTCAATTATTTTTCCTTTATCCTCATTATATAAGTCATGTTTATATATCTAGAAACATGTTTCTTTATTTAAATTCTTTTTAGTTGTAGGTGGACAAAATACTTTATTTTATTGTTTATTTTTATGTGGTTCTGGAGATCCAACCCAGTGCCTCATACATGGTAGGCAATCTCTACCACTGAGCCACAACCCCAGCCCCTGGAAACATGTTTCTTTGGGATGTTATATTTCATTTTATTGTGTATGAGAAAATAATTTAAAATGTACCTTTTGTGTCCTAGAAGTAGTTGTATTCATTTCATATCAGTAACTTAAAAATCAATGAAAACACATCCAATTTAAAAATAATTTGGTTTTTAGACTTTGTTACATTGCACTTAATTTCCACCATAGCTTCTTCCACAAACACTCATCCCCGCATAAAAAAGATAAGGACTAGAATCTCAGTTTGCACTAAAAGCTGTGGAGGAGCAGGGTTTGATCTCACACTTGGTGCTGTGCCCAGTATGTGGCAAGACTGTGCGGTTCATGAAATCAACATTATTATTACTGTCGCAACACCAATAATTTCAAGGAAGAACAACCTCTAATTTAAAAATAAAAGTGATTCAGCACTAAATATGTTCCTGCTACCAGGAATCTTGTATATCGGAATACTTTTAAAATAACATTTGAAAACTGTAAGTTATGGAATGTTGACTTCTGAAGAGAAGTTAAAGGAAAGAAAAAAAATAAAAGACATTTTTGAGTTTATCTTAAGGATGGATAAAAGTTGAGTATTTGACCATTTAAAAATTTGCTGTAGCCATAATAAAGAGGAAATTCTTTTATTACCATTACTTATTATTATGAACAGAGTGGAGATTGTTTTCTGATGACTTTCTCCATCACTATAAAAGCAATTTATTGAGTTTCTCAGTGCATGTAATGCTCTCCCAAGTCTTACATGAACAGAAGCATATGTTTTGGACTATTTATAGGGAAATACTTATATATTCATTCCATCTGGGAAGTCTATACCTTATCTTACACAATGATATAAGCATTCATTGCCCAGAACAATGTAGAATACAGCAATAAACACTTAGGTTCTACCAACTTTAGAAAACTTTATTTCAAAAATGAAGAATGAGTCTAAGTAGTGGAATCACACAATCTTTTGATTTCACTAAATCCTCTTTCCAATTCCCTCAGCTTTGACTGACACCATTAACCATTTTCTCATTCTGAAAGCCTGGTGGGCTCATGGTATTTATTACAATAGCTTTCATATTTCTCTCTTTAGATCTCTTTAGATGGTGCCTCTTTCTTTTGTCCCTTGAGTTTGGCTCCTCTTAGGGATATTCTAGTCTTCCTTTATTTTTTTCTCCACATATCTTCCTAGTGATTGTTATAGCTTGAATTCTACATCTTTCAGCTCTACTAAGCTATATAAAGAGCTTTGTATAGATTTCTGAATTCATTCTTTTATCAAAAATTATTAAGAATTTCTATGTGTCTGTGCTAGGTGATGATGGGGAAATAAAAATGAGAAAGATGCCATTCCACTCATTATTATCTCAGAACCTATACAGAAAGATGTGGAAACATTCCCCAGTGCTGTTTTATAAAGGATAGATTAGGAACGTAAAAACATACCACAATGGAACGCAGGGATGAGTCACCAACTTCATTGTTTTAGAAAAGGTAGTTCGAATCAGGAATGAACCAACTACCAGCTTTCTCTCCCTTCAAGCATTTCAACCACCTGCTGACTACTTGTACCTAGAAGGTTCAAACAAATGCATTGTTTACTTCATACCCACTGTTAGCAAAATCTTCCTGATGCTGCAATTTGGAGCAAGAACCATGAAGACACCATGTTCAAAAATGGCAGTGATTTAAAGAAGATCCTAGAATCTTGATATTTTTCTAACTCAGTTGCTGCTCTTGTTATAATTAGGAGGACCTTAAAGGACTCAGAAAACAGATAAAAAAGAAAACACTGGAATATGTCTGTTACTGTATGTGTGCAGCCGTATATAGTAGGTGGAAAGGATTGGTGCTTCAACTACAAGTGTGGACAGATGGTGTATTAGTCAGCTCTTCATTGCTGTGACCAAAATACCTGACAAGAACAACGTAGAGGAGGAAAAGTTTATTTTGGGCTCATGGTTTCAGAGGTCTCAGTCCATAGTTGGCCAATTCCATTGCTCTGGGCCTGAAACAAGGTAGAACATCATGGTGGAAGGGCAAGATGGAGGAGAATTGCTCATCTCATGACATACAGGAAGGCGAGAGGAGAGAGAGAGCGGGGGGAGGGCAGGAGAGGGGAAGGTTGGGGAGGGAAGGTGGGATGGGGAGAGGAGGAGAAGAGTGCCTGGGACAAAATGTATCATCCACAAGGGCAGGTCCCCAGTGACCTACTACTTCCTCCAGCAGCACCCTACCTGCCTATAGTTACTACACAGTTCGTTTAAATTATTAGTCTTCATCCATTGACTAGGACGCAGCTCTCATAATGTAATCATGTTAGCTCTGAGTATTGCTGCTTTAATACAGGAGTTTTTGGGAGACACCCCAAATCCAAACCAAAACAGATGATAAACTTTTCTGGAACTTAAATGGGAAACTTTGATATTGGGAGGAATTGGGAGTGCCCAAGTGAGAAAGAATATTGAAGCAACAGAGTTGGGTTGCTAAATGCCCTAAGAGTTTAAGGGTAATTTCAAAACTTTCCTCACACTATTTTCTTCTTTCCTGGTTTTTTTTTTTTTGTTGTTGTTATTGTTGTTAACAAATCTCTTCTCCTTTTAATTTTTATGTTGTTTTAATTGTGCCAAATTTTGGTTTCTTTCATTTAAAAATATGATTTTATGTAAAGATCATTGTATTGTCATGTGTAACTAATAAAAAAAGAAAAAAATGATTTTATTTTTAGCTCAATAGTAATTAAAATTTTCTTTAAAAATTATGCTTATTGATCATTTTAACCAATGTTTCTTTTTATATCCATTTCTTATTTCATTTCATAACTTCTTGCTCTATGTTATAAATGTTATTCCTTGATTTTCCCCTTAAGAATACTAGAACCAAATTCCACCCCTCCCCCCTGCCCCAACCTTGTATTATTTTAACTTCATCTGGGTTGAATTATCCTTCTAACTCTTGATTAGCATTAGTATGCCTTATTGCCCCATGAAGATGAAATTGTTGCCCTCTATTCACTTTGTCCATGGTTAAGTACCACAAATCAATGGATGTATTAAAAAACAAAACAAAACCCCAAACCAAATACTATCTCACCTACGGAAAAAACCTCAACTGCCACCACTACAATTGTGATCTCTGTTTGGATTAATACTAATTGTGAAAGGTAAAACATTAATGGTTAACAGAACAATAGTCTCCTTCCTAATAAGAAAAATGTCTTAAATTTTCAGGGCATGTAAATTGATAAATTTAATTACATCTAAATAAAGAGTTTCTGTTCAAAAAAGCATACAATGGACCAGTTAACAGATGACACCTTGACAGAAGAGATTTGCCATGTCTAAATCTTCCAAAGTTTAAAAATTCTACTTACATTGTTAAATGTAACAATTTTAAAACTGAGATTTCTTTTCTTACTGTCTGAATTATTTTGTCAGTCTTAAGGTGATTATTGGCAGATAGGTAGTATGACTGTATACCACCAGTGAAGAATACAGTATTTCTAGGACTATCTCCGTGAGAAATGCAGATTCCTATTACCCCCCCCACACCAGTCCATTTAAATTCACTCTGGAATTGGGCGATTCTTTTCCATATTATAATAAGTTAGATTAGCTTTTTCTTTTAGTTATCTGTGGTATGTAAGATTAATTTCTTCCCAGGATTCTTCACACTGATCTACAATCCTTTCCATAGGTAGATTCTAAAATTTGCTCTTCTCTTTAGCTATTAGTAATTATTTCCATGGTAATTTAGTTGTAGTTTTCTCTGTATTTGATGTATGGTTTACTTAGTACAACTGTGTGTCCATTGGGTAGGTTGAACTTTAATTTTTATGAGTAGTTATGTTTTAAATTGCATAGTCTAAAAAAAATTGTTTCTTTTCTCACACTATGCCCTACCAGAAATGATGTTGCCAGTGGAAAGATGAACAGAAAAGTGAGTAATGTAAGAAGGCAAAAATGGGAGATTTTGAGGAAAAAAGATGAATGATTCCCCAAAATCATGCTTTAAATTTTGGAGGATCTTTATATATAAGAGCAGATTGTAGATTGGGCCCTTAAGTGGTTGTTTTTAGACTTCTGGCCCAGTTAAAAAAAAATACACTGGTTTGTATTTGGTTATAGTATACAGGTCAGGATCAGGTATTATTATTATTACTGTTTTGTTTTTTCATAAAGTCACGAACTCAGCAGAGGGACTTCTGTTGGTAGCAGAAAAATAAATATCTGGGATAGAGACTTATCCACATTAATAAAGTCAGGATTTATCAAATGGGAATGTGTTGACAGTGCTAAATTAATGCCCTCTCAGCATTAAACAAGATAAACAAGTGGGTTTCCATTTCCATGGAGATTTTATGTAACACAATGGCCTTTTCACTATGCCATTTTAGGTAATTACCATTAGCACCGAGGCTATTAATTCAGTATAATCAAGGAATGTAAAGGTCAGCTAGCATTGCAGTGTATCCATCACTAAAATTTCTCAATATTTTTTCACATTTTATAATTGAGTATTTTTGTCAGATTTTTCAATATATTAAGATTTGGCTGTTCCTACTAAAATGAAATATAATTATTAACAAGAAATAGTATTGATATTAAAAATTCCATTTAAAATATAAACTTTTTCTGTGATGTTGAGCAGAAGAGTCTTTCATTTATTTCAAATGTACCTTTGTTTGGTGTGGGTGAATGGAAGGGCCACCACTTATTGATCTGTTAGATTTAATGAGCAGCATTTACTTATGGGGCAGTATTCATGTATTACCTTTTATCTTCTCCTGCCCAGTGACCCAAACAACCAGTACAATGGATATGATTGGTGCACTTGTCCTGTCCTTACTGACTGAGGTGTGTTTTAAAGTCAGGGACTTTAAACTTGCAACCTTCCTTTCACATGTCACCCTAAACATAGAGCATTATATTCAAAACATGATCTCCCTACTACTCCTCAGCTTCTCCATAAGTGAAACAAAGTTTGAAGTTACATTCTTTGTAAGATACATGACATGGAAAGTAAGCAATCTAAAAATTACTTTGGAGTGACAATAACTTAAAATTTTCTGTGAGCATAATCTTATCATGGAATCTCTAATTTAAAAAGGTTTTTCTATAGGTCTCAGTTCTCTACAATATTCCAGTTTAAAGCATCCCCAGATAAATGTGCAAATAATTTTATGGAATTTCTTGGGAAGAAATTCTGTCACATGACTTGAATTCTGTAATGTCACTTGTCTTTGAAGAGTTGTACGTTCAGTGTGACACCATACATTGGCAAATAAACAAGCAAAAATCAGTATTTTTCTGAAGGCTATTCTGTTACCTACAGGTCATGTGATAACCAAAACTTCATCTCTCCTACTACATAGTCCTTACAAAACTTTTACCATTCATTCCACAAACCTTATCATCTCTTTCCATTCTCTCTTTTTTTTTTATCTTAATTTTCATTGCTGGAGTTTAATAAATCATTCATTGTTACTTATTTTCTTGATCTTATCTCCCAATTGACTTTTATAACATCTGCCCTGACTTCTGTAATTCATCCTTCACATAACGCAAAAATGACCTTTCTTGCAAAAATGATCCTCACTTTCCTAATGAAAATTCTTCAAAGATACCAAATTGTTCATAGTAAGAATATTTGAAATTCTCAGTATGGTATCTTTTAAAAATTATAATTATCAGTGTATGTCAATTGTACAAAATAATTGGTTTTATTGTGACAATTTCATACATGTACATGTACTTAATATACTTTAATCATATCCACCCTCCCTATTACTCCTAATTAATCCACAACCCCAGGTCCCTTCCCCTTTCCAAATAGTCTCCTTTCTACTTTCACTAAGCATGTTATTTTTTTTAAGAGAGAGAGAGAGAGAGAGAGAGAGAGAGAGAGAGAGAGAGAGAGAGAGAATTTTTTAATATTGATTTTTTAGTTTTTTCAGTGGACACAACATCTTTATTTTATTTTTATGTGGTGCTGAGGATCAAACCCAGCGCCCCGCGCATGCCAGGCGAGCACGCTACCACTTGAGCCACATCCCCAGCCCCAAAGCATGTTATTTTAATATAAGTTCACTTGAAAGAACTTCATGCATGTGATTTATGTGGGAAGTGATCCAAGGTGCATGAACTTTTTGAGGAATCTTAGCAAATGTATTGAAGAACTCTGCTGGAGATTAAAGAGGGAATTATCCTTTATTTCCTCTTTTCTGTCTCCATGTGCTTTAACTGCCTTACCTTTCTCGGTTGTGCATATATAATCACCAACAGGGTTCTATAAATGTCTCCAATGCAGTGTCAGAGAAGGTCCTGAACAAGAAGTAAGAATTGTGTGTCATGGGACAAGGCAAAATCCTGAAGAATTCTCAAAGTTTGAGAATAGTTTCCAAAGTGTCGACTGGATTTAGAAGTGAGGGCATTAGGACTTGAAATAGTGCAAAAGAATTGTCAAAATCACATGGCATAAAAATGCTTTTCCATTATGGGACTTTGAATTTCTGTACAACCTGATATTTCACCATTCTCTTTCCATGCCCTGACCAAATTCTTGCTCACTTATTCATAAATATACTTAATAACTGTTAAGAGAGTTTATATGTTGGATACCATTTTAGATATTGAAGATATAGCAAGGGTTCCAAACTAGAACAGAGTTGGAAGAGGTTGGCAATGAATACGTAAAGAGAATGTGATGGTTTCAGTTAGTGGTAAGTATGATGAAGATACTAAAACAAAACAGTGTGAGATAGAACAGAGTACCAGGCAGACTGAGTGAAGGCCGCTCCTTGGAAATGAACTTTTATACACAGTCTACAGGATGAAAGAGAAAAGGCCATGCCATAATCTGGGACACTGTGTTGCAGGTGAAGAAAATGCAAGTTCAAAGTCCAGAGCCACAAGTAAGTTTTGCATGCTCTAGAGGCAGTATTATAAAAAAGGTTTGAATGTGAAGTGTCCCTGCATAGTTCCTGTGTTAATGCAGAAGGTGAGCTAGAGAGGGTGGCATAACTAGAGAAAGTGGGTCACTGGGGGTGTGCCCTGGAAGAGTTCATCTTCTCTATGGTCCCTTCCTCACTCTTTCTCTGATTCCTGGCATCCAGAAATGGAGTAGCATTCTTCCACCACATCCTTTCTCCATAATGTTGTGCCTCACCTTGGGTCCAGAGAAATGCAGGTGGCCCCATTTTGAAACCATGAGCCAAAATAAACCTTTTCTCCTTTAAGTTGTTCTTCTTGGGTATTTCGCTCCCAAGGCTGAAAGCTGAATAACACAGGCAGGGAAAGAGCTATATGGCTAACATATAGTGAACGGGAGAGAGAGAGGGGAGTAGATGAAGGAAATAGGTAGATCCTTTTAGGCCAAGGTAAGAGGTTTAGATTTTAGTAAAATTTCACTGGTACATCATTGAGGAGATTTAAGAAGGGGAGAAATATGATGTTATTTGAGTTTCATAAAACTATCTCTGGCTGCAGTATGGATTTCCTGGGGACCTGAATCTTTTCCACCCCCCACCAAGCATCACTGTAGAGGCTGCTTTCATAATACACATCAGCACTGGAGCATGTTTGCCTGTAAGGATTACAAGAAGAGTGGTATTTTTTTCTTAATGATTATTACTCTTTGCTTAAATATTTTGTAATGCTCTATATCTTTTGACTCTCCCAGTATTAGTAGCCTACAATTTATTCTACCCTTTAGATTCTTCTCTCTTCTTCTGGTGACTAGTTTATATGTTCTTTCCTGTGAAGTCAGATTTGTTTTAGTAAGTATGAGGGAGGCAGCAGAGTTAGAGGTTTAAGAGTGTAGACGCTGGAGTCAGATGAGGATTTAAAAGCTAAATTAAATCATGAGTTTAAGATAGTGTAAAGGAGATTTAGGACTTAAGACACAGCACCGTGACTTAGGAATGCTTCCAGAATGTAGAGGAATAGGAAGCCCAGCAGGTGGGAGCTTGAGCTCTGTAGTTAGATTTGAGACTGGTCATGGATGTACAATTCATTAGTTTACTGACCTTGAATAAATTGCTCAATCTTAAGAAGCCTTAATTTCTTCATGTATTTAATGTGAATAATAGAGTCTATTCCATAGGCTCTTTATGAGGTTTAAACAGCATGATTAGGCTTAATACATTTACTACAATTGAGGCACATTTTATGTTCTCAAAGCTAGTTAGTATTATTCTCAGCAGTGGAAATATGTCCTGGGAGAAAATGACACAATAATAGACTTTTCTCACTATAATGAGTAAATGAATTATCTGTTGATGATCTTCTTGGGATGATTGACTTGGAAGGTTTTTTGTTTTTTGTTTTCCCCTGAAGTATAGAGTTAGACTCAAACTTCCTTTGACTTTAGTTTTGAATTCCAACTAAGAGTCAAAGAAAATCATTGATTTGGAAAATTTTCACTGAATCTATTATTCTCAGGAAGATCAAGTATAAATTTAAAAAAATCAGGAAAGATAATCCTGTTTTTCTATATAATTTCACATATATGACTTTATTAATTTAGAGCTAATCAAGTGCTTTACTGACTGAGAACAATTTTGGTCAAAGTTATAGAAAATCGACCTTGAAATTGCTTAAACAAATAGGGGTTTATTTTTCTTCACATAAGAGAAAGTTTAACTGTTCATCAAACCTGGTAATTGATTTTTTTTTTCCTTCTTTTTTGGCACACGGTCAAATTCTGCCTCTTCCCCCTTGTTGTTAGGTGTAGTTATATAATTTGCTTTGACCGGAGGAATGTGAGCAGATGTAGCTTGTGTTATTTCTGGGCAGAGACCTTTAAGAACATGTGTTTCTGCCAAATTCCCTTCTTTGTGTCACGGCGACTGGTGACACATCTCATGACAGCCTGATGCCTGACAGACACAGCCTTCACTGACCACTGGGGTTTTAAGGTTGGTTGCTGCAGCAGCATATCTAGCTGAACAGATGTCCTCCCTTGCCCAGATGCCGCAAACAGCCAAGCCTTGTCTTCTCTTCTGCCATCTTCTCTTTTCACCCTTTTGTTTGTTGCATCATGTTTTCAAGATGGCTGCTGCAACTTCGGGAATCATGTTAATTTTGGAAGACTTGGGAAAGGAGGGCGGTGTCATGTGCATGATTCTTTTGTACCAAGAATGCAAGAAAGAAAAAGAAAAGTCTGGTAAACCTTTCAGAATTCCCCTTTGTTCTTTTGATGAGGAGGACTGGGTTAGGTGGCCTCCATGAGTTATGGAGAAGTTGTGAATGTGGGCACAGAGCCATCCCAAAAGAAACTTGGAAGACTGGAATGGGGGATGGTGTTGAGAAGGCAACCGATGGTGTATGTCATAGGGTTTGATTACTGTGGCAAATGTTTTTTTCCCCCCTAAATTAAGATGAAAACACTTATGAAGCCAGATTTCAGCAAAACCCTCTCAAAATCCCCATTTCAAGTCATTATTGAACTACAGAAAACTACCTTAGTGTAATTCTCCCCGGCACTCTCTATCCCAACCCATCAATTTTATGAGTGAAACTCTGTTTCCCATATTGTTATTGGACAGTTATATGGGCAGTAATAAAAAACCAAAATCTGACGAAGGCAAGATAATATCAATTCTGTCACTTCTTCTCATCTACAAGGGAACTCATTTTGGTATGAAGAATTAAATTGATTTTCCACAAGAGAAAGAGTAAAGGGACTTAGTTTTTTTTTTTTTTTTAACTTAAGCAATTTTGACTTCAGTTATTATCCAAATCATAATGACCTTTTGGAGACTTAACATTGTCCCAGTATCTTAGTAGATATTAAAGTTGCTAAGTTTTAATATCCACATTATAATACATTTGCTTTTTCATATTTTCCATTTTTAGGATATTATATGTACCACACTTGTCCTTTTTTTAAAAAAAATTAAATGTCTTTAAAATGACATGCACTTTTATAGAAGAGTTCCATTTTTAATTTGGACATCTTGATGTACATGATACAAAATCAGTATTGCTTTTTATATTTAAAAATCCTCTGATGATGGTATAATGTGTTCAACATATGTATGGGGGTGGTGGCTGAGAAGACAGGCATTTAAATAACAGTTTCTCCTAAACTTGAGGGCTCTCTTTTGATTTGGTTTAAAAATATAATCACTAGTCATTTTTTCACTTCCTTGGAGAGAGCTTGATAATGTGGATAAGTGCTGAGCCTGCTCTTGTTCCTCACTCCTACACTTTCCTCCGGGCTACCTGATAGTGCAGGTATTCTCCGATGACTTGGATGTACATGAGGCCAGGGTGAGGTCTTTGTTCTTCGCTTGGTTTTGAGGGTGTTGATTCAGAAAATGTGCTCCGGTTCACTCTGCAGTAGCCTCACTTCAGCAGGGCATCCAAAAGAGGCATCAGTATCCCAAACATCACACATTTCCCTCCCAGCTTTTCCTTTGGTCAAGTGTCTTATCACAAAGGATTGGAAAGCATCAATCACCCAGAGAATGTAACCAAAGAATGGAGCTATCAGAGTCTGTGAAGCACATGAGGTTTGTGACCAGATCTCAGTCCTATGAATATATAATAATATTTGAAGAGCCATATGATACTATGAAAACAGATTTGGTGTCAAATATTTTTGTATTCATTACATTGTACTTGAGATTAAAAATAACAGAATGTTCTTAAAAACTGACATGCTGAAAACTCATCAAGTTGCTTAATGCTATGAGCAAGATCAAATTTGACTATTAAAGTAGCAATGACAAAAAGATTATAGCTTTTGTGATACTAGTAAATTCACTTCCTCAGTCCACAGTAAAATATTAATTTTTCCCAGAGAATGGTTTGACCTTTGATGGGCTTCTCAGGGTAACATCTAACCTCTTGGAATGTCCTGCCTGATAAAAGAGTCTGTTTACTAGGGAGCCTTGGGCCACACCTGATACGATACTCATGCCAGCAATGTGATTTATGGTGACCAGATTTGGGCTATGCAGTACCTCAGCTTAGTATCTAAGATGCTGAAAACAGGTCATCCAGGCAAGAGGTTAGCCATGCCTATGTGAGCAAGCCTCAGTAAAACCCTAGAAACCAATGCTTGGGTGAATTTCTTTGTTTGGAAATATTCTATGCATATGACTCATATCACTGCTGAGAAAAGTACACACTGTGGATATGACTTCCTGGGAGAAAACAACAGAAGTTCTACACTTGGTTTCTCCTGGACCCTTCTTGATGTCCTTCTTCTCTTTGGTAATTGTAGTCTATATCCTTTCATTGGAATGAACTGTGACTTTGAGTATAAAGGCTTTCTGAGTTCTTCTAGTCCTAGAAAATAATTGGATTGAGGGTAATCTTACGAGTCTCTCAAATTATAATCAGTTGGCCTCCTTTTTTACAGGAAATTTTCTCCAGGTCTGAAAAGAGTTGCAAACAAGCCACACTCCTTCTTCCACCAGCCTCAACCCACAATGAATGCTCCTCCTGTGCTGGACCCAGAAATGTTACTGCTACTGTTCAGTGTCTTGGATGGATGGGGAGGTGGTACCTTCTTTCTTTCACAGTACTAGGGAATGTGACTCTCACATTTTCTCTTCCTCACTGCTTCTTCCGTGGCCAACCCTTTAAGAAGGAGATTAAAATGTTTCTGGGGGAAGGGAGTCATTGAGGGAAGGGAGGGAGGATGGGAATGGGAAAGACAATAGAATGAATCAGCCTTAACTTTCCTATGTTCTTATATGAATACACGACCAAGTGTAACACCACATCATGTATAACCACGAGAATGGGACGTTTTACTCCATGTATCTATGATATGTAAAAATACATTCTACTGTCATATATAACGAAAAAGGACAAATGAAAAAATTTTTCAAATAAGAATGTTTCTGTCCAACTTCTTTCCTCCTTCCAACCTAACATTGCCTTAGCTTTTTTTTTTTTTAAATCTTGAACTTTTGAGCTATGTTCTTAACTTACTATCAACTGAATTTGGTTGATACTAGCTAAATGTGGCTTAGGATACTCCTTTTTGAAGCATTTTGTTTATAATTAGGAATATAGACACTGACTTTCTGGAGAGGCAGTAGAAGAAGTATTTGGGTCAAATATTTTTTAGTGCCTATTTACAGTGGCCCCATTGGATATGGAGAAGCAAGGAAAGTGTCTCTTTGGATGTCACTTGATACTTCTCCTGAAAAGAGAGGAGAGTGGAACTGGCAATAGCTTCTCTTCATTTGTACATTTTTAATTGTTCCCTTTCAGGATGAATTGGTATGCATACATACATTTTTAGTGCCAATAATAGTCCCCTCTCTGCCTATGAGAGCAGTCAGAGGTACTTTGTAGTCTATCCTTGAGCAGAAATTCTGGGATCTCTGGAGATTTCGCTAGGAGAATCCTCCCTGAGCTTCTTGAATCATGTATTAGAGGCTTTCATTTCCTCCAAGTTTTTGTCTCTTCATCCAACTCTTTGGAATTAATCTCTGTTCTGATTTTCTCTTAGTTAGAGTCAACCTTTTGCCCCATGGTTTCCATCTTGACTTCACATAATTTTTGATATGTTTCATTACAATTATGAAAGGACTGTATCTGTTGTATTCATTCTTGTGGTCCCAGCACCCAACATACTTCTTAAACTACTATAGCAGTTGTTCAATAATCAGTTGTTGAGGTGATGACTGAATGAGAGCTAGACCCACTTCAGTTTTTTTTTTGGGGGGGTACTGGGGATTGAATCCTGGGGCACTCAACCACTGAGTCATATCCCCAGCCCTTTTTGTATTTTATTTAGACACAGGGTCTCACTGAGCTGCTTAGAGCCTTGCTAAGTTACTGAGGCTGGCTTTGAACTCACGGTCCTCCAGCCTCAGCCTCCCAAGCCACGTGTGCCACCATGCCCAGCCCCACTTCAGTTCTATAAGAACTGCTTCTGGGATTGTCTGTTTAGGTCAGACGTGGGTTATCTCCAGTTTCTTGGGCTGAGCATTTTGAGAATTTAGGGGATATAGTAAAAAAAGCACGTTTAAAGCTTGGAAAACAAGAACCTCAATGAAAGATTTTTCTCCAAACTGTCAACAAATCCTGCAGAATATTTATTTAAAATCAATATTGAACAGGAAGATGAGAGGTAGAAAAATTGCTACATAAAATATAAAATAAAAATTGGGCCACTGGAAGGGGGTGGGTGGGAAACAGAGGCTTCTTACAAGTTGTCATTCTTCAATTAAAGATTGCATTCTATTTTGGTAGTGTCTCTGCTGAGAGTGTTCCCACAGTTTTTAATAGCTCGGTCTCAGCTGTCAAGAACATTTGTGTTAATTTTTCCTGTTCAGCACACATAGGAATGACTGTGGCTGTTATTTGCAGATACCAAAGTCTGCTTCCTAATAATGTGACTGAAAATGTCCATCAACTATAGTTGTAAAAATTCCTTTCTGTTTTTTGAAAACCTGGGGATGTTAAAAGATTCACATCCTGATATAACAAATCAAACTGAAAATTAAACGTAACATTAAATATATTTAGAGATTATGTTTCTTTTGCTTTGTTAGTAGACTCTGATGATAAGGAAAGAATGATAACGTGATTATCTTTTGAAACTTCACTGTTATTAGTTTCACAGAAAGGGGAATTTGTACATCATCCTGAAAACAAAACTACATGTGGACAGCAGGTACGATGAGGATTAAAGATTACTCCTGCATCTTTCAGTGGATTCAGATGCATCCTGTTTTCAATAATTTTTTTGAATCTTCTCCAGAGTGGGTGTATTCATTTGCTATTGCTGCTTTGACAAGTTACTACACATTTAGTAGCTTCAAACAACACCACCTATTCATTATCTCACAGTTCTGTAGGTCAGAAGTCCAGGTGCAGGGTGGCTCAGCTGGTTCTCTGTTCTGAATTTCACAAGGCAAAGTGCAGTCTTTTCTAGGAATGAATCTGCTGCCAAGCACTTGGATTGTTGGAAGTACTTAGTTTCATGGGGTTGTACAACCGAGGTTCCTGGTTTCTGTTTCCTGGTTGTGAGCTCAAAGTAAGAATATGTCATCTAGGGTAGACTTCTTATTTTAAGATACTTAACCTCAATTACATCTGAAAAAATATGCAGCAGTAACCAGGTTAATGTTTGATTGATTAACCAGATATTGAGAATCCTAGAAGGACACCTTTAGAAATCTGCCTAATACAAGGGTAGCAAGCAGAGCCCATTGCTCATCATGGTCAGTAGATGCCATCTTCATTGCTGACCATGTGTTTGAATGTGTGAGATTTTAATAACTGCAACAGCCACTGTGCACTGAGGTCATGCTCCACAGTACAAACTGTCTACATATGAGAACCTAATCCTCAAAACAGTTCAAAAATTGGTGAGTTATCATTTTTGTGATGGGAAACCTAGATCTAAAGACAAAGCCACCAAGTAATTTCCCCACTATTACACAATGTTCAAGTTGAGAAAAATTTGAGCCCAGATCTGTTTGGTTTGGTCTGATTGCCTTGTGGATTAAAAAAAAAAAAAAAAAAAAAAAAAAAAACAATGTATGGAGTACACCCTGCAGAATGCTTGACAATTATTTTATAACAGTTGAATGGCAATTGATGGACTTTCCCCCCAATTTTCCCATCATCTGTCCCCCAGCTCTCTCTACTCCTTATTTTTCTTACTATTGATTGTTACTTTAAAACTAAAGGAAGCGCTGTAGTAACCTGCAAGAAGGAAAAGAGGGAGCTAGGGAATTCCAGGTATTAAGAGCCTACTATACTCCGAGTGTAATGCTAGACAGTTTTCATTATTTGTCATTTACATGCATCACACTTAAGAATCACTATACGACAATGAAAGTGATATTTTAAGAAGATGGAATAGTGTGTGGAGAAAGTTATATTTATTCAATGTCCTCTAGATATAGTGCAAGTATAATTTAATCTTCCTAGTAATCATGAAAATTAATTTTTATTACTTCTATTTTAGAAATAAAAAAATAGATACTGAGAGGGGAAGTTGCTTGGACAAGGACAACAATTAGGTAAAGGAACTGACTGAATCTGTCAAATTCCAACTCCATTCCATAAACTAAATAGATAGTTTCCTTCAAAATAGGTGTTTTGGGTACTATATACTCAAGCAATCAAGAGTGTCATTGTTAAATACTACAATAAAAATAAAAATTAAAGTTTTATTGAAAATAACATCATAAATTACATTAAACTAATTATTTAAATGTTTATACCAGGTCTTACACCATGGGTACTATAATGAACAATGCATCTTCTGTCAAGAAATTGACTATTTAGGGAGAGAAACAAGCAATTTATAACAGATGCCTACAAAATTCTTTCCAAGAAAAAGAAGAGAATTCGCTTAAATTGGAAAAGACTTCATAGAATAATATGGGATCTAGGTTGGGTTTTACGGGTAATTGGAAATTTTAAGGAGTAGATGAGACTAGTCTTCTAGGCAATAGGAACAGTAGAGACAAAGACAAAAACAAGAAAATATACACTTTTAAATATTGTGTGTGTGTGTGTGTGTGTGTGTGAACTCACTGACATATAAACATGGGGAGAATTTTATTTTTCCAATGAAAGTTCCCATTCTGCCATATCAAATATCTTTCCTGATGAATAGCTGGTTTTAGTATCTTTGATTCAATTCCTTAACTCTTTAATCACTTTTAGATATTCAAAAGTCAGTCATCATAACATTTTAACTCATGATTAATTTCAGTTTTCTTCTAACAGCTCTTCCAGAACTGTAAGGAGCAGTGGCAGACATGCTTTCTCCAGCTGTTCTTTTTATTTTTCACTATAGCTCACCCCCCCGCCCCTTACAACCTTTGGGTCATAAAGAACATTTTGATCTTCTCTTTTGGTTATCATCATTTGTTTGAAGATAAGAGCAATCCCAATATAATTATGCAAATAATTGACTCATTCAACCATTATTACTTAAGAGTAAAAAGATAACACATTACCTTGAGAAGAATAGATTATGATGTTTTGGACTTTTCAGGAAATGGGTAATCTGCCTTACTACACAGGAAGAGGACTGTTGAGACAACACTTCTAAACCCTAAGTAAGTACAGAGTATCTTGGAAAAGCCAATATAATGGAGATCTTAGGTCATATGCAATAATATTGCTCATTTAAAACTCCTAGCTCTTAGGTGAGTTCACATTTCTTGAGAGCTCATTTGGATATCCTAGCAAGGAAGCACAGTTACTCATCTATCTTTGACCCAAGAATGGTCCTTTTCAGTCAGGGAATATCTTCCTCTTCTATTGAGGTGCATCTTCTGGAGAGATGTTCGCAGAGTTGTGAGGGAGGTTGAATCTACCTTGGCTATCATCAATAGGGTGACAGATGATGCAGCCCAATTGCTCTCACATTCGTGATTTTATATTTATTAATATTTCTCCAAAACATCTTGAGTAGAGATATTAAGATAAATGCAAATCTGCAATGGTTGAACATGATGTGAACTTTGTTATTCATGGTAAAGCCACATAGGAATAGTTAAAAATTCCTGTAGAGCAGTAAGTACTAGGTGAAACAGACTCTGGTAATGTATCTTCATGTAGTTAAAAGTATGTTTGTACAATGTTTTGTACTTGTTTTTCATAATATTAAAATAATGATGTTAAGGAAAATAATAGATTTCCTATGTCCCATAAAGTGACTTGGAATAAAATTCTGAAGACTATTTGGAACAATTGTAGCATCATTAGTATATACGTGCAAACTTATACTGTGTATACTTTGAATATAAACACTAATTGGAATGTTTGTTAAAAGTGCAGTTACATTAATATATTGTCACAGACCCCTTTTTCACTTCTTCTCTTTCTTCTTTCAGGATCAGATTCCTGGATGTGTGACACACACATAGTACACTGATCTACTTTCTGAAGAGCCCCTCTCTCTTCTTCCCTTCCCTCCCCTTGATAAGTTTAATGCTCTCTCTAAGTTTTGAAATTCCATTTTGTCTTTGAACTTGGGTTTAAAAAGAAGTCTGATGGAGCATATGAATCTGGAGAAGCAGCAGCACAGGGTGCACCAGTTCTGGCCAGTGAGCAACTTGGCATGGTCATTTGGTGCATGGACATTTCTAGAAGGTTGGGAGTGGAAGGGTGGAGGACAGCTCCAAGTGGGGGTGGCTGGCCAGTGCTTGGACCCAGGATGGCAGCAGCAATGAGGTGGCATCAGCAGAAGCATCAACAGACAGTCGAGGTATTGATGGCAGCTGTGGCGATGATAGTAGCCAGGCTGGTGAGAGAGTGGGGATGTACACTGAGCCCTATTCCTGTGGCAGTCACAAATGTGAATTATGGCTTCCAGGATGATAAGATTTGCCAGGGTTTAAGCAATAAACTTTTCAGTACATTTTTGCAAAATACAAATAAACACATGGTACCCTGCCAAAAAATATATCAGAGTCATTAGAATTCCTCAGAGTTTAGAATCTGTTCTGTTAAAAAAAAACAACAAAAATTGTTGCCACATTGTAAGGCAAATATACACAAGCTTACAACTAGAAATTCAATTGACAGATCATCACATTTCAGATCATTACAAAGGAACACTATTTTGAGATGATACTTCAACCAAGGTAACTATAAAGTAGGATGACTTTGATATTTTTTACCTTTTTTCTGAAAATATATTGATAAAATGTGTAAAGTGTTTTAAATTCTAGATACATTGTGAAATCACTTTTGATTTCTTATACACCCTCCAGGAGTCACAAAAAATGTCAGAGAAGTTACAAAAATGGGTGTATACTTATATTTAATATTTGTGTTAAGAATCAAATATTCTTATAAAATATGCATGAGAGACATCATTTCTAGACATATAAAAATTTATATTTTATATAATTTTAAGAAACATAACCTAGTTTTTCACATTCTATGAAATGTTCTGAATAGTTCCAATAACAGTTGTATCTGCATTTGAAAGCAAAAATTACAAAACAATTATTTGCAATTGTGCATTTGACAAGAGTAAATGATGACACTTGCATTTTATTGATTGAAAATAAAGTTGCTAAAGGTATTCTGATGAATTTAATAAAATGAATTTATAGAAAAGTAAAAGTAAAATTCTTCTGTACCATCAAGATACCATATTGGTAAAGTATTATTATTTGTTATTTGCATAAATTTATGATAACAAGAAGAAATATATTTATGATTTGTTCTTATATGGATATCACCATTAGCCTTAGTACATTTTTAAAGAAAGATGATTATGTTTTAACACCTTTAATTGAATTTTCCTCTTGGATTTTGAACAAGGGCCTTACATTTCATGTTGCACTAGATTCTACAAATTACATAGCTCTTTCTTCTTATCTGATGCTTGAGTCTTCACCTCCCCCCCATTATTCTTGATGCTTTTCCTGTTAGTGACATTTATTCTTCCTTTATAGATTTTAATTTTAAACCAGTTAATAGGTCTTTTTTATTGTATATAATTTACCTATAACTGCAGATAATGATGGTGCCTTCAAGATCTGAACAACTGGTTTGCTGTTATCAGATTTTTTTTTTCTGAACTCCAATATACTTTTAGAGATACATATTATAGCCATAAAATCAGAAAGAATGACAATCACTAACTTAAAATTAAAAAAAAAAGAGGGCTGGGGTTGTGTTCAACAATAACTAAAAAATACTTTTAAAAAATTTAAAATGATATGACTCTATTTTAAAATACAACCTCTTATAAATTTAAAACTAAAAATAGAACTACCATATAATTTGGATCTGTCCCCCTTCAGGTATATATCCAAAAGAAATAAAATCCGCATACCAAAGAAATACCTGAATGTTTGCTTTTATCACCACACAAGTCTAAGGTAAAGAATCAGCTGAGGTGTATACCAGTGGGCAAACGGATAAAAAAATGTGATACTTATACACAATGGAGTATTATTCATTCATAAAAATAAAATCCTGTCATTTGTAGAAAAATCAGTGGAACTGGAGAGTGTTGTTAAGAAACCAGATACAGAAAGACAAATATTTATATTCTCATTGAATGTAGATGCTAAAAACATTGGTCTCACAGAAGATGAGAAAAGAATAGTGATTACTAGAGGGAGGTTAGAAAATGAGCATGGAAATAGGAGAAATTTCCAGTGTTCTGTGGCACAGTACGGTGATTATAGTTTACAACCTTCTATATATTTTATAAAACACTAGAAGAGAGAAGTTCATGGGCTCCAATCCTCTAATATTGCACATCCAGAATTGTCATTTTAAAAAATAAGATGGGAATGAATTTCCCAAAGAAATTTACAGCCCACTCTCTTGTTCTAAACACATTTGCTCTGAAGCATATTCCTTAGCTGACCCCATTGATGGGTTTCTGACATGCTTCATCACCTGCTCTCAAACTAACATGAGCACATATTTTTGGCCTCATTTTTCTATCATGCTGGAGTCATGAGCAAAAAAAAAATCACTGCATAATGAATTCATATTTTGGATAGAATGTTGTTTCATGACACTTAACTAAATTTACTTCTTTTTTCTTTGTTATTGGAGGCTGAACACTTGAGTTCTTTATGAATTAATTAATATCTAAAATCTTAATTTTTTATTTTGATACAGGGTCTTGTTAGGTTTCTGAGACTGGAATCAAACATACTATCCTCTTTCCTTAGTCTCTGGAGTCCCTGGGATTACAGACAGGCATCTATCACCATGACACATTTAGATTTACCTCCTCTCATTCTGTATGCACACCTGAGATAATTTGACATGAAAAATAGCTGTTTAAGGAATACATAGAATAAAGTAGTTCAGTTTGGATTTTGATAGTTCCATTTTATTGATTTTTTTTCTGAGCTAATTTGATAAAAACTACAGCTCTATGTGGTTGCAAACTGCAGAAGAGGTCTAGCCTTTAAGAGGTTTTATCTAGTCAAAAGAAGAAGCACAGTGAGTAAAATATGGGGCCCTTACTTTCATCTGAGTGTAAATGGAAAGTGATTAGGTGTGTTCCAATATAAACATGAAGCCCGTGGTCTAAAACAGATATGGATATGAGAAAATTGAGAACAAATAGTCACGAAAGTCTGAGTCACTAAGTAGACAACATTAGGTTTTGGTCAAATATATGGTTGCTGACTCACAAACCTATAAAACAAAGATTTGCGTGTGTGTGTGTGTTTCTTATTTTTAATTTTTTCCATAGGGGTTTATGGAGAACATTGTGTGAAATAAGAAAGATATTTACAAAGAGTATAAACACCAATTATTGAGAAATTGATGTTTTGGTGAAATTTCATTGTGTCATTTCTCAAATTTTCATTAATTTGATTAAATTTGGAGGTTATAGAAAAATTATTACAAAGCAAATTATATCAGGAGAATGACTATCAAAATTTGTGAAAAAACTCAGACTCCAAAACATAGTGCTACTACATAGATATTATTGTGGACCAGTTAAAGCATTTTATACAATAGCTTAGATTAGCAAGAGAATCAGAATAATTAGTTTAATTGAGGCAAATGAAGGCACAGAAGCATGACAAAATACCAAAATTAGAACTTCCTTACTCTTATTTTAACAAATAGATATTTTCCCAATTCTTTTATTGCATTATACAATTTAATTCTTTTGCCAATTTCATTGTCTGGAAATGTTAATATAACTGTTAGCAATTAAAATATGTTACTGGTTATTATTTGACTGACATATAATATCAGTATCATTATCTTAAGGGGAAATTGCATTTGGACCTTTTAATTGAAATACAAAATAACTTTATAGTAGTATGTTTTCCACAATGTAGAGAAGCTGCCTTTTTAGCTAAAGAAATTATAAATGAGATTTCATCTCTTTGTGCCTCTCGGTATACATGAAAGTCTTTATTACTTCCAGATGCAAGTGTTACTAGATAAGTAGTTTGGTGACAAAAATACTAGCAGTATTCTAACTTCAAATATGAAATTTTAAAATTAACTTGGCATCTGTATATCGGCTATAATATTATCTATGAAGGCTTTATTGTTACCCATTTGTAGAATGATTCTAATCATAGGTCTTCAGAAGACTGTGGACAATGATTGACAGTCAGGTGAATAACAATGGAACTAAAATTTTCGAGTTGGTTTGCACTATATTATTCTGGGCAAAAACAAGACTAGGTTTCTTACTTAAAATTCCCTGTAGCTATGAAACCAGCATTTTGTCAATTTGGTAGAGATATGTTTACTTTCTGAAAGGCTGCCCCAGAGTATGTTGACTAGATGATTCAATAATATTTGGTTAGGTCCACTTGTGTTGCTGATACCTAAAATAAAATTCCAAATTAATTAAAAGACAATGCATTTATTGACACAAATCAATTTATGAGTGTAAAACAATAGCCGTGAAACAAAAGTCTGAATTGAAATAATGTCATTTTAGTAGTCTATGCAGTGAATGGATATACAGTTTTATCTGTAGGACAAGTAGAAGTTTTTCCTTCCCCTTCATGTGGAAATGCCTTGGGAATTTAATAATACTTACATAAAATATGAGCAGTTAGTTGAGCTGTAAAGAAAAAATAAAATTACTGAATTTAACTTTACAGTGTCAATTAACAAGATACACATTTTCTTCCACTGAATTAATATGAAAACAAAATCTTTCCAACAGAGCAAATGGGCTCAGTTTTGGAATACAGCTCCTCTATGCCCATTAACCCTTATGGACTTTACTTTGACTTTGCATGTCTGCTATAGGCGGCATCGAAAAGCGAAAAGACAATCACCCTCAAGATACACTTTTACTCCTACACTTCCTCTACATAGCTGCAGCGTATGTATGGTAGTGAGTGGGGGAGAAATAAAGGAGAATGAGGACATTAAGAGTCAATTAAGGCTAAGGATACAGGTAAGAACTACTCAGGATCTCCATGTGCATTCAAACATGCACCACTGTAATGCCAGTGACTCAGGAGGCTGAGGCCAATAGATTGCAAGTTCCAGGTTAGCCTGGACAGTTTAGTGAGACCTTGTCTCAAAACAGAAACTAGAATGGGCTGGGGATGAAGCTCAGTGGTAGAGCGTCCTCTGGGTTCAATCCTCAGTACCACTGGAGGTGGGGGAAAAGTGGTTAAATGGAAGGGTAAGAAAGGGAGAGGAGATGTATTTAAGAGCAGAGTGAATTCTTTAAATATTATTTAAGTAGACTATCAGGAAATAGCTTCATTCAAAAGCAAAGCACAATTGTGTCAAACAGTAACATCAACACTAACAATTAAATGACCATGTTACTTTGATCAGAATTTTATCTATCTGACTCTTGATGATTTCTCAAACGTTGTCCCTGCTCTGTGTTGTTGCTGCCATTGGCCTGGCATTTTATGAACCTTCCCATTTCTCTTCTTGAGCCAGTTTTTTTTTTCCTTGCTGATCCAAATTCTCAGAGCTGGTAGATTAAAACACAAACCTGACTCATTTCATCTATTGCTTTAAAGCCTTCCATGGCTCCCTGTAGCCCTATAACTGAAGGTGAGCCATTTACAACTTGTTGTGATTTGAAATTGAAATATTCCCCAGAGGCACATGTGTGAAGGCTTAATCCCCATCTGGTGGTGCTGTTGGGATGTGGTGGAAACTTTAGCAGGTGAGGTCTTGTTGGAGGAAGCAAGTCACTGGGATATGTCCTTGAAGGGAGTATCTTGTCCTGGCCTCTCTTTCCCTGCTTCCTGGCTATCATGAGATAAACAGCTTTTGCTTTGCCAGGTGTTCCCTACCATGATGTTCTGCCTCACCTCTGGCCAACAACAATGCAGTCAGTTGGCCATGGACTGAGCCATCTAAAATTGTGATCCAAAGCAAATCTTTCCTCCTTTAAGTTGATTTTCTCAGTTATTTTGACACAGCTACAAAAGCTGACCAATGCACAATTGACCCCTGAATTCCTTCCTATGTAATATATCATTAAACTTCGTGATATATCTCCTTTGTTGCAGACATACTATACAACTTAAGATGACCTTTAATTTACTGGTAATTTAATTTAAATGCTCTCCTTTCCCTTAGCCATCTTTGGGAATTTTACCTTTGGAATCTGGTACAAGATTCCTCAGATTCTCTTAGCAGAACCACTTATTCCTCCAAATTTAAATTTTTTTTTAATTGTTGATGGACCTTTATTTCATTTGTTTGTTTTTATATGTGGTACTGAGAATCGAACTCAATGCCTCACACATGCTAGGCAAGTGCTCGACCACTGAGCCACAACCCCAGTCCCCCAAATTTTTATAACAGTTTGATAATACCTCTGTTGTTCTATAATGTTATATTGCAATTATTTGTTCAGGAGTATCTTTGACCTACAAGATAATGACTTAAGTGCTGAGAATTATCTTATCCCCTCCTCTATCTATGCAAAGATTACACTTGGTCTGTAGATGATTAAGATCCAAAGTTTTGAATTTACAACAGAGATTTGAATATATGCAAATTTATAGTTAAGTATCTCAGATATTATGCTGAGGTGATTAAAGCAAGACTTATAGGAACAGAAAAAATAGAGTTGAATGTTGGTAATTATGACTAGAGCCATATGAGTTAGGTGAAATCAAACAAATTGATTTATAATATATTTTTGGTGTTTCTTGAAAATTACTTATATTGCCAACTTCTTTCTTCACTTTTTTTTTTCTGGGAATATTCTGAGTGCTTAAAAAATGACTGCATTCAAAATGAATAAAATAGCAGTTTTTTGCATTCATATCCCAGAATAACTCTACAGATGGTCTTCGAACTTTCCAAGAAAATAAACTTTGGAAAGAAATCAAAGATGAATTTTTTTTCACCAAAAAATGTACCCCTCAACCCCCAAAAAATTGTGGATAAGAGGTAGCTAGAGGTAATTTAACTTTGACTAGTTAGTACATTTTTTGTCACCAAAATTGTCATTTATAGAAGAAAGATACAGAATAGCTATTTTAAAAAAAATATACACTTGAATAAATACAACTGCTTATATCACATGTTCAAAATTTAATTTTTTACCTTATCATCGTTAGGACATCATCATGATGAACATTGTTAGTAATACTTCATTTTTATGCATTGCTTTTCAATGACTTTATTTGGTATTCCATATATTTTTATTCAGTTAATCTTCAGACATTTATGAAGGCAGTGTGGAAAACGCTGAATGAGTCTCATTTAGTATCTATTTCAGTTTCCTTCTCCCTTATCTTTATAAATCATGATGGTTAAATGTGAAATACCAGAATTCACAATCTCTCCTATAGCCAGGTATGGAATATGACACAATTCTGAGCAATGAGATTTTTGCCCTTTGCCCTGGCTAAAACTTGAGCTGATGTATGTCAGAGTGGCAGACACTCTGATAATATGAGGGGCAAAGATGCTAGGAAGCAAGGCATGAGAGAAACATCTGGGACATTAAATAGGCTATGAGAAAATCGATTCACCTGAAAGCAAATCATTTCTATGTCAAACAAGAAATTATTAAACGATCATGTTATTTTGACCAGAATTCTGCAGTTAGTCTCTTCACTGTTTTTTGAATCTTTGTCCTTCTCTCCATTCCTATCATCATGGCATGGTCTTTTAGAAGTCTTTTAATTTCTCTACTTAAATACAGTTTCTTGCCTTCCTTGATGACTTCATGAAGCTACAGCTTCACTCTTGGTTTCTCAAGCAGTGTATTTTTAGTTATGTGAGAAAAAGAAAGGCCTTATTTAGTTAAACTGCTGTGATTGGGATTTTCTTATACCACTAAAGATAATGATAACTAATTCAGGTTTAGTGATAACTAATTAAGTATTTCCTGGTCAGTTCATAAAATTCAGATTTATATAGTTGGGTTGGGGATTAGGAAATGCTATAATAACTAAATTAATTCCATTATTAATTCCAAAGCTAGTAGTTTTTATTCTAAAAACCTGGCTTTAGTGTTAGTGTACCTGGTTCTCTACCTAACATTCAGTAGGTAGTCCAGAAATATTTGATGAATAAAGAATCTTTTGAAGTTAGTAGCCTTCTTTGCAAGATACATTTTTTTAAAACATATTTTTTTGTCATTTTTTTAAGTTTTAAAATTTGTTCTAATTAGTTACACATGACAGTAGAATGCATTTTTACATTGTACTCAAATGGAGCACAACTTCTCCTTCCTCTGGCTGAACATGTTTGCAGTCACGTTGGTGGTGTAATCATACATGTATATAGGGTAATAATGTCCGTCTCATTCCACCATCCTTTCTATGCCCATACTCCCTACCCTTCCCTCACTCCCCTCTGCACAACCCAAAGTTCCCTTCATTCCCCCTCCACTGTGGATCAGAATCATTTTTGAAAGAGGAAAATCATTAATTATGATGTAGTTGTATTCTGATGTTCAGTTATGTTATCTTTATTTTTTCCAATTTGGCCTGATACATTTGTATTCTTATTTTAAAGTATGGTTCAGGTCAACTACATTGTGAAGATTTCATAACATTTGATACCTTAGTATTACCTCTGTACCTTGTACAAACACCTATTATTTTATTTCTTGCACTCTGTTACGTTTGTGTTACTTATCCGTTTCCAAACTTCTTTAAAGAAAGAGACCTTGTTGCCAGATATGGTGGTGTATCTCTGTAATCCCAGCAGTTTGGGTGGTTGAGGCAGGAGGATTGTAAATTCAAAGCAAGCCTCAGCAATTTAATGAGGCCCTAAGCAACTCAGGGAGGCCTTGTCTCTAATATATTTTTATATAATCTGGGGATGTGGCTCAGTGATTAAGTGCTCCTGGACTCAATCCCCAGTACCAAAAAAAAAAAAAAAAAGAAAAGCCAATTTCTAAAAAACAAATGCTGAATGTCTTCTCTGATATAAGGGGGGTGACTCAAAAAGGGGTAGGGAGGAAGAACATGAGAAGAAGATCATCACTAAATAGGGAAGAGAGATGGGAGGGAAAGGGAGAGAGAAGGGGAATTGCATGGAAGATGGAAGGAGACCCTCATCATTATACAGAATACATGTATGACGATGTGAGGAAAAAGAAAAAAAAAGAAGTGTTTCACATTAGATTGGGTAGAGAGAAGTGAGGGTAGGGGAGGGGAGGGGAAGGGGGTAATGGAAGGACAGCAGAATAAAATAGACATTATTATTGCTGTGTGTATATGGGTGCCTGCATGACCAATGGTATTCTGCAACCTGTACACTCAGAAAAATGAGAAATTATACCCCACCTGATTCAAATGTATGATATGTTAAGATCATTGTACTGTCATGTGTAACTAATTAAAACAATAAAACAATAAATAAATAAAAAAGAAAAGAAACCTTGTTTTCATCTTACATTTCAAGGGCTTGGGTGGCAATTAACAAACATTTGGTGAATAAAATTTGTTACTATGATTCAAAACTATTTAATGTGAACTGTATATTTTTATAAAGATAAGCTTAATCTGAATATATAACCTTTAAACTTTTCAAATGAGAATTAATGACTTAATTTTTGGAGAGTGTGGGTTAAGTACTTATTGTAAGAAAAAGTGTGTTAAAGTTGAGTTTTAGAGAAATATTTGAATATAAGGCAATACATAAATAATTGATAAAAAATGAAAAAGTAGTTGGTAGCAGATGGTTTTGGCTATAAAAGACATTAAGGCAAAGCATCTCTGTGATTTCAGACATTTCATCACTTTCTGTGGGAATGCAATGAAATTTGTATAGAAAGCACTGAAGACTGGCTCATGATAATGATGACTATGGCTGTGGTAATGCTTTGAACTGTGTTAGGAAGTTCTGTGTTGTTACAACATCTTTCGGTATGAAGTCATCATGGATGGAATTTGGGGAGAAGACTAAGATTATGTAATGCTTAATGTAACAGAAATATGAGATTTGTAGTGTTGGCAAGAGAGTCAGCCATGGACTTTGATCATTTCTAACAATCCTGCTGAGGATGACAAGCCTCAGGGCTTCAGTATCCTGGTACTGAGCCATCTTTGCAGCTAGTCATATAGACAGTGAAGTAGGTTAAGGTAACCACAGCATGGTTTCTGTGTAACTGATTACTCCTTGGGGAGAGGGGCATGACTTATGTGATGATGGCTGCAATGTTTGCTGCTTGCTTAAAACTTGTTGAGGTTCTTGCCTTCTCTCTTGTGATATAACCCACTGTGTATACAGATGTCATCTCATAGCTCTTCAGTTTTGGAAACTGGAGCAAACATGTTGATGTGCCTGCTGCTTGCTGGGCGGTGACCCTTTATCTTTGACCTAGAACCTATGTCTTCTCTTAACATTCACAACACTGTAACAAGCTAATATGAAATTTCAAGTGGAGAAAAAAATCTTAGTACTTTCCCAGTTTTAATAATTTAATGTTTCCCATATTAAATTCATGGTTAATGGATAAATAAGACTTAATATCATGATTGGGTGTATCCAAGAGATTATGTATAGCTAAGGATATAAATAGTAGACTAGAAAAGTACAAGTTAACATGAAAGATATTGTGACATTGAGGCACAATTATTCTCATATTCTGATCAACCTAAGTTTTCTGTTTTGCCACACTGCATGAACATGTTCTCACAAGTTAGTTTAAATAGAACTTTGAGCTAATTAGGCAGATGCAACACAAGATTTCAGAGCATCTCTTTCTGAGTGTGATGCGTAAAAAGCATTCCTGACACTAGAGAAAGGTTTTATGTTTATGGGAGTTTTTAGGAAATTTTATTCATATGAAAGTTGGTAACTAGTTCTATTGAAAAAGTTATACTATACTGAATGATGACCAAGTAGTAAAGCAATAAAAGTAAAATGCTTATATAGACACTGGAAAACATGGCTGTATGTAAAAAAGAAACAGTAAATAGTTCTGTTCAAGCAATGATGCTGTATTTAAGGGCAGTGAAGCAAATGATGAAATAACAGTAAGACACTTTTATAGACACTGGGAGATCTGTTAGTTTTAATGGTGTGGCATTGTAATCATCGCTGACTTCTGAGTTTTCTTCCTTTAAAATATTGCTTTGAAAATTCTAGAATAGACAAAATATAAATGAACAAAATATTGGAACCACTGATCCAAAAACCAGACTTGAGAAGCAGGGGGCCAGAGAAACACAAAAAAATGTTAACAACTTAAGCTTGATATGTGTATGAACAATCCATAAAGAAGCATATATCAATTCAGAAACTTTCATAATTGTGAGAGGTGAGATTCCAAACTAAGCATATCTATTTATAAACATTTAACAATCTAGAAGCAATAACTATCTAGGGAGGTAGAATTTTAATTAAACGCCTAGAGGCAATCTAAAATAATGTAAGGGAATCTAAATTTAAAAAGGAAGCAATCCGTTATAATTACAAATATAGTTATAGATAATTAGACTGAATTTCTAAGGCAATATAATTAAATTAATAGCTTGTCCTTTGGTCTCTGGTTCATTTGTTCAATAATTGACCTGCTCCAATATACCACACACTATTCCTGTTCTTAAGGAGTTCATTTTCTAGTGGAGAAGAAAGTGTGAAAACTGTGGCCTAGAACTTGGCTGAGAATCCATCTGATCCTGGGAAGAAGAATTAACATCAATCCTCCTCAAAGTATTCCATGAAACAGAAAAGGAAGGAACCCTTCCAAACTCATTCTATGAGGCAAATGTCACTCTGATACCCAAATCAGACAAAGAAACATCAAGGAAAGAAAACTTCAGACCATTATCCCTGATGAACATAGATGCAAAAATTCTCAGTAAAATCTGGAAAATCGCATATAAAAACATATTAAAAAGATAGTGCATCATGATCAAAAAATCTTAGTACTTTCCCAGTTTTAATAATTTGATGTTTCCCACATTAAATTCATGGTTAATGGACAAATAAGACTTAATATCATGATTGGGTGTATCCAAGGGATTATGTATAGATAAGGATATAAATAGTGGACTAGAAAAGTACAAGTTAACATGGAAAATATTGTGATATTGAGGCACAATTAAGTTTACTGTTTTGCCACACTGAATGAACAGGTTCTCACAAGTTAGTTTAAATAGAACTATGAGCTAATTAGGCAGATGATCATATGGGGTTCATCCCAGGGATGCAAGGTTGGTTAAATATATGGAAATCAGTAAATGTAATTTATCATATTAATATACTTTTTATAAAGAATCATATGATCATCTCAACAGATGCAGAAAAAGCATTTGAGACAATACAGCACAACTTCATATTCAAAACACTAGAAAAACAAGGGATAGTAGGAAAATACCTCAATACTGCAAAAGCTATATATGCTAAACCCAAGGCCATCATCATTCTAAATGGAGAAAAATTGAAAGCATTCCTTCTAAAAACTGGAACAAGGGAAGGATGTCCTCTTTCACCACTTCTATTCAACATCATCCTTGAAACTCTAGTCAGAGCAATTAGACAAAAGAAAGAAATGAAAGGGATACAAATAGGTAAAGAAGAACTCAAACTATCACTATTTTCTGATGACATGATTCTATATCTAGAAGATCTGAAAAATTCTGCCAGAAAACTTCTAGAGCTAATAAATGAATTCAGCAAAGTAGCAGAACATAAAATCAACACTCATAAATCAAACACATTCCTATACATTAGCAATGAATCCACTGAAAGATAAATTAGGAAAACTACCCCATTCATAATAGCCTCAAACAAACAAACAAACAAGTAAATAAAAAAACAAATCCAGGAATCAATCTAACAAAACAGGTGAAAGACCTCTACAATGAAACTACAGTACAATTCACAATAGCTAAACTGTGAAACCAACCTAGATGCTCTTCAGTAGATGAATGGATTAAAAAATGTTGCATATACTGACAATGAAATATTACTCAGGAATAAAAGAGAATAAAATCATGGCATTTGCAGGTAAATGGATGGAGCTGGAGAAGATAATGCTACGTGAAATTAGCCAATCCCCCCAAAAACAAATGCCAAATGTTTTCTCTGATATAAGGAGTTTGACTCATAGTAGGATAGGGAGAGGGAGCATGGGAGGAATAGAAGAACTCTAGATAGGGCAGAGGGGTAGGAGGAGAAGGGATGGGACATGAGGTTAGCAATGATGGTGGAATGTGATGGACATCATTATCCAAAGTACATATATGAAGATATGAATTGGTATGAACATACTTTACAAACAGAGATATGAAAAATTGTGCTCTATATGTGTAATAATAATTGTAATGCATTCCACTGTAATGTAGTTAAAAATAAAATCAATTAAAAAAACTACAGAACACTAAAGAAAGAAATTGAAGAAAAACTCAAGAAAATGGAAAGATCTCCAATGCTTCTGGATAGGCAGAATTAATATTGTCAAAATGATCATACTACTACAAGTGTTATACAGATTTAATGTAATTCCTATTAAAATCACAATGACATTCTTCATAGAAATAGAAAGAAACAATTATAAAATTTATTTGGAAAAATAAGAGACTCAGAATAGCTAAAGCATTCCTTAGAAAGAAAATTGAAACAGGAGGCCTCATAATACCAGACCTTAAACTATACTTCAGAGCTATAGTAACAAAAATGGCATGGTATTGGCACCAACATAGACTTGTAGACCAATGGTACAGAATAGAGGACACACAGACAAACCCACATAAATACGATATGTCATACTAGACAAAGGTCCCAAAAACATTCACTGGAGAAAATATAGCCTATTCAACAAATGGTGCTAGCAAAACTGGAAATTCATATGTAGCAAAATGAAATTTAACTTCTATTTCTCATCCTGCACAAAAAACAACTCAAAGTGGATCAAAGTTAGACACTAGAACAGAGACCTGGCATCTAATAGAATAATAAATAGGACCAATTTTTACCATGTTGACCTAGGATCTGACTTCCTTAACAAGACTCCTAAAGTGCAAGAAGTAAAATCAAGAATTAATAAATGGGATGGATTCAAATTAAAAAGCTTCTTCTCAGCAAAGGAAACAATCAATACTGTGAGGAGGGTGCCTACAGGTTGGGAGAAAATCCCTACTACATGCATAATAAAGCACTAATCTCTAGGATATATAAAAAAATTAACAACAATAACAACAACAACAATGACAACAACAAAATACAAAACAAATAACCCAATCAATATTGGGCTAAGAAACTAAACAGATACTTCACAGAAGAAATGCAATCGATCAACAAATACATGAAAAAGTGTTCAACTTCTCTAGTAATTAGAGAAATGCAAGTCAAAACTACTCTAAGATTTCATCTCACTACTATCAGAATGGCAATCATCAAGAATAAGGCAACAATAAATGTTGGGAAGGATGGGGGGAAAAAGGTACACTCATACATTGCTGGTGAGACTGGAAATTGGTACAACCTCTATGGATAGCAGTAAGAGATTCCTCAGAAAACTTGGAATGGAACCACCATTTGACCCAGCTATTCCACTCTTTGGTTTATATACAAAGGAATTAAAATCAGCATACGTCAGTAATGCAGCCATGTCAATGTTTATAGCAGTTCAATTCACAACAGCTAAACTATGGGATCAGCCTAGGTGACCCTCAATAGATGAATGGATTAAGAAAATGAGGTGTATATACTCAGTGGACTATTAATCAGCATTCAAGAAGAGTGAAATTATGGCCTTTGCCAGTAAATGGATGGAATTGGAGAATATCATGCTAAGTAAAATAAGCCAATCTCACAAAACCAAAGGCTGAATGTTTTCTCTATTATGCTGATACTAATTCACAATAAGGAAGGGGGCACTAGAGAAGAACAGTGTTACCTTAGATTAGGTAGAGGGAAGTGATGGGAGGGGAGGGGGGGTTGTGGGGATAGGAAAGATAGTAGAATAAAACAGACATTATTGCTTTATGTATATATGTGACTATATGATCAATATGATTCTGCAACATGTACACTCAGAAAAATGAGAAATTTTATCCCATATATGTATATCAAAGTGCATAAATGCATTTTACTGTCATGCATAATTAATTAAAATAAATAAAAAAATAATTAAAAAGAAAACAATGGCCTGCAATATGTCTGACTTAATTAACTACTCAAATAAAGAAGCAAAGTTGTTTTTAGACTAATTTCTGACAAAAGCAATTGTAGAGGGCTTCTTGGAAGAAGTAGTATTAGTGCTAGGACTTGAATACTGAGTACAAATTTTATAGGACAAGGAAGGGAAAAGATCATAAACCATGGCATGAAGATGTGACTGTGCTATGCATGTTCAGAAAAGGCTGAGTAGTCTGAATGTCAGCAGAGTTTTGGGGTTTGTTTTGTTAGTCAATTTTACAATCTTTTTCTTTTTCCTTAAGATTGGTGTCAAGTTTTAGTTATGTGATATAAATAATTTTTAAAGGTCTGCTATAAAACAGTGCCTACTATCAAAAGACTGTATATATGCATTTAAAAAATAATTGAGAGAATACATCTCATGTTAAGTGTTTTCAGCATGCACACACACACATAAAAAACATTTGGAGGTGATGGATGTATTTCTATTATTTCTATTACCTCGAATGTAGTAATGTTTCACAGTCTATGTACATATTTAAACTCATCAAGTTGTATACTTTCAATATATAGTTTTTTAAATCAAATATACCTCAATAAAGCTGTTTTTAAAAAGTTGACTTAAACCCACTTATATTTCTGCCATGAAGTTTTATATTATTAGACTTTCATTTTTCCTTGAGTGCTTTTTTAAAATTTACTCAATCTTTCCTTTGGGGTATATTTTTTATTTTGGGGGAGAGTTTATATTTTTGTACTAGTCAATATATTTTCATTAATACCTTTGTGTCGTATCCTTACTTCATCACCTGTCCCACCTCTCTACCCCTTCCCTGCCCCCCGCCTTTGCTGTGATTACATAATAACAGTAATACTGAAACTATCGAGTTTCTCTTTCTTCCTTGTACTCCCGACCCTTCATATCTTATTGAGGTAATATACTTTTATTCCTAGTTAACATGGATATTAATATCTAACTGCAAATGAATACCTAAGCAATTAGTGAGTTTATTTGATTTTTAATGTTCTTTCTATATATTGTCTCTTCCCCATTTTCTTAGTTGAACATATCTATATTTTCAGAGCACATAGTCATTAACTATTATAATTGCCCCTTTATAATCATGATTTATTTCTATTCCTAAAGAAGTCTTTAATGCTCTTCATCAGCATTTTGATTATCTGAAGTTTCTCTTATGGCTTCCCCAGAAAATGATTTGCAGGAACATATTTCACATTCCTAACATTTTACTTGCAGTCTTTATGTTTGGGGGACAGTTTGTCTCCATTTTCTTTCCAGGATATAAAATCAACACGCATAAATCAAAGGCATTCCTGTATATCAGCGACAAATCCTCTGAAATGGAAATGAGGACAACCACTCCATTCACAATATCCTCAAAAAAAATAAAATACTTGGGAATCAACCTAACAAAAGAGGTGAAAGACTTATACAATGAAAACTACAGAACCCTAAAGAGAGAAATAGAGAAGATCTTAGAAGATGGAAAAATATACCCTGTTCATAGATAGGCAGAACTAACATTATCAAAATGGCGATATTACCAAAAGTTCTCTATAGGTTTAATGCAATGCCAATCAAAATCCCAACGGCATTTCTTGTAGAAATAGAGAAAGCAATCATGAAATTCATATGGAAAAATAAAAGACCCAGAATAGCAAAAACAATGCTAAGCAGGAAGTGTGAATCAGGTGGTATAGCAATACCAGACTTCAAACTATACTACAGAGCAACAGTAACAAAAACAGCATGGTACTGGTACCAAAACAGGCAGGTGGACCAATGGTACAGAATAGAGGACACAGAAACCAATCCACAAAACTACAACTATCTTATATTTGATAAAGGGGCTCAAAGCATGCAATGGAGGAAGGATAGCATCTTCAACAAATGGTGCTGGGAAAACTGGAAATCCATATGCAACAAAATGAAACTGAATCCCTTTCTCTCGCCATGCACAAAAGTGAATTCAAAATGGATCAAGGAGCTTGATATCAAATAAGAGACACGCCATCTGATAGAAGAAAAAGTTGGCTATGATCTACATACTGTGGGGTCGGGCTCCAAATTCCTCAATAGGACACCCATAGCACAAAAGTTAATAACTAGAATCAACAAATGGGACTTACTCAAACTAAAAAGTTTTTTCTCAGCAAAAGAAACAATAAGAGAGGTAAATAGGGAGCATACATCCTGGGAACAAATCTTTACTCCTCACACTTCAGATAGAGCCCTAATATGCAGAGTATACAAAGAACTCAAAAAATTAGACAGTAAGATAACAAATAACCCAATCAACAAATGGGCCAAGGACCTGAACAGACACTTCTCAGAGGAGGACATACAGTCAATCAACAAGTACATGAAAAAATGCTCACCATCTCTAGCAGTCAGAGAAATGCAAATCAAAACCACCCTTAGATACCATCTCACTCCAGTAAGATTGGCAGCCATTATGAAGTCAAACAACAACAAGTGCTGGTGAGGATGTGGGGAAAAGGGTACACTTGTACATTGCTGGTGGGACTGCAAATTGGTGCAGCCAATTTGGAAAGCAGTATGGAGATTTCTTGGAAAGCTGGGAATGGAGCCACCATTTGACCCAGCTATTCCCCTTCTTGGTCTATTCCCTAAAGACCTAAAAAGAGCATGCTACAGGGACACTGCTACATCGATGTTCATAGCAGCACAATTCACAATAGCAAGACTGTGGAACCAACCTAGATGCCCTTCAATAGACGAATGGATAAAAAAATGTGGCATTTATACACAGTGGAGTATTACTCTGCATTAAAAAATGACAAAATCATAGAATTTGCAGGGAAATGGATGGCATTAGAGCAGATTATGCTAAGTGAAGCTAGCCAATCCCTAAAAAACAAATGCCAAATGTCTTCTTTGATATAAGGAGAGTAACTAAGAACAGAGTAGGGACGAAGAGCAGGAGAAGAAGATTAACATTAAACAGGGATGAGAGGTGGGAGGGAAAGGGAGAGAGAAGGGAAATTGCATGGAAATGGAAGGAGACCCTCAGGGTTATACAAAATTACATACAAGAGGAAGTGAGGGGAAAGGGAAAAATAATACAAGGGGGATAAATGAATGCCAGTAGAGGGGGCAGAGAGAGAAGAGGGGAGGGGAGGGGAGGGGAGGGGAGGGGGGATAGTAGAGGATAGGAAAGGCAGCAGAATACAACAGACACTAGTATGGCAACATGTAAATCAATGGATGTGTAACTGATATGATTCTGCAATCTGTATACGGGGTAAAAATGGGAGTTCATAACCTACTTGAATCAAAGTGTGAAATATGATATATCAAGAACTATGTAATGTTTTGAACAACCAACAATAAAAAATTAAAAAAAAAGAATCTTAAATATGTTTTTTTCTCTTCCAGCCTAAAGAATTAGTATCAAATTTGACAATAAACTATTTTTTTTTCTTTTCTCTACATTCCAACACTTTTGAACTCAGGAAATTCTTATAGTTTTAAACCTTATTGAGAATCTCAAAGACATGTTATTTATGTGGCTTACATCTAGTGATATGTACCACATTAGAAATTTAAAATGAATAATTTAAAAAATATTTAAAATAACAACACTTAAAATAACTCATTTAAAATAACAACAATTACTTACTCTATGTGAACAAATAGTGTATATTAAATGCATAACTTTTCTGAAAAAAATAGAAAGAATAATTATTTTACATTTTTACATATCTCTTTAGTTTCTGGCACAATAGAAAATAGTTGGATTTTCATACCTGATATGTCAGTCTTTGAAATATGTTGTTTGGGTTGACATATTTGAAGAAAATCTGTCTTTTTACAGTATATATATGGAAGAGGAGGACTCTTTATTCTTTGATAATACACCAAAATCTGACAGTTTTGTAAAATTTAGTTGCAGTATGGAACCTGAAGCATTAGCAATGAACTTTTTGTACTTAGCTGTGTTAAAATGCATCTGCTCTTTTGCACTGTAAATGAATCTTTTCTATAGCCAAAAGCATTGTTCAGTGGGAATCTGTGTTCATGGAGTTAATCAGATCTCCCACATGTTAATGGATTACACTATACAGTAACAAAATAAGCATTTATTAATATCTATTGATATGGAAAGTAATTGGGTATTGGGAAGCTGTAACCATGGTAACAGATTCAAGTTTTATCTAAAATTCAAATTTTATCAATGGTAAACAATGTCAGTCATTTTTCTCACTTCTTGTAGTTTTTAAATAATACTTCTAATTACTCCAATTTAATAAAAAATAATTAATCTACATAAAATTCTTTGAAATAAGATTCACGTTCTGTGTAAGAAATTCCTAAGTGACACAGCACCACACACACTTCCATTTTTTTTTTTTTTTTTAAGGCAAGCTTCTTCTTTTGGTCCTTGTATTTAATTGAATTTCGTGAATTCCAAGAATTTCTCCCCTAGATCTTTGTCTGGTAGAATGTTTTGGTTTGCTACTTTAAAGCATTCTTTTACCCCAGATTGTTCTGACACTATGGGATAGCATAGCAATTTCTAATTTTTGTGTTCATCTTTGTATTGGCTCCTGTAAAACCTTCTCTCAGGTTGCCATTCCAATATGGCTGTGTTGCTACCTGAGGATTCTCCCATTTTAAAACCATTAAAAATTCCTTCTCTCTGCTTCCCTCCTCCTCCCCAACAATAATTGCTGATATCATATCACCAGCTGATGGAAATTGGAAAGCTCTTGCCACCTAGGTATGTTGTAGATTTTTACCTTATTCTTTCATTTTGCTCTCCTAGTTATTCTGTCTGGAGTATGCCCTTTTCTTACGTTCAAAATCAGGAATAAGAGATGCCAATCCAAATTATGTAATTATATTTAACCTAAACTTGCTCCCCCTCCATTGGATAATATGTCATATGGTCAAAAAGTGTGATTTCAGGCAAATTATCAGATTTGGAGAAATAGTAATGAATTCTCCAAAATGTGGTGGTAAGACATATTAGTCATCTAAGTTTAACCATTTCACAATGTGCACATATTTTAGGATATCATGCCACAGCATCTGATAAACATACACAATTTTTGTCAATTAAAATGTTTAAAAGGGATAGGATTATGTTAAAGATCAGAATTCTAGAAGGGAAAATTGAGATAATTAAAAATATGATACACAAAGATATATTGACTGACAATTTCTCAGAATTGCTAAATGATGTGAGTTACCAGTTTGAAAATGCCTAATGAGTTCCAAATCACTGGATCCATTTTAAAACTTGATGGGAAATTGAAAAAACCCTTTAAATCCTTCAGAGATTAAAAAACATTAACCTCAAAAGGAAGAGACATTAGACTAACAGCAAATGTTAAGTAATAATTAGATAATCATAAAATAATATCTTCAAAGATTTGAAACAAAATGGCTACAAAATTATAATTATATATATGTATATATATGTATGTATGTATGTGTATATATATATATATATTAATTACCAGTTAAGCAAAATTTCAAAACTGATGGAAAAATAGCTTATCTAAGACTAAAGAAATACTTCTTAATGAATCAGAAAATTGAACCCAGAAAAATGTAATAAAAAAGGCATTTGGTAAACATTCAGGTAATTTTAAATAATAATTATTTACAAAAAACTAATAATAGTTTAAGGGCTTATTTGAACTGTTTAAAACAAAAGAACTAAACCATATGACTGAATGATGGGAATTTAGTTGATTAAATTAAGTGGTTATGTCTAAAATCCTTGTTTTACTTTGGATGAAGAAATAAATACTGATTAATCTTCTACTATAAGTATGCATTTTAGAACTTGAAATCATTCATCAGAAAAATAACATTAACAACATACCCTTCACAAAACCAGAAGAAGAGGTAAAAAAAAAAAAAGGGAGAAAATGCAAAGAAAAAGGGAAGTAGAAGGTAGTAAATAAAAACGGAACTATGCATCAAAGTGTATTAGTTATTAGAATAAATATTAATTTATCAGTTAATATGGAAAGACCTTCAGATTGGATTTAAGAAACAAATAAAATCAAGCTGTATGCTACTTTTAAAAAATATGCCAAAAATATAAAAGTAAATAATGTTTTAAGATAATGAAAAATAAATATCAGGGAAATTCCAAATTGAATAAACTTTATGTAACTATAAGATAAAATATACCTTAAGAAAATGAAAATTATTTAAGGTTAACAGTCACATATAAAAGAGGAACAATTTACCATGAGCATGTAATAATTCTAATTTGTATGTAACTCAAATTATAATACAACAATAATAAAAACCTAATACAGAAATAAGGCGGAAAAAAAAAAGAGAAAAACCCAAAAAATCCAAAACACATTTTCTTTATCCATTCATCTGTTTATGGGCATCTGGTCTGGTTCTATAACTTGGCTATTGTGAATGGCACTGTTATAAACATTGGTGCAGCTGTATCACTATGTTATGCTGATTTTATTCTTTGAGGTAAATAACAAGGAGTTGGATGGCTGAGTCATATGATGATTCCTTTCGATAAGATAATTGCCATTCTAACTGGAGTGAGATTAAATCTCAATGTACTTTTGATTTGCATTTCTCCAAGGGCTAGGAATGTTGAACATTTTTTCATCATTTATTTGTTGGTCATTTGTATTTCTTCTTGTGAGAATTATCTGTTTACCTCTTTTTCCCATTAGTTTATTGGGTTATTATTATTGTTATATAATATTATTAGTGTGTGTGTGTGTGTGTTGTTTTTTAAGTTCTTCATATATTTTGGATATTCATCCCTGTAGAAGGATTAGCTGGCAAAGACTTTCTACCATTCTGTAAGCTCTCTCTTCATGTTCTTGCGTCCTTTGCTGTGCAGAAAGTTTTATTTAATGCTGTTCTACTTATTGATTCTTGGTTTTATTTCTTGAGCTTTAGGGTTCTTGTTGAGGAATTCAGTGCCTGCACAACACACTGGAGTGTTAATCCTGTGGTTTCTTTTAGCAGTAACAAAGTTTTTGTTCCAATTTCCAGGTCTTGATCCAATTTGATTTGACTTGGGTGAGAGACATCTAGTTTCATTCTTCTACAAATGAATTTCCAGTTTTCCTAGTATCATTTGTTACAAAGGCTATCATTTTTACAACGTATATTTTTGGCACCTTTATTCAGTATCAGATGCTTACACGGATGTGGATTTTTTTCTGTGTCTTCTATTCTATTCCATTGGTTTTCATGTCTGTTTTGATTTCAATGCCATGATGTTTTTGTTGCTATAGCTCTGAAACATAATTTGAGATCTGGTATTATAATACTTTCAGTATCACTCTTCTTGCTCCGTATTGGCTATTTTTGGCTATTCTTCATTTTTTTTTCTTCCAAATAAATTTTAGGACTGTTTTTTCTAGTTCTGTAAAAGATGTCATTGTTATTTTGATGGGGATTGCATTGAATCTGTATAACACTTTTGGTTTTATGGCCCTTTTGACAATAGTAATTCTGCCTGTCCAAGAACATGGAAGGTCTTTCCATATTCTTATGTCTTCTTCCTTCAGTGTTCTATAGTTTTCATTGCAGAATTCTTTCAGATTGACTAAATTTATTCCCAAGTATTTTTTTGAGACTACTGTAATGGAATAGTTTTCCTGATTTCTTTATCAACAGATTAATTATTGGAGTATAGGAAAGCTATTAATTTTTGGATGTTGATCTTATATTCTGATACTTTGCTGAATTTGTTTATTTTCTCTAGAATTCTTCTGGTGAAGTATTTTTTTGGGTTTTATAGATACTAGCCATGTCATCAACAAACAGAAATAATTTGACTTCTTTTTTTCTATGTATAACCCTTTAATTTTCTTCTCTTTCTTGATTGCTGTGGCTGAGTTTCAAGAACTATATTGAATAGGAGTGGGGAGAGTAGACACATTGCCTTATTCCTGATTCAAAAAGAACTACTTTCACATTTTCTCCAGTTAGCATGATGTTGACTTTGGGTTTGTTGTATGTGACCTTTATAATGCTGAATTAGATTATTTCAGTTACTAGAGTCTCCCTTGTTTTTTACATGAATGGGTGCTTGATTTTGTCAAAGACTTTTTCTGCATCTACTGAGGTGGTCATATGATGATTATCCTGGATCATACTTATGTGGTAAATTATATTTGCATATGTTTTGCATATGTTGAACCAACCTTGTATCCCAAGGTGCACCCCACTTGAACATGGTGTACATTCCTCTAAATGTGTTTTTTAATGCAGTTCACTAATATTTTATTAAAGACTTTTGCATCTATGTGCATCAGAGCTATTGGTCTGTAGTTTTATTTCCTCGATGTCTTTTTTTCTGGTTTTGGTATTAGGGTAAAACTGTCTTCATAGAAAGAATTTGAGGGAGTTGCTTCCCTTTCTATTACATGGAATAATTTGAGAAGATTGACATTAGTCTTTAAAGGTAATTGATTCTTCTTTAAAGTTATGGTAGAATTCAGCTGAGAATCCATATGGTCTTGAGTTTTTTTTTTTTTTTTTTGAAGGCGTTTAATTGCTTCAATGTTACTGCTTAATATTGGTCAGCTTAGGTTTCTATACCCTCAATGGTTCAATTTGAGTAAGACATATAAGTCTGGAAATCTGATAGTGGAGTTTTATTCATCCATAAAGAAGAATAAAATTATGGCATTTGCTGGTAGATGGATGAAACTAGTGATCATCTTGCTAAGTGAAATAAGCAAGACTCAGAAAGTCAAGGGTTGAATATTTTCTCTCTTATTTGAAAGCTAAAGAAAAATAAGGACAAACAGGCAGGAGAACAGATCACTGGAAAATTGAAGTGAGATCAGTACAGTGGAAGAAGAGCAAGGGAGGTGAAGGGAGAAGAGAGGCATAGCAGAAGGAAATTGACCAAATTGTGCTATATATGTATATGAATATACCATAGTCAATTCCACATTTATCTATAAAGCACCAATTAAAAAATAATAAATACATAGAAAGAAAATTAGAAGAGTAGAGGAAGGGGAGCAGGGGAGGTAAGAAGGTTGGAAAAGAAGAAATTCTGGGAATTGAAATGTAGAAAATTATATTCCATGTTTATACGATGGTGTCAAAATGAACTCACTATTATATATAACTAAAGTGCCCTAATAGAAACATTACAAATAACCAAACAACAATTATAGAGGGGAAAATTATAACAGACAACTCTTAAAATTAAAAGATAAACTAGAAAAATAATAAGAAAAATAAGAGTCAAATGACATAATATATTTAATGGATGTATCTCTAAAGCTTTATGTCCCATAATTAGAGACCACAAAATGACAACAATGTAAATCTCAACAAATATTGAAACTTGATATTAAACAGATCACATTATCTAATCATAATATTTGAAATTTCATATTTGAAATCAATATAAAAATAATTAGGCATTCCTCTGTCATTCTTTGGAAAAATTAGAAAAAAACACCCTCAAGATCAAAGAAAGAAATTAACCAATTTACATCACACTTAGACCTCATAATTAAAGGAAATACATCAAAATGAATGGAATGAAACAAAAGTAAAATTTCATAAATGCAAAGATTAGAAAGTCTGAGAAATTAGTTACTCAATCAATATGTTAGAAAAAGAACAATAAAGCAAACACAAACTAATTACAAGAAATTAATCAAAGAATGAATGAAACCAAAATGAAGAACTGGTTTATTGTAAAGATTAATAAATAGATAAATATTAAGAAAGTCTTCATCATTACATTTCCCATCTAGTTAACACCTATTTACAATTTAACAATTATTCACCTATTTTTTATACTCATATCTCTCTGAAAAAGTAGAGTGTTTTTAGTTTCCTGTCTTATACTACAAATCTAGATGTGAAACTTACATGTACTGCATTATTAGTTTTTACTAGCACACAGATAGTAGTAGACAACGTAGCAAAAGTCAATGAACAGGCAATTGGAGTGCAATTATGAATTGTTAATAATTAAGAAAAATAGCATGCGATATATCAAGTTGAAAATGAGAAAGTTATTTTTTTACGAAGATATCTCTGAACAAAATAATCTGATTCATCCAAAGAGGATATTTTTATATGTATTGTATGTCTGTCAGTAATCAGAAGACTTTTCTGATATTAAAATAATTTAGTTGATGGGTGTGATTGTGTGACTATGAGTATCACTCAACACACTCATAAATTGTCTAAATCTATTAGATCCAAGAAGGAGGCAATAATGGAAAAGGAACAGGATAAAACTACTGCCAATATTAGGGTGTTCAAGTGGAATGATAATCACTATTTCGGGTAGGCATGAAAATGCAGTGTCCTTTTGGGATGTGGCCAGGCTATTTGAATACAAGAACTATTGTGAGAATAAATATTCAATTTTTACTCTAGATAAGATCATGAGGCAAAGGTGGAGAAGGAATCTGTATGGGTCTAGAATTGGACAGATCCTACCATGTACAAAAAGTATGAGCTTGCAAAGAAGTTACTTAACTTAATGAACCTCATTTATTTTTTAACCTTTAAAATGGATATTTTAACAAAAAGAATCAAAAATAATTGTGCAAATTAAATATAACTGTGTTGAGCACAAACTCAGCAGTGAGTGCTAAATAAACAGAAACTCAGTGACCCTTAGTGTTCCTGTAATAATTTCTATATATTTAATGATAGCCATTTATTCAGTAACACATTGACATTTTCTATATGTCAAGTAGAAAATTAAGTCTAACTGTACAAGTTGTGAATGTTGCTGGTATGAATGACAAGTTATTAGTAGTATTTATGTTTATATAACTATATGAAGTAAATGGTAGAATTGCTTTACTTTTAATTAATTGATTTTTATGATCATATGAATGCTACATTCATACTGCTCTGGTAGAAACTTCTTTCATTTTAATATATAATTTAAGGTTTTAAGAACACAGATCATCAGTAACATGTTTTTCACTCAGATTTTCATATTTTTACCGAGAACCATTAAAGGACATGGGTGATATTTGTCTAATGAGAAACCCTGATCCCCTAAGATGAATCACTTTGCTTTGTGATAAACCTATTTTCCACATGCTATAGCCAACTTGTTAGTTTTGCATCATTATCAATCTCAAGCTTAGATTTCTGGATAATTCTTTCATGGTGCCAAAGTTCTTTATTACTATGCTTAACCATCATTTTTAAGAGTATTATTTCATTTACCTAGCCTCTAAAGGCAGTATTGAATTTTGAATTCACTTAACTAAATTGCACACTAAGACCCAGTGATATTTATATTAAAATTTTTCTACTATGAAGAAAAGGAATTATACCCAACTCAAAAGGAACCAGTATTTACTAATTAGTTAATATAGACCATGAAATTCTGCATATGAAAACAAAGTAACTAAGAACCACAAAGGGCTAAGATACAACTTAAAAGAAAATATGTTTGAGTGACATCTGATCTACTTTACTCACTTTGACAGTGAGCTCTCTGCTAAGCGTGTCCCACAGGATGCAAGAGAGTTACTGGGGGGTTTGGGTAAGAAAAGGGGGGATGTACGATAATATTGAGGTGTAAAGCAAATTAGTTAGGTGATCACTAGTCTAACTCCTCAAATCTGTGATCCTTGTTAAAGGACAGAACTGTGTTACGAGAGGTCTTAAGTTCTAGAAGACTTCTGTAAAAGAGCTGGCAATGAGAAGAGAAAAAAAAATCTGCTTATTGGTCAGAGGAGGAGAGGAATACCATAGATCAGCTGTCCAGACAACATATGTAGCAGCGAGGGCCACACATCAACTAGGTCAACAGAGCAGAAGGTAGGCAAAAACAACTGGCCTAAATATACAGCTACAGGAACCCTTTCCACAGATCTGAGTATATGTATCTTTTCCCTCCAACCCCCTTTGGGACCTGAGGATAATGGGATATGTTAGTCTTCCTTCTCATCTAGTAGAAGGGTGCTCAGTGCATTAAGAATCGAGATACTACAAATATGACCATATTGAATTTATCATTGGGTGAGGCTCCATTACATGTAAGAGATTTTTGTTTAAAATAAATGAATTTCCTAGTATTAATAAATTCATATATTCTACTATCAGGGTAGTGGGTGTTTGCTAAAGTTGTTAAAATTTATTATTGGGCTAGTTGCTCTACTGAAAATGAAAAAAAAAAAAACACCTAGAAAATTCTGTGGTGTGAATGACATGATAAGGGGTATGTGTATATGAATAATTTTGGCATATGAATTTATTGTGATTTCCATTGAAAATTATATTAAGAATACCAGTAGGAATAGTTGAAGACATCTGGCTGATAAAAAGGAGAAAGTAGTTAAAATCAATTATCAACAGACTTGGAGACAATATGCCAAGATCAGAAAGAAATATTTATTGAGATTTTCAAATATTCATTGAAATATTCAATGTATCTGTTGTATGGATGTATGTCTGGTGATAACACACTAATTTTATGTAAAAGGATCCTGTGTGACTTTTTAAAATAAAGATTCCAAGTCTTAATTTTACATCTATAATTTTAATTACCATTTTATTAACTTGTATTATGTGACAAGCTGTCAAAGGTATTATTTTATAAGCCATTTAAATTCAGTTTGAGTAAGGTGGATCTTTAAGGTCAATTTATTCAATTATTTTAATGTTTAATGCAATGGAAGTTGGATTTGGCTAAGGAGGAATCTATTAACCTATTGAACTTTTTAAACTTGTGGTAGGGAAGAATTGTTGAAAATCTGAGAGGGCAGAGAACTAGGTAGAGCATTTAAAAAAGAAAGAGAGGCTGGGAGAACAAAATAAAAGAAGGGCACATTAGAAAGCAAATGCAATGCAGAAATATTTGTTGGTTTAAAAAACTGGCAAATCGAGATTTAAACATGTAATTTTATGGAGAATAAGGATGAAAGAAGAAAATACCGATTGACATTCTGTTTTTCTTGAAATGACATTTCAATTTTAGTATTATTGTAAGATTTTTGGCAAATTGAACTTTAAACTTAACCTTTTAAGATAAATGTAAATGATTATAATTTTATGAAATACTTCTATGGTGCATTTCAGCTTTAATATACAGATTGGATTTAATTTTTGTCTCTGTAGCAAAACCATTATTTCAGCATATCAACCATTGGGAATATTATTCCCCTCTCCAGTTTTCATTTGCAAATTTCATTATAACATGATATGGTTACCATCTGGTGTTTCTTATATAACATTATACTCAGCTTTTCAGCTTTGAAATAATAATATTTCAAAGCCAAATGGAAATCCTTTCTGAGAATATTATTTCATGTGAGCAACACATATATAAAACATACAGTGTAATGTGGTTTGAGTTTATGCTTATTATACATATTGGAAATATGCAGATGACATATTCATATGAATTTAAAATTCTATTGGTGTTTAATAGTTTATTCTGCAACTTACAAAGTTCTTCAGATTAGTTTTTTCTTAATACTATGTTATGATTTTAGTTGTCTGAAAACCTTGAAAGTTCTATAAATTTTTAGATAAAATAAGTTTCAAAAATTTCTACTATGAAGAAAAGGAATTATACCCAACTCAAAAGGAACCAATATTTACCAACTAGTTAATATAGGTCATGAATTTCTGCATATAAAAATGAAAGTAAAAACCACAAAGGCCTAAGATCCAACTTAAAATATGTTTGAATGACAACTGATGATTCTACAAAAGACATGCTTCACTTTGACAGTGAGCTCTCTGATAAGCTTGAAATTATTAGATTCTTGTAAGAATCTCTGCTAAGTAATTATTTTGTAAATATACTGTTATTGTTTAGATGTGGTGTCCCCCAACAGCTCACATGTGAGACAATGCAAGAAGGTTTGGAGGAGAAATGATTTGGTTATAACCTTAACCTAATCAGATAATTAATCCCTGATGGGATTAACTTAGTGGCAACTAGAGGCACGTGGAGTGTGGCTGGAGGAAGTGGTTCATTGGGAGAGTGGCTTTCAGGTGTATATATTTTGTGTCAGACGAGTGGAGCCTCTCTCTCTGTGCTTTCTATCATCCTGTGAGCTGTCTCTCTCTGCCACACTCTTTTGCCATGAAGTTCTGCCTCACCTCCAGCCCTGAGGAATGGAGCAGGTCTTCTATGGACTAAGACATCTGGAACCGTGAACTCTTAAATAAACATTTTTTTTTTTCTAAAATTGTTCTGGTCAAATTTTTTATTCACAGAAGCAAAAAACACACAATGTAAGGATGGGAGATGACTCAATTTTTAGTGGAGGAGGAAATTTATATCAAATGGAATCCATTGTCCCAACTGAACAGAGTGTGGTTGGCTAGAAGTGGGACAGGGAGTGGTGGGGTTGCTGGAGTGGGAGGAAGGTGGTAGCTGTCATGGCCTATGTGCTGAGGAGTGGGATAAGGAGCCAACTCATGATGAATGAAATGATTGTGGAGCTGAAGGCCCAGCTGAGGTTAGAAATCATAAATTTGTACAGCAGCCAATCACCATGGTAATGTAGGTTTCTCATACCATGTCGTTCCCAGAAGCAGAAGGGAAGGAAATGGATGACTGAGTCTGGGTTAGAAGGAGAAATTTGGGATACATTTTCAACGCTTACCTTAGCAAATAAATTGAGTCTGAAAAAAATCAATGACCTCTGACCCCTTAAATTCCTGGACTATCTTGGAAAGATCATCTAGCCACTTAACATTTTTCTCAGGCATAAAATGGGGATAACTACTTACCAGATTTCTTATGAGGATTAAATGATAAAAAATTAAGTAAAGTGATTTGTAAACTTTAAGGTATGATTTTACTGCAAGGTATCATTTTTCCTCTTTGACAGTAGGTGAAGATTAATTTCATGGACGACTTCAGATACACCTTGTCTGTTGCTGTTTGTCAATCTGTCTCTCTTTATCTGAATCTGTAGAAAATTTTGCACTGGTAACTTTATTCATCGTATCTGAACTTCTCCTCCCTCAGCCTGCCTCTCTTTCTAGGTCTTTATTTTATTAAGCTATTTTGTCTCTTTCTTTTAACAGATGACCAAGAATATTCCATGCTTTTTTTTTTTTTTTTTTGCAGCTTGATTTGTAGTTTGCTATGGTTTCTTGTGTGGAAGCCCTAATTCTATTCTGTTGATATTCTTTCTTTTTAACTGCCTAGTAAAATTAGCATAATATAAATATTTTTAGTTTTTAAAGTGGTTGATTCAATAATAAGAGATACCTCCAGTTCTCATCTAGTCTCTTATTTCTTAATCTATTAAAATATGATCTCTGAGAGCCAGGAAGAAGGGTAATAAATGCCCTTGAATCAGCATTCTTTAAAAAATCCAATCCAACAATCTTTGATTTTAATTGGAACTTTTAGCTTATTTATATTTAATAAAATTACTAACATTTGAAGTTAAAAAAAGAGAATGAGTTAGCATTTAATGTCCATCTTTACCTTGAGTTTTATTTTGTTTTTAGTAATTATGATATATCAATAAAATATTTTCTTCTTATTTTCCATTATAATTCTTTTAGATACATAAAATATTATTTAACATAATTATAACTTGGTTTTGTTATTATAACTTGGGTTCCTTTTAGAAAACATTTATGGTATATGCTATTACTTGTGTAGTTTAACCATTATTTTGAATTTAATCTTGCTTATTCTTTACTATAACAAATGAAAATCTAGCCAATTTGAATTAGCAAATTACAATGATGACGGATATATATATATATATATATATATATATATATATATATATATATATATATATAACAAATTCACATAGGTTAAGTTTAAGAGTACAAAATAAAAATAATCTTTTCATTACACTGCAAAAATATGATCTCTTAGATCATAAACTATGATCTCTTAGATTATGTTTACTGATAGTAAACAATTTACTGACATCTTTTTATTCATGGAATTTCACATTACTTGATCAATTTTTTTAACTCTTACCTAGTTACAGGCGACATTTGTTGTTGCCATTTAAAGCACAGTTTTAAAGCACAGTCTTTAAGCCAGAGGTTACTATGCTTGTTCAACTTCTTTTTTGCTGATTCCTGAGATGTTTACTGAATTTTAAAATTCTTTTTCTATTTAAATATCCCTTCAACATTGACTGTTTTGTGTTTTCCATTTTCTTATGCAATCAAATTATCATTTTAATTTTTCAAGTGAAAATAGCAGAGAGACTGTGTAGATGAGCTGCAAATTAAAAAGGATGGCAGTGACAATTTTCAGTTTATTCAGGTGGGTATTGCTGCCTAGGGAAAGACCTTGAAGATCATTTCTTACTAAAAATAGCTGCAAAGTTCTGATGATTGGAACAGAAACATTTGAAGGAATGTGCTATATCTGGTGGAGTGGTTGAGATGGTGCACAAGGATCAGTGAATTAAAATAGAATTAAAATAGAAAAAATAATGCTCAATTGTTCAAGTATTAATCTTACCAAATGCACATATGAAATATGATTAGCTATTTGTGGGAATCAACAAGAAGACTAAAAAAATTTAACTGAAGAGTCTAGTAACACTGAAAATTCAAATACCAAAGATTTGAGTTTCATCTTACAGAAGCAGAATTGAAGTGAGATCATGGCAAAGTTAGCAGCAACAAGCATTTGATTATTTCTTGTGGATGACTGTCAAGATTGTCAGTTAAGGTCAGAAAAGGGAAGCCCTAATCCAACAGTTGCTCTGCTCATCTAGCACTAATTTTTGTAGACAGAAATGTATTTTTGGACAAGTATACTCTATTTTATATAGAAGAGGTTAGTCAAACTCTGCTATAACTTGAAAAATGATAATTTTGAGATTGTTTATTGATCTTTGCTCTGATTCCAGGATAATCAAGACACATATTGTGAAAAACTTATTTTTACATATAATAAAAAGTATCCTAAATATGACAATTGAGCAAACCAATTAAGCCCCCCCCCCCCCAAAAAAAAAAAGTCTTTCTTTAAAATTATTTGATTGACTTTCTGGCTTACAATCAATTTGGTTGTTATTGGTCAATTGCCTTTAGTCACTATTTTCAAGTCTAATTTCTAGTTTTCTGGGAGTGAGAACCAAGTTTCTAAACCTGCAGTTCTCAGAGCATAGTCATTCAACTGCTAGGGTCTCCAATTCTTTCAAGTGGGTCCATGAAGTTAAATCTGTTCGCAAAATAGCATTGAGATATTATTTTCCCTTTTAACTGTATTGATCTGCACTAAAATACAAAAAAAATAAAAATTGGCTAAAACCGTAGGCACACTAGTAAGCATCAAGATAGTAGCCTGAAATAGTGCTTTATGTCTTCTACACTTTATACACTTGTAAAAATATAGTTTTTCTTAAGAATATTCTTGATGAAGTAGTAAAGTGTGTTAACTATCAAATCTTTCAGTGACAGAATGGGAAGAACATACAGAGAAACTGTACAGCGTACTGAATTGCAGTTGTCACCTGTGCGCTGGTTTGAGTTGAGCTGAATTAGCTTCTTTTCTCATGAAACATCTTTTTTTGTAACCCCAAAGAAATAGTGAGCAATGAAATATGGTTATTCATACCAAGGGTATTTTGAAGATAAACTTTGGAAAGTGAACAAAGTCTATTATTGCCAGCAAAACAGTTGACAGTGTTTGATTAATATAAATGATAAAATGTGAGCTTTGGAATGAAATTTATAATTTCTGGATAACTTTTACCAGCCAGACTTTCCTAATGAGATTAGTAATTATATTACCACATGTTAACTAATATGTTACATTAAAACTTTTTATATAAGTTATATAACTTTTGGAAGATCTGTAAGTTCAATAAAACAATATTTTCCAAATAACCAATACATGATGCTAAAAATCATGCATGTGTTAAAGAGCTATTAAAAATGAAAGATATATTAACAGGTTTCCATGTGACAGAATATAAAAAAAATTTAATATAGTTTCAGGTTTTACAATGTAGCTAATCTTTAAAAAAAACCTTCCATTTTCCAAATTCTGATGTACTATTAAAGAGGAAATTCATGATTATCTGAAAAGCTAATAAAAATGCTACCTTTTCCAGCTACACATCTATGTGAGGTCAGATTTTTTTGCATATTCTTCAAAGAAAGCAATCTATCAGAACAAATTGTATGAAAAATTAAGTCTTCTTTTAAGCCAGACATTAAAGATATTTGCTAAAGAATTAAATAATGCCACTCAATGTTTTTTATACTGATTATGAAAAGTAGTTAATTTTCCTAAAAAATGTGTTATTTATGTTAATAGGTAATGGGTATAATGAAATATTTTTTTCCATTTTAATTTCTGATATCATAAATTGCCATTAGATATAACCTACAGAAGCAAAACCTCTTTGGGATCCTCAATACTTTTTAAGATTGTAAAGAGGTCTGGAGACTAAAATGTTTGTTTCTGCTCTAGGACATTTTCTTAAATATCAGTTCTTAGGTAAAGCAGAGCATAACAAGGAAGCAGGCAGCAAGCAGGCCACAAGGAAAGCAGACCTTGAGTCAAAGAAGGAGCACAGATTTAGTATGGGGTGAGCTCCAACATGTAGCTTCTGGTGAGCAAGGCTAAGCTCTGGGGATGCAGAATTGTTGTCAGAGCTCTTGCTTTGTCTAAAGAAGTGGAAACCCCCGAATCTTAGGTGAAATGGCCCATTTTTCAATGTTGACAATTAATTTGATTAAAAACATGAGAAATAAAAATGTTATGCAGGCCAAATTAAACACCCATGGGGGCAATTTTTGATTACAAGCTATTCATTTGTGGACAACTCAACAAGATCAACATGGGTGGAGGTGAATTTACCAATGGCGATCTGCTTATGCAACTGTTGGCAGTGAGCCTTACTTGATGTCTACACCCTCTACACTCTCAGTCAAACTAACAGATTGCTTTAGAAATGCATTATCTAAAGGACCTAATGTTTGTATGTTAAGACAAAAGTAAAGGTACCTTATTGTATAAGAAATGTCTGAATCCATCTGGGCACTAAAAATTGCAACATGTGTGCTGATATACAGGAAATCTTCAGTGGTTTCTTGCCAATTGGCAAAATATCACACCACAGTACTTGTCTTGCTTCTTTTTGGTATCTTTCACAATTCATACTTGGTGTAATGTTTTTTTTTTTTCTATAGAGAACTACATAGGTTATGATCCTACCATATGTCTTATTTATATATTAAAGAACTACTTAAGATTTTAAAAATTAGAATAGAAAAATAATCTTTGAAGTTTACATTTCCTTTACAGTAAAATCAGTGGGTTAGCAATAATTTCATATATTAATTGTTGAGGACTAAAACCCAACTTTTTGATATGAAACATTAGGTGTTTATCTTCTAATTCTCAACTGTTTCTGTATAACTACCATTCAAGAGAAGGCAATCAATTTTATATAAATTCTAATAACTTATTTTAGTATAGGACAGCATTAGACAAAGACAAGGGAAATCAGTAAGCATGGAATGGCAATTTAGGATTAGTTTTGCTCTATACTTCAATGGAGAATGGTAAAGGCCATCAACTGAAGCCTATAGTTTTTGTATCATTCAATTTAATTCACCAAGAGAAGACATAATAGGAAAAGGAATAACAGTGCTAGTATAAATGGGGTATTATGTCGTGCTGTGTAGACCTCCATGCATATCCCATAGTTGAATTTGTTTTGTGCAACCATCAGATTATTTCAAGCATAAATTCACCTTTCCACTGCCCTTGAAGGAAATGAACAATCTAATCACTCTTGATAGTAAGCCACTTGTGAGAAATAAGTGAGGATGCTGAATGGCTCTGTTGCCTCATTTTTTTTTCAGACATTCTTTCTTCGGTTACCCACTGCATTAGTCAGCTTTTCATTGCTGTGACAAAGACCTGAGAAAAACAGCTCTGAAGACAAAATATTTGTTTTGTCTCACAGTTTCAGACATTTTAGTCCATGGTCAACTGGCTCCTTTGAATTGGACTTGAGGTGATGCTGAACATTATGGTGGAATGGATGACTTGGTAGAGGAAGCTGTTTAGCTCATGACAGTCAGAAATTAGAGAGGAGATGGGAAGAGCAAAGAAGGGCCAGGGACAAAATAGAGTCCCCAGGAGCATGTCCCCTATGACCTGCTTCCTCCAACCATGTCTAACCTGCCTGGTTTCCACTTCCTCCCCATAGTCCATTCAAATTATTAATACACTAAATGGATTAATCCACTGATAATGTAAAGTCCCATCTCTGGGCATTACTGCACTAAGGAACAAGTATCATCTTTTGGGGTACATTCTAGAGCCAAACAATAACACCCACAGTCTGCACTAGGTTCACATCACTCAATTACTTTATATTCATAATTCTTATGAACAATTATGTATGTATTTGCTACCATAGAATTTTACAGTCCAAACTTTTATTATGAGAATTTTAAAATATTAAATAATTTAATGTGAGAATAGTTGTACTTTACTTATTCAGGTCACAGAAAATTTCAGGTGGATACCTAGATTTCAGAATCATTTGTAATACCATTTTGGTGCTCCAGTGGTCCTTAATCATAAAATAGACATTTATTGGGCATCTACTACTAAGAACTGTTCTAAATTCACCTTTCCACTGACCTTGAAGGAAATGAACAATCTAATCACTCTTGATAGTAAGCCACTTGTGAGATATAAGTGAGGGTGCTGAATGGCTCTGTTGCCTCATTTTTTTTTTCAGACATTCTGGGAATATGTATGTGATAAGAAATGACCAAAATATCTGCTGTCTTAGAGTTAATATTCTAGTAGTGGAAGACAAATATTAGTAAGATAAATTAACAAACTATGACAAATGGCAATTAGTGCCAAAAGGAGCAATAAAGTCAGAGATAGGAATAATGAACAGTAGGAGTGTGTTGTTGGGGTAAATTCTGAGTTTAGGAGGCATAAAGGATTCTATAGATGATAAATGATGGAGAAGTCACCTCTTCAATTAGTAGGAAAAAAGATTGATAATTTGAAACTATTATGTGCAGTTAGTTGCTTTTCTTCCTCAAAACACGAGTCTTAATTTGTTGTGATATTGAGAGGAAGGGTTACAAACTTTTCCAAAAGCAAGTAGAGCAACATGATTAACTTAATTATACTCTTAATTTTCAGATAGCCGGAGAATGAAGAAGTCTTTCAGTTATTTTCCCACCTTTATTTCTGTTTTCCAATTGAAAGCTTCATTTCCTTCTCCAGTTTCTGCCCCTGAATCTCTCACGATAAAGTGAAACAATGAGAAAGCACTCGGTTAGAAAGCAAAACTCAAAGCAGACATTATGAAAGTGTGTTAGTGAAGGCCATATCCAGTTAAAAGCAGGAGAATTACTTTTATTTTCTTTTTCATCAGACCAAAGGATCTTAAAAGAAATATTCAGATACCCTCTAGTCATACCTATTTACAGCTGAGTTATATCAATGATGCTAGTCAAGCTGGTAATAACAGGAATCTAATAAATCAGAGAATAGTATGATTATTTCTATAAGAAACAGTACACAGCTATTTTGCCCTGAATATAGTGATAATATTTTCACTACTAATTTCCGTATACCATTGCCCTAATCTTTCAAACGTAATGCTAACCATTGAATCAAGAGATTAAAATTGTTGTCTTTTGTCTCAACAGAAAACATTTTTAAATCACCAAATGAATACTGTCAATGGCATAAAATAAAAAAAATGTAAGAATAAAAGAAACAAATGTGAAGGGAATAATTGGAATTTAACATACATTGCAAGGAAAGGTTTTCTTTAAAAGGATTTCATTTAATTGGAGTACATTTAATTTAATTAGTACCCATTCACTAATTCTTGATTCTATTTCTTGTGCTTTGGGAGCCTTGTTAAGGAAGTCAGATGAAGAATTGAGCCTACTTTTTCCTCTATTAGGTTCAGGGTCTCTGGTCTAGTGCCTAGGTCCTTGATCCACTATGAGTTGAGTATTGTGCATGGTGATAGGAGTTTATTTTCATTGTGCTGCATATGGATTTCCAGTTGTCCCAGCACCAGTTGTTGAAGAGGCTGTATTTTCTCCAATGTATGTTTTTGGTGCCTTTGTCTAGTATGAGATAAGTGTATTTATGTGGGTTTGTCTTTGTGTCTTCTATTCTGTACCATTGATCTACATGTCTATTTTGGTGCCAATACCATGCCATTTTTGTTACTATAGCTTTGTAGTATAGTTTAAGTTCTGGTATTGTGATGCCTCCTGCTTCACTCTTCTTGGTAAAGATTGCTTTGGCTATTTGGGTCTCGTATTTTTCCAAATGAATTTAATGATTGCCTTTTCTATTTCAAGAAGGAATGAAGATGGGATTTTAATTGAAATCACATTGAATCTGTATAGCACTTTGGGTAGTATGGCCATTTTGACAATATTAATTTTGCCCTTGCAAGAGCATGGGAGATCTTTCCATCTTCTAAGGTCTTCTCCAATTTCTTTCCTTAGTGTTCTGCAGTTTTAATTGTAGAGGTGTTTCACTTCCTTTGTTGATTCCCAAGTATTTTATTTTATTTTTTTGGGGGGGTATTGTGAATGGGGTAGTTTTCCTAATTTCTCTTTCAGAGGATTCATCATGTACAGAAATGCATTTGATTTATGAGTATCGATTTATATTATATCCTGCTACTTTGCTAAATTCATTAATTAAGTCTAGAAGTTTTCTGGATCCTCTAAGTATAGAATCATGTTGATAGCAAATAATGATAGTTTGAGTTTTTCTTTTCTTATTTGTATCTCTTTAAGTTCTTTTGGTTGTCTAATTCTCTGGTTAGAGTTTTCAGGACTATGTTGAATAGAAGTGGTAAAAAGGGCATCCCTATCTTGTTCCAATCTTTAGAAGGAATATTTCCTATTTTTCTCCATGTAGAATAATGTTGGCCTTGGGTTTAGCATAGATAGCTTTTACAATGTTGAGGTATATTCCTGTTATTCCCAGTTTTTCTAATGTTTTGAGCATGAAATGGTGATTTCTCTGTATCAATTGATATAATCATATGATTCTTATCTTTAAGTCAATTAATGTGATGAATTATATTTATTAATTTCCATATATTGAACAAATCTTGCATCCCTGAATGAACCCCACTTGATCATGGTGCACTATTTTTTTAATGTTTAGTAAATTCAGTGTTCATCAGGCACATAGGTCTGAAATTTTCTTTCTTTGATGTGTCTTTGCCTAGTATCAGGATGATACTAGCTTTGTAGAATGAGTTTGGAAGGGTTTCTTCCATTACTATTTGATGGAATAATTTGAGGAGTATTGGTATTAATTCTTCTTTGTAGGTCTTGTAGAACTCAGCTGTGAATCCATCTGATCCTGGACTCTTCTTGGTTGGTAGGCTTTTGATGGCATCTTCTATTTTCTTGCTTGAAATTGATCTGTTAAACTGTGTATGTCCTCTTGACTCAGTTTGGGTTGATCTAGAAATTTGTCAGTGTCACTGAGGTTTTCTGTTTTACTGGAGTATAAATTTTCAAAATAGTTTCTAATTGTCTTCTGAATTTCAATAGTGTCTGTTGTGATATTTCCTTTTTCATGACAAATTTTAGTAATCTGAATTTTCTCCCTCTTTCTTTTTATTAGGGGAGCTAAGTTTTTGTCACTTTTATTTATTTTTTCAAAGAACCAACTTTTTGTTTTGTCAATTTTTTAAATTGTTTCTTTAGTTTCAATTTCATTGATTTCCACCCTGATTTTAATTATTTCCTGTCTTGTACTACTTTGGGTGTTGGTTTGTTCTTTCTCTAGGGCTTTGAAATGTAATGTTAGGTTATTTCTTTGTTGACTTTTTCCATCTTACTTATTTATTCATTAATAATATTTATTATTTAGTTGTACTTGGACACAATACCTTTATTTTTTTTATTTATTTTTATGTGGTGCTGAGGATTGAACCCAGGGCCTTGAATGTGCTAGATGAGCGCTCTACTGCTGAGCCACGACGCCAGCACAACTTTTTCATCTTTTAATGAATGAGCTCAATGAAATAAACTTTCCTCATATCTATGTCTTCATAGTGTCCCAGAGATTTTGATAAGTAGTATTGTAGTTATCATTTACCTCTATGATTTTTTTAATCTCCTCCCTGATTTCTTGAGTTATCCATGTGTCGTTCAATAGCACATTTTTTAGTCTTTAGGTGTTGGAGTAGCTTCTCTTTTTACTTTTATTATTGATTTATAATTCCATTCCATTATGGTCTGATTGAATGCAGGGTAGTACCACTATTTTTTGGTAATTACTAAGATTTGCTTTGTGGCACAACATATGGAGAAGGATCCATGTGCTGCTGAGAAGAAATTATTTTTGCTCATTGATGGGTGGGATTATACATATATGTATGTTAAGTCCAAATTATTAATTGTATTTTTGAGTTCTATAGTTTTGTTGTTTAGTTTTTGTTTGGAAGATCTACCCAGTGGTGAGAGAAGTGTATTAAAGTCACCCAGTATTATTATGCTGTGTTTTATTTGTATTTGAGAAGGGTTTTTTTATGACATACATAGATGACCCATTGTTTGGGACATAGATATTTATGATTGTTATATCTTGCTATGTATGAATCCCATAAGCAGTATGAAATGTCCTTCTTTATTCCTTTTCACTAGCTTTGGTTTGAAGTCCAACTTATCTGATATGAGGATGGAAACCCCTGCTTGTTTGCATGGTCCATGTGAGTGGTATTTTTTTTCCCCCACCCTTTCACCTTCAGTCTGTGGATGTCTTTTTCTATGAGATGAGTGTCTTGAAGGCAACATATTTTGGGGTCTTTTTTTTTAAAATCCAATCTGTCAGTCTATGTCTTTCAATTGATGAATTTAGGCCATTCACATTCAGGGTTATTATTGAAATATGATTTGTATTACCGGACATTTTGGTTTATTTTTGGTTTTTAACTTAACTTGGTTTCTCACTTGATTGGTCTTTCCTTTAGTGTAGTTCCTCCCTTTACTGATTTTCATTGTTGTTTTTCATTTTCTCCTCATGGAATATTTTGCTAAGGATGCTCTGTAGTGTGGGCTTTCTCACTGTAAATTCTTTTAACTTTTGTTTATCATGGAAGGTTTTTATTTCATCATCAAATCTGAATCTTAATTTTGATGGATATAAGATTCTTGGTTAGCATCCATTTTCTTTCAGAGCTTGGTACATGTTGTTTCAGGATCTCCTAGCTTTGAGGACCTGGGTTGAAAAATCTGCTGAGATATAAATTAGTCTCCCCCTATATGTGATCTGATTCCTCTCTCTTGCAGCCTTTAAGATTCTGTCCTTATTCTTTATACTAGGCATTTTCAGTATAATGTGTCTTGGTGTTGGTCTGTTGTAATTTTGTACATTTGGTGTCCTATAAGCCTCTTATATTTGATTTTCCAATTCATCCTTCATGTTTGGGAAATGTTCTGATATTATTTATTTGAAGAGATTGTGCATTCTTTTGGTTGAATCTCTGTGTCCTCCTCTATCCCAATAATTCTTAGATTTGGTCTTTTAATGCTATCCCATAATTCTTGGATGTTCTCATAGTTTCTTACTATCTTACTGTGTGGTCAACTTTATTTTTAAGATTTTATACTTTGTCTTCATTATCTGACACTTTTTCATCCAAGTGATCTAGTGTGTTAGTGGTGGTTTCTATTGAGTATTTTTTTTTCTTGGTTTATTGTTTCCTTCATTTCAAGGATTTCTGATTTTTTTTCAGAATCTCTATCTCTTTCTTGAAGTAATCTTTTGCTACCTGTATTTGCTCCCTTAATTCTTTGTTGGAGTGATCAATTTTTGCCTGCATTTTCTCCTTTAGGTCTTTCTTGAATTCACATATCATTTTAATTATGTATATTCTGAGCTCCTTCTCTGACATTTCATCAACTGCGCCATCCATGGATTGTATTGTTGTAGTATCTTGGTTTGTTTGGCACACTTTCTTCCACTGTTTTTTCATGTTGTCTATTGTCTTCCTTTCTTTCTTTGTCCATCTGAGGTAGTGAAGTTTCTACCCTATAATATTATAGTGCCCATCCAGATTATCTATACCTCATCTGGGTGTTGGGCTTTCAGAGCCAGCTGGTGTCCCATGATGGATGCTACTGCAACTAACAGTGGTGGCAGCCATAGTGGAGTTAACTCAAGATAGCAGTGAGGGTGTCCCAAGATGGATGCAACCACTTTCAGAGATGGGGCTGAAAGGCTGGGCCTTATAACAGGGTTACCTGTTCTGAGATGCAGCTGCTTCTAGGCCCTGTCTGTTGTCACAAGGTGGAGGCTACTGTGTGGGGAGGTCTGGCTATTGCACTGTCTGCAGTGTCCCAAGATGGAGGTGGGAGCTAGGCAGGGGCTCCCAGGTGAGCTCAGTGGGTGCTCCTAGGCCTGACCTAGGCAGGAGCTTCCAGTGTGGGTCTTCTGGTTGGTGGGATGGACTTGGGGCTTACCTCGGCATGGCATCCAGAGGGGTGGTGGAGGTAGTTCTAGGCCCGGATCTGGGCTCTGGAGTTGGTCTGCTGGTCAGTGGGAAGGACCTGGGCCAAAATGGGCCTGTGCTTCTGTGTAGGGTGTAGAGGTGGTCTTAGGCCCAGGCCTGGATCTGACATAGGTCGGTTGGGGCAGTCCTGGGCCAGGGCCTGAATTCTAGTGTGGGTCTGCTGGTTAGCAGAGCAGACCTGGGCCTAATCTGGGCCTGGGATCCTACATGGCTCCCGCTTGGTTTTTAAAGAAAACATGTTCCACCCTTTTCCTTCAAACTATTTCTACCATATTATGCAATTTCTCCCTTAAGTTATTTTTCTTTTATTTTGAATGTCATGGGTATATTTATCCTAGAGCCAACATTTGAAAAAAAAATTTAGACTCTCATTTGGAGAAGAAAAATGACATGGATAAATCACTCTCACCAGTGTCATTTAATATTGAATAAGAATTTCTAATTAGGGAAATAAAAAATAAAGGAGAGATTAAATAATATAAAGATTGAAAGGAAGAAATGAAAATGTCATTATTTTCAGATAACATTGTTAGTATTTAAAAAATAAAATACATAATTTACCACGTGAATTTAGGAAGTTTTTTGACAAAAGATTAATATACCAAAAACAACTGCATTAATTAATTGCATTAGGAATGTAAAATATTTGAGCATATATCTAATGTAAGAAGTCTCCATAGAAAACAATAAAGCAAAGTTTAGAGAAGTAAAAGAAGATACAAATAATTAGAGAGTTAGTTGGTGCAAGGGTTGGAAAACTCAATAGTTTTAATATATCTTCCCAAATTGATAAATTAATTTAGTATATTATTAAAATTAAATACCTGAAAGCTTTTTTGAAAACTGGAATTGACAAGCCAATTCAGATAGATAGATAGATAATGCAAAGTGCCAAGAATGTACTAGATAAGTTTGAGGAAGAACAAGATGGAAGGGCTTCATGCAGATTACATCAAGAGTTATTATAAAGCTATAATTAAGATATGTATTAATAACATGAGATTGAACAAATTAGGCCTTCATATTGGATAAGGAAGCTGAAAAGTGGATGCATCCATTGGAACATGAGATGGTCAACAATGTAGCACTACAGAACTTTGGGGTCTTGGTGATAATGGTTTGAACCACTACATATTAAAAGAAAATGAACTCCCAATGCAAACCCTACTTTGTGTAATATAAAAAAAATAATCCAGATAGATTATACATACACATTAAAATAAAAGAATAAAATTTTTAGGAAAAATTATGTCCTATGTGTGTAACAGTAATGAAATTCAAATACTCATAAGCAAAAGTCCTTTGCTTATTGCTCTGGTTTGAATGAGTCAAATCACAGCACAAATTTCATGTGTTGGAGACCTCATCCCTCAAATAAGTTTTAAATGATTTGAAGGTGACTGATTGGGTCATGGGGGCCCTGAACTTATCAGTGTAGTAGTCTATTCATGTATTAATAGCTTAATGACTACATCAGTCAGCTTTCTATCACTATAATGAAATAACTGGGATGATTAACTTATAAAGAGAAAAGTTTTATTTTGTCTCATGGTTTTGAAAATTTTGAGTCAAGATCAAGTAGCCCTTTGCTTTGGGTCTCTGAAAAAAAGTAATATATAACAGTAAGAGTATGTCATAGAGCAAACTCCTCACCTCATGAGCCAGGCAGCAAAGATAGAGGAAGAGACTGGGGTACACAGTCAAGGGCTCACACTGAATGACCCAAGGATTTCCCACAAGTCTCCACTTCCTCAAAGTTCCCAGCACCTCCCAATAACATCACTCTGGGGACCAAACCATTGACAGAATGAACTGTGGGCAACACTACCAATATTCATAATATAGCAATGGATTTATGAGTTTTTGAAGTAGTGGCTTTGTTATAAAAGCAAGCTGTACCTAACACATTTCCTCTTTTTGCTATGAGGACTTACACCCTGTTAGGCAACAAGAAGGCCCTCACCAGATGCTGAGAGGATGACAGTGCCATACGCGTGGACCTCACAGCCTTCAGAACCTCTGTTCTTTGTAAATTACCTGCTCTTCAGTATTTTGTTATAGCAACAGAAATGGACTAAGATATTTACTAATGCAATGAGAAAATCAAATTGTAGAGCTAAAATATCTGAAATACCATATTGATCTCCATCTTTTTGCCCTAATAACTTTTGCTTTGTTCCATTTTATGCATAAGACCTTTTCTCCAGGAGGACATTATAGCCACCAGCAGTGTCAGACTCATCTCCTCTGACTTTGGCAATTCCATTGAGGAAAGATGATTTTCTTTCCTCCCGATTGCAGGAATTTGATTTGCATATTGATAGTGAATACAGTAAATTGTCCACTGCAGGGAGGCCTTGATTTGCTCAGCCAAGACTCTATTCAAATAGTGGGGCAGGACCGTATTGTTTCACATAGATGACAAAAGGTGGAAGAGGATTTTTTTTTCTTCTTTTTGTTTTTAGGAAGTAATGTTGACCACTTAGGTTAAAAATGAAAATTACAAAAATAATTTTAGGTCCAAAGTGTATCAATTCTCTGTGAGAATAATATAATAGAGTCAAAATGGTCCATGGAATGTTTCATGTAATTTTAAATACCACATACATATTTTAATGAATATTTCCATATTTTCCATGAGTATAATGAAATATATAGTAAGCATCTAATATGTTCATTTATTATGTACATTATAACTAGTCTATATGACAAATCTTAATGATTCTATATGCTTATTTGAAGAAGGAGAAAAATGTCAATGTAGATAAACTGTGATAAGAATCCAGATTTACTTTGATCCTCCTTAACTGTTGGTTTTTCAGTATAACCAATTGCATCTCACTGGAAGATTTGTTATCTCAAATAATAGCTAATAACTCTAAGAATCAGCAAATGTCACCAGGTCGTTTTGTGTGGAATAAAATTGATCATAAATTTGGAAAATAATTAAGATTTATATACAAATTTTAACTCAAATGAGGCTAATTTTCACATATCAAATTTAGAGTTAGATTGCACATAAATTAGCAGTGACAAAGGATAAACACAAAAATATTAAAAACAGCATACATTGTGTTCCCTGTGACTAACAAAATATTATTTACAGATTTGGTTGCTGTGGTGATGGTCTCATATGTTCATCTTCATCCAGAAACACAGCAGAGATTTTTTCCTAGCTGTATAAATAAATTACAAATTAAAAAAATCTTATTTTAAGAAGTTACTTAATTTTCATGAACACAGAGAACATTCAATTGTATGTAATTATTTTACATCACAGAAATAGAGTAGTAAATTAAAAGGTATTAAAATCTGTAGTCTTCAGAGATTTGATTTGGAAGAGAGGATTATTTTCTCCTTGATACACTCTGGACTTTGTATATTCCTGAAATGATGTGACTTTATTCTGTTGAGGCTGGGAGGCTTGTAAACTTTCATAGAGCTGAGGGCACAGTTATAACCACCAACTTTTATTAATTTTTTTAGTGCAAAATCCAAATATAAAGAATTTTGCTGGGACAGTAAGATCTCAGAATGGCAGTCCAAGAGAGAGAAAAAAAGTGAGCAAAAGATTAATTCAATGAGTTACAGCTGAACTATTGGTCTCTTGCTGTCTGAAATAGCCATTTGAAGCAAGAGAGTTTTCCTGTGTGATGTCAGGCTTTCATTCTTATGTCTCAGTTCCTCTTTACATCTCATTTAGATATTTGATTTGAAATTTCTGTTGAGATTCTAACCCTTATGCATTTATAATCCAAGGCTGTTTTCAGTTACATAACTTTTCTTCCTTTGCCACAGTCTTACAATTTCTTGTATTAGTTTGAACAGCTAGAACATTTAATTGTGCAATCCATATTTAATTGAATAATGGATTGACATTATTTTTCTTTTTATATTTTTTGGTTATTTGGAGAAATCCACACACATTTGTTTATTTTGACAGAAGTAAACAATTTTCCTTTGTTTTCTTTTTTCCAGGTCATCCATCTAATTACCTTTTCCTGTCAGGACTGAAATTTATTGGTTCAAATTGTTGTTAGTGTCTGAAAATTTCTAATTGATCAGTTTATATGTAGATTAACATCCCAATTTAGCAATTGGCTATCTAGTAATGGCTTCCAAATGTTTATGAGTGATCTTTTAATCACTGAAATTGTGAAATATTTCTAATTGTGTGTGAACATAGCTGGTATTTCTGTCAGTTATTTGAAAAAGTAACTATAGTCAAGGACCTTATCTGGTTATAGTTAAGAAATTAGGAGAACCTTCTCTTCACTTCCTAACCCCTACATCTGACCCATCACTCTTTTCAAATGATGAAATATTTGGCATTACTTAGTTAGAGCCTAGTTTTCACTGTCTGACAGAGAAGTCTCAATGAAAATTTCTTTAAAAAAGCTACTCTGAACATTTAACTTCTTCTATTTAATCTATAGATATAGTTCACTTTTCTAACCTTCCAAATCCCCAAGTTACTGAATTGTCTGTCAATATCTTTAACAATTAGCAGGCAGAAAGGCACTTTTAGCAGAGCTTGGTATATTGCATATCTATTCTCAAACTGGCTAATTCTTGCCTGATTTCATCCCGTTCTTTCAGTGTTTTTCTGAAAGCAATGACAAGTAACCAACACAAATAAATGCTCTTGACATTTTCTAAGTGTCTTCTAGATCTTGAGATTTAGTAAGTACATTGCCAGTTTTCCAATTTTTTTTTCCAAATGGTTTGCTATGGTCTGACAAATTCCCCATTTGCAATAGCTGTTTCTTAATTGCATGCTGTTCAAATCTCACATGAGCTCTACATAATTTAAAATTTTCTGTTTCTGTATTCCAGTTCTAGGTACCACCTTTTTTATTCACTAGAATATAACTAATGGGTACAGAGGCTCCAATGAAAGGAAAGTTTATTTTTCTGTCTTATAGCAATATTGAGGTGGGCCCAACAGGACAGATATAGATCAACTTCTATCACAAGGTCAGCAGGGGACCAGGCTTTTTCTGTATCATTGTGCTGTCATCCTTCATCATAGTCAAAGTGTCTATGAAATCCACAGAACATAACAAGGGCACAGTTGTAAAAGTACAAAGTTTCCATTCCAGGTAATGCTAGAAATGAATATTAAATTTACACGCATGCTATGGTCTATTAGTTGTGTGATTAGGTTTGTTATATTAAATAATTAGCAAATATCATATTGGTCATTCCACTGGGTAAAGATCTTCTTACTCTTATCCAGTCTTTCCTTTCTTTAAAAAGTATAACTACAGATTGGACGGGATCAATAGGAATACTCCACACAGTTGCTGTCCTAGGTAGTAGGGTCAGTTCTTATCTTGCTACTGCTTATGATATGAGCACTAGCTATTTATTTGCTTGAATTATGAGGGAGTTACCTCTCACAAAAATATTCACAGAACAGTTACATGTATAAACACAGGTCATGAATGGTGGCATTAGTAACGGGAGAAGCTAAAGCCAGGAGAAAAACAGTGAAAGAGGAAAAAACGGTGAAAAAAGAAGACAGACTAAGAGGAAATGAGTGAAATGAGTGAAAATCTCCTCCAGCTGTTTGTGTGCTTCTTTTCTTCCCAAATACCTCTTTGCTATGTCCATTCCCATAGATTGTTTACCATTAGTAGAAATGTCTACAAATTATTTATAAAATAAAAAGTAGAAAAAAATAATGATGTAATATTTGTATTGCATTTCTGGGGTACCATTTTGCCTAAGAAATGAAACCTACCTTTTTTTTTTTTTTCAGAATGGAACAGAAAGGAACAACTTAAAAGTGATAGATTCTGAATGAAAATTCTCTTTCAGATAAGTAAGTGCTTCCTAAAGGGACGGCATAGAAGCCTATCCATTATATTCAACCAAAAAGAATTGGAAAACTCCAACATTCTTGTGAAGAAAAAGAGATGAAGAGCTTTATTGGTCTTGACTGAAGATTGCAGTTGTATTGAACAGGCAGCATAATAAGAGGCACCTTTTAAATGTAAAGGTCAAATGAAACTGACCTGTGTTTATACATGCAACTGTTCTGTGAGTATCTTTGTAAGAGGTAAATCCCTCTTAATTCAAGCAAATAAATAGCTAGTGCTCTTTATAGTTATGCTAAAACAAAGACACAAATAAAGTAACCCTGAGAGATAATAATGAATCTGCTATCAAATAGTTACATCAATTGTGGATATAGAATTTGATTAAAATTTAAATCAGAATTTTGTTTTTAATATCTAAAATGTAATTTTAAAGGAAATTTAGACCACCCCCATATTTCACTGAAATTATAACTCTTTCATCTCCACACTTTAAAACATTATAGTCACATCGTGATCACCTTAAGTGTCAAGTCAATTATTTAGAGATGTGATCTGTGACTTGGTGAATCATTAAAGTCTCCTTTTTTGTGATTTAATTTTTCTCTCTTTGGAACAGAAATAACATGTTATATTTTGATATAACACTTATTGTTAAAGACAGAAAGAAACTAGTCCATGTTTCAAATCATCTCAATTTTTAAATAGATTATCGCATTTTTGGAGAAATTTTTGATTTAGAAGAAAGTTGAAAAGATGGTACAGAGGACTTCCATATACTGTTTCACATTTTTCTCCTATTAATAGTACCTTGCCTTAGTGTGGTACATTGTTACACTTAATATCAAATTAGTTTATATAGTAATTGTAATCAAAGTTCATAGTTCAGTCAGATTTTTTTTTGAGGCTTTACCTAATTTTCCTTTCTATCCTAGATCCTATCCAGGATACCACAGAACATTTAATATTCTTATCTCTTTAGGCTCTGTTTGTATGTGAGTTTCTCATACTTTTTTGTTTTTGATGTCCTTGAAAGTGGTGAGGGGTACTAGTTAGGTTACTATACGATTTCCCTGTCTTGGAATTTGCCTAATATTTTTCTCATGGTTAGACTGGGATTGTGGATTTAGGAGAGGAAGAACATAGAGGTGAATTTCCATTTTTGAAAAATCATATAGCTAGATATATCATTTGGTTTGCTTATTTATTTATTTATTTATTTTCTGAATGGGAGAGTTGTCCGTTCTACTTCACTTATTAATTTATTCAATAATTTATGTATATCAATATGGACCTATGAATATTTATTTTATCCTTTGGATAAAAATATAATCATCTTTGATTTATTTAGTTGTTCAGATTGTTCCAGTCCTAGAATTAGTCATTTCTTCAAAGATCTTGGTTGGATTTTTTGGAAAATAGTGTCAGAAGATAAGATCTGTGCACTAGGTAGGCTCAGTGACTTGGGTATTGTTTCTTTCAGGTATTCTCAGCTGAAAAAACAATGACATATATGCAAATATGTTAACTTATTTATCTATATCTATAAATATTACCACATGGAACCATCTTTCCTTTCACCATATTCAAATATAGTCCAATTCTATTCAATTCCAATTCCAGCATGGATCATTCTAGACACCTTCTCTTGCCTTTTCCTACCAGCGAGGGACTTGGCTCCACCAGTGGTTTCATTTATATTCAGTAGTTCAATTAGAATGTAGATGGACAGCAGTATTAAGACTGTAGATTCCTGTGTGTTAAACAGCTTTACCCACTAAGATACAGTCCTTAAATCCTTAAGTCCTTTTGGCTTTAGCCCATTACAGATCTGCTCATTTCAGATCTACTCATTTTTAAAGTGACTTTAAGTTACTTTCCTCCCATCTTCCTTAGTGAGATTGTCTCATATATTTGTAACAAGTTAGAATCTCTTGTCACAGTCTGAATTCCTTCTTGGTATCCTCTGACTTCCTAAATTTTTAGTCTTTTAAATTCACCTATATTATAGTTTGCTATAAAACTTTATGAATATTAATAAGTGTATAATTTCATACAGTAACCATTACAATATCATATAGAATGATTTCACTGTCCTTATAAATCCCTGTGCTCCACCTATTTATCCCTCCACGGCCACAAAGTCCTAGGCAACTTTTTATTTTGATCTTTTTATTTTCTTCATAGTTTTGCATTCTCTAGGTTATCATATAATTAGACTTGATTCTTTTACTTACAGTAATATGAATTTCAGATTCTTTCACATCTTCTTATGACTTGATAGCCCTCTTCTCTTTATAACTGAGTAATATTCCATTTATGAATATATCACAGTTTGTTTACATATTCACCTGTTGAAGGACATTGTAGATGTTTCTGATTTTCAGTGATTATCAATAAAGGTGCTACAAATATTTGCATGCAGGTTTTTATGTGGAAAAAGTCTTCAAATCATTTGGTTAAATATCTAAAAATTGGATCATTGGACCATATGATAATTAGCCTTTTAGCTAAGAAGTTCCCAAATTGTCTTCTGATGTGGCTGTTTTATTTTGATTTCCCACCAGCACAAATGAGATCTCCGATTTGCTCTGTAAACTTGCTGGCATTTGATGTTGTCATATTTTAAATATGTAGTGATATTTCATTGTTATTTTAATTTGAAATTCCCTAACTCAAATGATATTGATCATTTTCCCATGGATAAAAGTGTAGTAATAAATTCTATATATCAACTTGGCTAGGTTATAGTACCTACATATTTAGTCAAATAATATTCTAGAAGTTTTTATGAAGTTATTTTTGATGTGATTAACATTTTAATCAGCAAACTTCTAGAAAAGCAGATTATCCTCCATAATGAGGATGGTCCTCATCCTTTCAGTTGAAACCTTAAGAAAAAGACTGATGTTCCCAAAGAAAATGAAATTCTGCCTGCAAACTGCCTTCAGACTTGAACTGCAACTCTTACCTGAGTTTCCAGCTTGCTGGCATATCCTATAGATTTTGGACTAACCAGTCCCCAATAGTATGAGCCAATTACACACACACACACACACACACACACACACACACACACACACATTCTGTTGGTTCTATTTCTCTGGAGAAGACTGACTAATGCAATAATTATCTATCCAGCACTGAATGTAAAAAAAAAAAATAGTTCATTGGTAAATTCAGAGAAATCTGATGAACACAGGCACTTAGACACTTGGTGTAGCACAATTTCTCTTATTGATGTCAGTAGCTCCTGTGCTTTGTTTCTCAGTCTTGAGTACCTCTCATTCATGTTCAGCTTAGCATAGACTCAGATATTCCCCAACTCCTGTCATAGCTCTAAAGAAAGAACGTCCTCAGTGGTTTTTAATTTATGTGTCTTTTAATTTTCTTTAGCAGCCTCAGAAGTAATTACTATGGGAGGCAGACCTGATATGCTGTGTAAAAGGAACTGCTGATGCAAATAGGCCTTCGGTAATTCCGCATTGTGATGTGCAGGGAGGGAGGCATTCCCAGTTGCTATGATTAGGTCTCAGTCTCTTAGCCAGCCTGGGCTTTGGAATGGTTTTCTCAAGTCCTTCTCAGTTCACCCCATCCCTCTTAGGGAGGACAGGTTTGCTAGAGTGGGACAGAATGAAGCATTTCCCATCTCTCCCCCATGTAGGGCTAGAGCTGACTGGACTTGGATATTTCCCTTTCCTTGTCAGTTAAGCTCTGAGAGTACCCCAGCAGGTTAGGCTGTAGAAAACTAGCTGCTGCTTTGTGAAGAACAAAGTCCTCTGGTGTATAGTTTTCTTTTCCCTTGCTGGGAGCATAAGGGAATTTGTCTGAAATTTACTGTGGGAACTTGGTTGAACTTCTGGAGGTAAATCTGGAAATATTGTAGGGGTCCTTCTGAAGCTTTGAAGTCTTAGACTTGTCTCCAAAAATTCATCACTGACAGTTCAGGCTTTCCTCCTTTGGGACTGGTTGCTGTAGTAGTCCCCACTCATGAATCTGTGCCTGTGAGCAGTGACTCCTTGTGTGCCTTTATCTGTCTTTGTAGTCTGGGGAATAGCAGCTTGCCCTGTGTCCTCCTCTTACAAATCCAAAAAAAAAAAAAAAAAAAAGGCTTGTTGATTTTTTCAGTCTGTTCAGCTTTTCAGTTCTTCTTATTATGAAGTGGTAACTTTCAAGCTCCTTACATTTAATATTTAAAAAACAATAATGAAAGCAAAGCCCTTTTATTGACAAGTTGTTACATTTCAATTAAAGTCCTATTATTACCATGAACTCCTCTCTCTCCTCTCTTCTCCTCCCCTCCCCTGCTCTCCTCTTTCCTTTCCTTCCTCTCCCTTCTCTTCTATTCTATCCAGTTCATTTTATTCCATCAATTCTATTTTTTAAAAAGGTAGTAGTTACAACTCAATACATTTATTTAATGAACTATTAGTCATTTTTAATCTGCAGTTTGAAGAAATAATGCTTCCTATCTGCTAATTCATATTATTTCTGAATCTTGAAGTAAGAGTTGTTTAATTACTTCTAGTAGAGACCTTGTTTTGGTATTAAAATGATAACACTGAAAATACCTTTGTTATATAGGTATCAAAAATAACTCCAGTATTTGTTTTATAAAAATAAATTCTATATAACTGTAATATGTGGTTGTCTTGTTTTGTAACACTATCTTTGATCCACAATTTTTTCTTCAAAAATTAAAAGAAGGACCAGGTGTGGTGATGTGTACCTGTAATCCCAGTGGCTGGAGAAGCTAATGCAGGAAGATTGCAAGTTAAAGCCAGCCTCAGCAACTTAGTGAGGCTCTGAACAACTTAGTGAGACCCTGATCTCACAAAATTCTTTTTAAAAAGGCCGAATATGTGGCTCAGTGGTTAAATACCCCTGGGTTCAATCCCTGGTACCAAACAAACAAACAAATAAACAACAAACAAATGAACTAAATTAAAAGAAGATATAAAAAGGTTATTATTCAGTTCTTTCCAATTCTGATATGGATTAGATAAATTATATCACAGTTCTTTCTTTTCTATATCATATACTATTGTGTTCTTATAAGTAACAGTTAATTAGGTCTGCTCTCTGCATATAAGCAGTGTCATATGAAATTAAATGAAAAAGTCTTACTCTGAAAAAAACAGTTCAAGAAAATAGATGTCAGCAATATATGAAAAGGTGATTTAGCTAATTGGATTAATAGGTATGTGTTGAAAGTTCACTGAAGATTTATTTACATTGTAATATGATAGGTGCCAACTGGAGAGAAAAGACCTATTTGTCCATGCATTAAGAAATTGGGAATGATGTTTGTTTCTGTGAGTTATTTCTTCTTGCTTTATGTATTTCATTTTTATTAATTATTATTATTTTACATGTATAAGGTTTTGAGTTAAAAGGTGATATTTCAGTACATGTATGTAGTGTGTAATAACCAAATCATGGAATTTAAAATTATATCTCATTAAATATTTTAAAAGCATTTTGATTAACACAACGTTGTATATGTTTATAGGTTTCAAATGTGATATTTCAAACTATGTGTGTAATGTGTACTGATCAAATCAGGTTAACTAACATTTCTATCTCCCTACCATTGCTTTGAGCTCTTCTCTTCTAGTTACTCATAAAATATACAATAGTTTTTCCTGAACTGTGGTCACTCTGTTGTGCTGTAGAATCCTAGAACTTATTCCTTTTATCTAACCGGGCTTTGATACCTGTTATCCAACCTCCCTGGCTCTTTTCAGATCTAGTAATCACTACTGTACAATCTAGTCAACTTTTTAACAGCATGCACATATGAGAGAGAGTATGTGGTATTGTCTTTCTGTGTCTGATTTATTTAATTTTCTTTGAGATATTTCTTTAGTATATTGTATCAGTGTATGAGAAAAATAATACAAAATGCTTAATTAAAAAGGGTGAGTAGAAGAATGCTAAGTCAAAAATTTGTCAAATGTCTTCTGATAGTATGTTTCTTAAAATTATCATTACAAAGTTAGATTTTGTATCTTTAAATGTAAAAAAGAATTGTCAGCCTGATTGGATCATTACATATGGTGTATGTATTAAAATGTCACATTGTACCCAATAAATATGTATAATTAATTTATGTCAATTTTTTTTAAAAATTAAGAACAATTTTAAAAAGAAATTGCATTTGTTGTACACAGAATTTTTCCAGGGAGAATTTTTCTTGATAGGAATCTAAAGGAAAAAAAAAGGAAGAATAACAACTTAATTACTAACTAAAAAAAATATCTCACTGTGAAGAAAGAAGTTATAAGTTCAGCTAAGGGTAGAAAAGTTTTGTTTTTACATTTTCATTGTTTTCTTTCCTGATGGCTGGTGGTCAAGGTGGTATTATTGTCTGTGAAGATCTTTTGTTTTTTTTCTTTTTAACTTTAGAAGCAAGGCCTGTTTAAATAAATTTCCTACAAAGTATAGTTTCCATGGCAACAGTAAATGTCTTTTATTTTCACATGTACCATTTAGAATTAGTTGGCAATAATAATTATAGACCACTTAAGATAAAACATTTGCTGTACAGCAAAGACATGTATAAAGACAGGGTTTTCGAAATATTGCCCTAGTTTAGAGAAACTTGTTACTTTTTAAGGAAGATTTGATTTTCGTAGGTAGATTTTTGAAATTCTATCTACTTACCCTGTGTAAGGTTTTGAGATGATCATTGATATATATCAAGGAATATGTTTCCTCCCATCATTTCAAAATCATTCTTGTTACCATATTTTTTATTCCCTTTTCTCCTGTCTTTGTATATTTGCCTTTGCCTAACTTGTCAGATATTCTTTGATTCAATTATTATTTCTTTGTATATAATTTGGGTATTGAGCAATTGAATAATGTAGAAAATAAGTATATCATCATTATTTTCTTTTATTTACCAAAATTTCTTAGACTATAGATCCTTTAAAGAAGATGAAATAAGATTTCTTGCAATTTGGTGAAACTTCAAGGTTTTAAAACCCTTTGACTCTACCATCTGCTCCTAATTTTTACAGTAAGCTTAGCTGAAAGCTGCCAGCAAAATTCATACCACTATCTGAATGCTATGCTTGAAATTTCCTCCTTAAAATTTCTTTCACCAGAGTAATTAATCCATAACCCTTAAATTCAGCTTCGCACAAAGTCTCAAAATATGGGCAAAATGTAGACAGACACATTCTTCAATAAAACTTATTATGAATGGCCTCTAGTCCAATTCCAAATAGAGTCCTCATACCCCTCTTAAAACTCATGAGCAGTGTTTCTACTGTCCCCATTCCTCTTGGCATTCTGGTCTTCTCAGCTCACACCAGAAAGGCCCATTATGCTTTGCTTGCAACATTCTAAGGATTCTCCACCCCGTGTCTCCAATGTTTCCAAACTCCTTCCATAAATCAGATCCAAAGGTTTCTGAACCAGATGATCAGATTAGTCACAGAAGTGACCCCCCCCTTCTTGGTTTCAATTTCTGTGTTAGTCAGCCGTTTGTCACTGTAACCAAATTGTCTGGTAAGAACGGCTTAGTGGAGGAAGGGTTTATTTTGGCTCATAGTTTCAGAGGTTCAGTCCATGGTGGGTCAACTCCATTGCTCTGGGCCTAAGATGAGGCAGAACATCATGGTGAGGGTGTGATGGAGGAGTGCTGCTCTGTTCCTGGTATCCAGGAAGCAGAGAGAGAGGCAAAGAGTCTGATGAAAGATGAAACCTTTCAGATTATGCTGCCAGTAACCCACACCCTTTAGCTATACCCTACTGGCCTACAGTTACCATTCAGTTAATCAATTTAAAATAGGATGGATGGTCTAGATTACTGCTCTTCTAATCTAATCATTTTACATCCTGCATTAACACAGATTCTTTAGGAGGATAATTCATATATAAATCATAATAAGAAGTGTCAATAACTTGACATTGGTGGTGATAATTTTAAGATATTTATTGGAAATCTGTTGAATAAATACAGGAAGGTGAGAGGAAAGGTCAAGTTTGGACATGGAAATGTGGGAGCTGACCAAGTGCTGGTTATATTTAACCTATGAAACCAGAGTCTTCTTATAAAAGGAGCAGTATCAATAGAGAGCAGAATAAGATGAGGATTAGGCCCTGACTGACTCTCTCAACCACAGAAGATTACTGAGTAATGAAGTAGGGGTGAAATTAGGAGGGTATAAAGGGCTCCAAGTAAAGGAAGTGTTTCAGAGAAGAGTCTGTAGTTAACCTGGTCAAATGCCTGTAAATCCCAGCAACTCAGTAGGCTGAAGTAGGAGAGGGCAAATTCAAGGCCAGCCTCAGAAAATTAGCTAGACCCTGTCTCAAAATAAAATGAAATAAAGTAAAATAAAAGGCTGGAGATGTAGCTCAGTGGTAAAGCACCCTTGGGTTCAATGCAGTACTTACTGCAAAAAGAAAAATAAATGCTGCTGCTAGAAAAGACAATATGAGTTGTCAGCATTCATAATTGGATTTAGCAGTGATGGGGCCGCTGCTGAGCACAAGAACAACAGGTTTTTAGGAGATGAGGGGTGGAAGATTGATGAGAAGATTTTCAGGAAAAAGAAAGAATAAATGTAAAAATTGAAAGACTGAGTATAGAAGATGGTGTCAAGACATTTTGCCATGAACAATAGTAGAGAATTGGGTGTTTTCTGGAGAATGAAGTAGACTCAAGGAGTTTATTTGCCTTTTTTCCCCATTTTTAAGATGGGAAAAATTAAATAATGTTTGTATGCTGATAAGAATGTCCACTAGGGAAGGCAAAAATTATTGGTGTGGTAGGGAGAAAGGGAACTTTTTGAAGTCATGTCTCAGAGTGGGAGAAAAAATGGGAAGGATAGTTCAGCCCTTGCAATGGGAGAAAAGGCTCTGTGGAGACAGATGGAGGTGGGTGGATAAATGTGGGTGCTGGTTCTTGTAGAAAATCTCCTCTATGACTCAGTTTTTTTTTTTTTTTTTTTTGAGTGAAAGAGGAATCAAAGAAAGCTGTTAGAAGTTTCCATTTATTTTAAGAGTGAATGGACTCAAGGATTGCAGTATGATTGCCTACCAGCACCAAGAACTGAAAAAGGGTTTGTAGACATAAATGCAAAGTGGGATCAGTCAGCATGAATTTTTTTTTTAAACAAGCACAAATAGACTTTGGATTTAATTAGGGTTGAGGTATTGCCATTTGGATACTAGAAAGGAAGAGAAGGTCAGTGGAGATGAGGAGTTAAGCAGGAGAGTGATCATAATATAAGGCAAGTGAGGACATGAATACCCAGGTTATCCCATTATTCCTAAAGATTTACCATGTAAGCAACGGCCTATGTGGCTTACAAGTAAAGCTCTCCTTATATGACATTTTTCTTCCATTTAGCAGTATGGCTTGGAGAGAGGTTTGGGAGAGGGTGGTGCTTTGAGGGGGAAAATCACCAATAGAAACACTGGAACACATTTGTCAACCAACCAAATATGATTCTTGGGTCTCAATTAAAGAATGGATAAGACCCTGGAGATACTGATGGCTACTTTTCAAAAAATTCAAGCTTTTCATGTTAAAATGTATCAGAGGAAATATTTGTTAAAAGTATAAGCTTACCTAATGGTAACTTTTTACTTAGATTACTTGGGTTGGCATAGATATTTTGTGCAGGAGCTGGTCAAAAAATTTTACTGAGAGTAAGAATTCCACATGGAAACACATAACTGAGATTTCTACTTCAATGAACTTCTTTGTGTGTTATCCATTACACTTAATACTACTTTTCATTAAAATTATAACTGAAACAATTCCTTATATATGTATGTATTTACCCATAGAAGAAAAAACACCATAAAACATGAATACGCTGTCACTCCTGCTAGAGATTCCTCAGTAAAATTAATATTTTAGGTACTCAGTATTGGCTCTGTGCATTCGAATGTTTTTTAGTTAGTCTTTTCTGAATAGTTTAGAGAAAGACAACATTTCCTTATTATATATTTCTAAACAAGTTAGATATTGTTTTGTAGGAATAATTCTTAGATTTTTGAAGAATCCCTAATGTTTTAAAAATAATGAGAGGGCTGGGATTGTAGCTCAGTGGTGCAGTGTTTGACTAGCATATGCAAGGCCCTGGGTTCAATCCCTGTCATAAACAAACAAACAAATAAAATTCACAGTTTCTTCATTGATTTGTTACTTCAATTAAATTTCGCTTACTTATATGTACATTTATTGAATAAATACACTGATGTTTTGTATAACAGAAAAATTGACTTAGCAATGATATTTTAAAACTGTTTTGAAGTGTCTATGTCTTGACAAAATTTTTACAGCTAACAAACCACATTTTATAGAACATATTTAGGATACTCTGTGATGGGGAAAATATATATGTATATATAATTTTAAATTTTCCAACTGTTATGTATTACAAAGACAAAATTTTTCTTGTCCAGTAATGACTAAGCTGTCACCACAACTGTTTTTTTTTTTTTTTTTTTAAAAAAAGCACCTTTTTCCCTCTGAGAATAAACTGATATTTTTCATAAGGCTCTCCATTCACAAAAAGTTGGCTTTCCTGCCTATAAAATGAATCCCTATGCATGAGTTGTGTAGGTAGAATAAAATCTATAATAAGACTTTAAGAGTATCATTTTCTGAGTCAGGTAGATTTATGCTCAGCAAATTTAAATTTTTTATTATTTCAATTTTGTCATCTGTCTTCCTCTTATATCCTCGAATAAAATATTATATACAAGATAACAGGACTTTGTTTAACAAAGACTCTCTAATGCCCAACACTCAGAGGATCCTTAATAAATATTTGTTGAATTAATAAATATATAAAATATATATTTAGAAGAGTATAAGAATAGCAATTACATAACTGGGACATTTTGAAGATAAAGTGACTTAATACATGATGAATACAGACATAGTCCTGAATAATCTTATTGGGAAGGTTCTAGAGAAGCCAGAGTAAGTTTGTCTTCTCCATCTGACCTCTATTGACCTTTTAGACTATGGATGGGATGTATACGAGGACTAATGGCCCTATGCAATGCTCTAGCACCCATGTCTGTGGGTAAGAGGAAAAATATTTATTCATACTCATATCTCCTAAAGATATTACAATATTTAGAAGTGCAAAATAGTCAAATGAATTAAACCACTTCAGTATATAATAAAAACTCATGCCATCAATGAAATTTTTTTCAGAGCTTAAGCATGCATACCTGAAAACACGAGGTAGTGCATGTAATATTTCATTGCTTTTAAGATATATACTATAATTTTTTACAGATCCAAAAATATGGATTTCTTTTACCATCAATGGCATCTTGTAATTTGGCACCTTTCTTTCTTTCTTGGTAGTTCATAGGATAGTAGGCTGTCTTAACATTCAGTTAACGAAGCATATTAGGGCATGTATTAAAGCAATGTTTTTCTATATTTATTTCTCACCATTAACTACCAGCAATGAAGTTTCTGGGTATTTTTATAATTTTCCTCCCTATGAAATTTTAGTATTGCAGATATTCTGTATGTATGTTTATGTACTATGTGTATATTTGAGCTTTATGCATAAAAAGAAGACTTCCCCCACCCAGGAACCAATTTTCTTCCCTGTAGGGGCTTTATTACATATACTGAGAAAGCAGGCAGTAAAGTTATCCATTCCTTGTTATTATTATTATTTTTAAAAATATCATTTACTAGAATATTTGGAATCATGAGCTGGTTCTTAGCTTAAGAGTTTTTGGCTTTAATTATGTAACAGAATGTCTAGGAATTTTATTATTATCATGAATGTCAAAATGCTGTCAAAATGCCTGCAAAGTTTGAACATTTGCTATTTACCCCAACAGTCAGAAAGCTGTCCATAATATTTTTTTTGTTAACAAATAAAAGATCTTCAAGTTCATCCAATGATGTCATTCAACATATTCTCATTTTATGAAATAAGACCATTTAATAATTTCAACATATAAATTTAGGATGTCACTACTTCACTTTTACATATTCATGATGTTGAAGACATAATATATCCATAATGAGACATTTTAAAAACCATCTGATTTTTATAAAGAACTAAGAAATATGCATATTACACTCAGCTGGGAGAGTGAAAATGTGCAGTTCTCGAAGTCTGTGCAGACTCATCTTCTACAGTACTTAGCAGTCTAGTTCTCCCACCTGCAAGATTAATAATGGGAGGCAGAGCTTGATCCATTTGTGACTAGCGGTTTGCACCACATGGTATATAGGGACACCATCTATGACCACTAAGTCAGATTTTTCTCTTGCAAAGCTAATTGTTACTCAACTATTTTAACTGATGGAGAAAGGAGTAATTTGCTTTGAGAATGTCTTTAAATAGCAAAGATGTTCAGTGTGTTCTTAAATGTTCAGCTATCTTTTCTCTGGTCTAGGTAGTTTAACTGCCATTTAAAAAAAATTAGAGGAGCAAAAACTTCTAAAATTGGTGATGTGTAAAACTTAACTTTATTATATGTATCACAATGATATTATTTAATATTTTGACAATTCAGACATGTGTATATTGTCTCAATTTTATTTTGTTGTTCTTTTAGAGATTCAACTGTGTCAAAAATGTATAATTGCTATGAATTATGTGAAATATTCTAGGAGACCAGGTAAGATATCAGCAAAAATTAAGATGTATAGTGCTGAAGAGATTCTTCATCAGTAATACAGATATCCATGTCAAGGCTTTATCAATCTGATTAATCGTACACAACTTTTATAGATAAATTAGAAGTCAATTTAAAACCAGAAATCATCTCCCCCGCTGCTCCTTGTACTTGCTCTTTCTCTGCCTTTTAATCGAAGCATCTCCATTATACTCCGGGCATAGACATCTCTCAAGTTAACGCTGATATATGAGTCAGTGGCTATATTCTTGGTAAGCTTCTTCAGAGCTTCACGCTGTCTAACAGCTGCTTCCTTGAGTTTCAAGGTGAAGTAGCAAGCAGAGAAGCGATCATTAATAATAGCAATAGGCAAGGCCAAGACAAGGATTCCTGATAATATACACATGAAGGCCACAATTTTGCCTGTGGTAGTGTCTGGTCTAATGTCCCCATAGCCCACGGTAGTCATGGATGTTGTAGCCCACCACCATGCACAAGGAACGCTTGTGAAAGTTGTGTCAGGAATGCTTTGCTCCGCAAAATATTCTATGGTTGAAAATATAGAAATTCCCACAGATAAAAATAAGAGCAGTAGGCCGACCTCTTCATAACATTGGGTGATTGTCATCCCAAGTGAGCGCAATCCTGCAACAGAACAACTGCTGTCAATCATCATTAGCACCCCTCCTCTCTCTCCCTTCCCCCTCACTCCTTGATCTCCACCCACAAACATGCACTGTCCACATAATATGTCCCCAGCACTGGGCAATGTTTGGGGATACAAAGATGATTATATCATGACGTCTGTCTTCCAGAATCATGTAGTTTAGTTGATGAGGATAGAGAAAAATATAATTGGCTTATGTAATTACTGAACTTCTACTATGTATACTTAAAACAGGAAGAGGAATGAGACTAACAGGCAGGGAGAAGGTGTATGAGAGGAATTTTGTACTTTACATAGTGAGAGACCTTTGTACTGTTGCATTTGGAAGGTGCATTTGGTCAAACTCACATGTGAATGCATCATTTCAGACTTCTCTCTAAAACCAGTTTTATCTTGTTTTCATACTTTGTGTGTATGTCTGCTTTGTCACCCTCTTGATAAAGTTTAAAACAACCAGGTGCCTCATTATCTGAAAGCCAGAGTAACTAAACCTTTTTTACCATACCAATGAAATAAAGCACAGAAGCAAATTAGGTTTTGACACAAGAACCTCACAGATATATTCAGGGGACATTCTTTGTTGTGTATCAAGTCAAGGTCCTTGCACTACCAGGACACCCATTGAAATCCTAGTCTTTAATATCAAAACTACAGGGAATTACTTCCCTGAGCACATAACATTTCTGCTTTTCTGTAAGAAAACAGTTGAATATAGAATGTTCCTCCATTGCAAAAAGGTACAAGAATGGAGCCACTGGTAAATTTAATCAATAGGAGGCACTGGAGGGGTCCCATGGCTAGATTCTGATGATTCATTGATCCCCTGGGAGACAGACCCAAGAGATTCCAATTCCACATGTGAATGTATTAAGCCCATTATAAACCAGGCTTTAAATTAACCATAGATCACCCTCCTAATGCTAGAGAGATACTTCTAAAAGTTTAAACACATTTTGAAGACATGGCATCACAATGACATTGCCCCAGAAGTCCAAAGCATTACCTTTTAGAATCATTTTTTATTCTGATTAACTCACTTGAGATTATTCAAGATGTAGAATACTATTCATGCTCTCATTGTTTTGAATTTTGCTCTTCAAATTTTGAGATATTCTTGTATTATTAACCAGCTATTTTTAAAGACCAATGAATATTAATTTTGAGATTTAACTTCAAAAGAATATCTTTTAGAATACATTTATAACACCTAGTTATAAAACTTGCCTTGATGTGTCTATATGGAATTACATTTCTGAAGTAAACTGACAATATGAGAAGAAACATTGTGTTTGTCTGAGAAAAGTGTTTTTATTTAAAGATGAAGTGCTCTAAACAGTTTTGTTAAGAAATATAAAGGGGGCTGAATGTCTACCATGTTCCATCTCTTAACTTAGATGATCCTCAAAGATATATGACAGGTGTTGTCATTGCTGTACAATTTTACATAAAAGGAGGCTCAGGCATAGAGAGGTAGTTTTATCTAGTACAAAGCTACAAAACCAGCCTTTAAATTTAGGCAGTCTGGCCTTCTAACCATTATTTTGTAATACATCTTTATTCATAATTAATATGTGGGGATATATGTCATCTACATATATATCTACATTTTGCTGAATGTTATGCTTCAGGGAAAATTATCAAATATTCATGAAATTGTCATATATTTTTAATAAATTAAGGCTTTATTAATGATTTATACTTGTTTATTACTGAGAAAGCTTTTGAAGAGGTGACACTATGAAAATTACTATTATTTTCCTTTTCCTTTCTTTTGAGAAAAAAAATGTGGTCTTTGCTCAGTGTTTTTAAAACTGAATACTGTGAAGAGTTTATAAATACTCAAAGAAAGCATCCCATTATGTGTGTCAGAAAATGAAGAGTAGAACTTATAAAAGTAGTTAGAAACCCCATTATCAAATCCCTGGCTATGAGACTAGCTAGGAAAATACACACCAAAATTATATTAGAGTGAGTTCTAATTTACCATAAAGTAATAGGAAAAAAACCACAGAGGTTTATTTGTCCCTTATATTTATAGGGAGAAACTACTATCATCATCCCCTTTAGGTGGCTAGTCAGGGACATCTATATGGAAATAAGATTGGAAAAGGAATCTCTAGCCAACTCATTTGTAACAATATGTATTTGTATTAATATGTATTGTATTAATATGGCATCCCCAAAAGTATGGTCCAGGAACCACTGATATCAAATCACCTTCAAACTTATTGGAATGGATCCAACCCACATACTAAACTCTCTTTCTGGGAGTTGGGGTTTAGAATCTACATTTCAACAAGTTTGGGGATTCTTGTTTTCCCTAAGGTATGACATAGATAACTTACATATTACTGCAGAATGTTCAACAGCTTCAGGACCAGCTATTGAGAACAATTGCATTCAAGAACTGTCTTTAATATTCTGTGTGACTTGCACTGATATCAACTATAATTTTCATGTATAATCATATATATGTATTGTGTTGTGTGAAAAATTTTCTAGGGAATGTTCATTTGATTTTCAAAGTCTCTATAACACACAAAAAATTAATGACTTCTTGTTTCTTCTCTCTCTGAAGAACAAGAAAATTCTCAAATACTAGCTAAGACATTTAAGTAGAGTCTTCTCTTTCAAAGTAATATATTTCCATTGCTACTTTAAAAATTAAGGAAAGGTCATCAGCACCTGGTTATCTCTCTTCCTCATGATCAGGGAAGGCTCTGGAGGAATGACTTTTTCTTCTGCCATATATAACATATATGGCAGAAGAAATATATATATATATATTATGAAGAGAGAGTGTGTGCACACACTTCTCAGGTATAGACAACAAACTAGCTTATGTTCCTAACATTATATAATTACTGTGCATGTATTTGTGTTATTTATGCATGCTTTGTCTAAAACTACCTAGAGGCAGAGTCTTTAATTTTTGTACATCATCTTGACCTTGGGTTTCAATAAATTGAAGTTATCAAATGGTCAAATTGTTCCTCAACATCTTATGAAGAGAAAATGTGTCAGAGATACCTTTTCCTCTATATCTGCAATAACAACTTTTAAGATTTTGCTTCCCAGTATCTCTTAAGAGGTCATATTTGGGTAAAGCATGATAACTGTCAGTTTCACATATCAATTCAGAGTGGCTTTCTGTGTACTGTGGTCAAATCACTAATGGTTGATGACAATGGCATATTAAAAAAGCATCAATGAAATTTGAATACCTGTGGAGTGCCTGCCCAGTTTTAGCATTCGTAGAGCCCTGAGCAGCCTCAAAACCTGGACGATGCGTCCCACATTTTCCAGCTCTTGTGTGGTCTGGCTGCCGCTCAGGCTTTCTACCAAGAGAGTGATGTAGAAGGGCAAAATGGCAAGGAGGTCAATGATGTTTGGCACCTTTCTCAGGAAGCGGCACCTGTCCCGCACACACAAGAAGCGCAGGACAAACTCCCCGGTGAACCAGCTAATGCACACATACTCCAAGATCTCCAGCAGCTGCAGGTTCAGCCAACTTAATTCAGCTGACATCAGGGCCATATTGACGATGGACACCGCCACGAAGATGATGGAGATGACCCCAAAGATTCGGGCAGCTGTAGAAGACCCAGGTTTCTCCAGGATATTCCAGAGCTTCTGGCGGACAGTGGGACAAGGTCCTTGTGAGAAGTCCTGTTCACTTTCATGTTGGCTTTCCTGATCATCTGTGTCCTTCTTAAAGTCTAGAGTTTCACTCAGCTCCTTTCTTCTGAAGTATCTTTTAGAGAAGACAACTTGGTGATTAGTTTAACTTTAAAAAAATACAGAAGTAGAAGAGAAACTTGACAGGGAGGTCATACTTTTATTTCAGTTAAAAAAAAAAAAAGTCTATTCATACTTTACCCAGTTTGTCTCCTGCCCACAGCAATTGAGAATTTCTCACTTAGGATCATGATTTTTAAAGTGACATTTTCTTAGTAGGAGTTTATGCAAAAGGATTTTAGACATAACAAAGCAACTGTGGATCAATGCATTTTTATTACCCATGTTCTGATAACAAGAACAGCTGTTTGCCATATGGAACTTTGTTGTGTGTAAAGGAAAGTTATTCATGAAGAAATGGTAGTAATGACAAGATAACAGCAAAGTCCCCATCAAAGCTCTACCATCATCCAGTGAAGGAACCAACTTTCCTTCTGTATTTAAAGCAGTTCTCCATGCAAGTTTTTCAAAAAGTTAGTGTCCTAGATGTAACAGTGCTCTATACCAACACCTTCACCCCTAGATTTCTTTCGAAGCACAGCTTTTCTGACTTATTCTATCAATCACCAAATATTTATTACAAGTCTTGCTTTCCTTATCTTTTACATGAAATTAGCATAACTCACTCAAACAATAGGGACAAGAAAGTTGAAAAAGCTGAATTCAAAATCTGGCTTTCCTGCTTCCCAGCCTCACAACCCCACCTCATCTTCCAGCCCAGAGGCGGCCACACCTATTCATAGGCCTGGTTTCAGCGAAGCTTACGTAAAGCCTCACATCTTTACCTGTGCCTTCCTCTCTGCATCACACCTACTTCACGCCCCCTCCTTCCCCCAGCCACCGCGCCTCACGGGTACCTGTCCCTGCAGCAGGAGTCGATGCTGAGCTCGTCGATGCCCCAGTACTGGATCTCCTGAAGGAAGGACAGCGCGCACAGCTGCTCCATGACGTGCAGTCGGCCGGTGCGATAGTAGTGCAGGACATAGCGGAACGCCTGCGAGCTGCGGTCGAAGAAGTACTCGTTGTCTACTGGGTTGGCGTCGTCGCAGAGCTCTAGGGGGCTGGGCGCTGCAGCCAGGGCTCCCAAACGGCGGTAGGAGGCCACCACCACCGCCAGCTTGCCAAGGCGCGTATGCGGGAAGCAAGACAGCGCCTGTTGCGAGAGTACGAAGCGGCTGCCGCCTACGTTGACCGTGAAGCAGTCCCCAAGCGCTAAGGGCTCCCCTTCACCCTCGCTGCAGAAGACGCTGGAGTCGAGAGAGGCCAGGGAGCAGCTGTCCAGCGGTGAGCCCAGCGGTGTCCGGCCGCTATGAGGCAGCTCCATTCCCGCCGCCACTGCCTGAGGGCGCCACAAAGTTGGGAACACGCTGGAAGCCTCGGTCCCGCGAGGGCGGTGGCACGGCCCCTGGTGACGGTCGGGATTTCCCAGCCTCCCGAGGGAGGTGCCTCCCACTCGCGCACCCCTCCTCGCTCCACCCGCTGTGCTCGTTCCCCTTCTTGTCGCTAGGGAGCTGCGAGTGCGCGGTAGCAGCGCACAAGTGGCAGAGCTGGGAGGCTGGGATGAGAGGAGAGGTTTCGCCAAGGGAAACTGTTATGTATAGACCCAGCCCAGGACAGCCCCAGGAAAAACAGCCAGTCGCTGTGGCTCTTCCCGGATGTACGCACCCCTCCGCCCCCAACTCTGGAATTGGGATCCCCATCTTCAGTAGCAGGGCTTGGAGTGCGGAGGGGTTGGGGAAGGGAGTGGGAGAGGGAGGTGTAGCTTGGAGTGGGAAGAAGGAGGGGTGCGTACTCTTAGCCTGGCGCAAGCAAAGACTATGGCGAGACTCACTTCTCCAGGCAGAAGATCAAAACAAAGTTTAGAAAGCCAAGGAGGTGGTAATTGGGTCTGAGTCCTTGCTAACTTGAGGGCTTGTATTTCCCCCCTTTTCTTTCATTGTAAATATTGTAGAGTCTCAATAGGGGTGTCTGGTCCAGGTGTGAGCGCGTGGGGTAGGGTACCTGTAGACCTGGGCTGCAACCTTTCTTCCCACTTCATTCTTGTCCCAGTCTGATTTGTTATTCCTGCTCTATTTTCTTCTCCCTCTTCCTTTAGTCACCCCGCTTTGTTGAGATATAAGGCTAATATGATGAGTTTTAATTAAAATCCTAGGGGGTCACTAAGAACTAGAGGTCATCATTGGGAGCTCCCACCCACTGGGGTGTCCATCCTGCATTGAGACACTGTGCATTCTTAAACTTTCCGGGAGAACAGGCTCTCAGCTTAGGAAAGGAGAGAGGCGGAAAGACCAGGGATAGCACAAATTTGGGTTGGAACAGGAATTTAAACATTAGCGACCTCGCGGTAATTGGAGAAGCCTAGAGCAGATTCCCAGGTGAGACTAAAAATGTGCCCTCCGGACCTCTTGGAGCTGCGCCCTAGCCAACGTGTTGGACTCGGGGCAGATAAGGTGGAGTGGAAACTCACCTGCAGCTCCTGGCACACCTGGGCTGCGCTCAGCTGGCACCGCTGATAAAGTAACCTTCCTTTAATTCTCCTAGTCCATGCGTGAAGCCGGACTTGACCCGTCTGGAAGAGAAACTGCTCACAGATCAGCTCTTTGCCAGAACTTGCTGCCACGCGGAGCCTTCACCATTTAGCGGCTCCGGGCCTCTGGGCTCTGGGAATCAGCCGCCCCCGCCAGGGAGGACTCCAGCCAAGGTGCCTAGCTCCAGCTGAACGGGTAGATGGAGAAGAGGGAGGAAAATAAGACCAAGGGAGGAAGAGAGGCGCTCAGTGATTCTGAATATTAGATTATGCTGAAGACATCTCAAGAATTATAGCATTTGATTCCAGTTCTCCTCAATCTGTGTTCAAATAAATGCCAAAATTTCCAGACTATTTAAGTGTGCTAAACTTGGAATTAGGGCAGTTCTATGAACTGCTTTGTGTGTTATGGGTCAAGGTTTTCTCATTATTTCCAACAAATATCTCAGAATACTAATTTTTTTTTCCAATTGCATTTTCTAAGAGGGTGAATCGTACTCATCTTTTTTTTTTCTAGTAAATAATTTTACAAAGTATACAGGTACAAAGGATGAGCAGGTAGCTTGATACAATAGGGAGATCTTTTCCATATATTAGACAGTAACGTAGTGGTTTAGCTCTGGCTTTGTCACTTGGCTGTGGGACCCCCAGCTGCATTTATTTCATGAATCTCAATGTCTCAGCAAAATTTCCAATTTTAATAAAAACACCCCGCATTTATTGAGTACTTTTTTTTTGAGAGAGAGAGAGAGAGAGAGAGAGAGAGATTTTAATATTTATTTTTTAGTTTTCGGGGACACAACATCTTTTTTGTTTTGTATGTGGTGCTGAGGATGGAACCCGGGCTGCACGCGTGCCAGGCGAGCTCGCTACCGCTTGAGCCACATCCCCAGCCCTTGAGTACTTTCTTTATACCAGAAAGTTCTGAAGTCTCTTCACTCATGTATTAACTTATTTTAGTTTAATAAAAACACTATGAGGTAGCAAATCTACACATCTTAAAAAGGGGAAACAGACACAGAGGAATTAAGTGAATTACTTAGGATCACAATACAAAGTCGAACCCAGGACTCAAGGTCAGAGTTTGCCTTCATAAGCAAATGCTTGGAAATTATAATTTTTGTTGATTTTAAAAAATAAACCAGTATAGCTGCTTTTGTTTTATTTATTTTTTTTTTGCAAGTTTCTAAAGAAGGAGATATATTCCTTGATATACCAGGCATGATTTTAGGTGCTTAAGAGGCATCAGGGAAGAAGATAGACAAGAGCTCTGTCCTTATGTAGCTTACAAATTATCTTGTGAAAAGAACAGGGCAATTTCAAAACATTTGAAATTGTATAATATTTCTAGTTTTGTTGCCTTAATAGTTATCCATTTAGTTACCTGTCATCTGTATAAAAAGTACTTCCATTTAGAAAACACAAAGAGGCTAAAATTATCTCAGTAAATAATTCTTCATCATGTTTAGGTATTATTATTATTATTTCATAAGGTAGTAGAGCTCTCCTTTATGCTGAGGGAAAACTTCTAAAATCTCCATTACAGATGATTTAGGTATTGCAAAGGGCAAAAGTCCATAGTTCTGTTAAGCCTTATTTGTGCCATGATTAGTGATAAAGTTCTACACTAGCTTTACAAATCATGGTGAGGAAGGAAGAAAAATTTTAGGAAGAATGACAATACTAGGTGAGAAGGGAGATTTTGAACAAGTAACCTGAGGCTGTGAAAGGTGTTTGAGGCTTGCAGATCTCCTCTACTGCCTCCAAGCCCCTAACCCTGGCTTGTAATGAGTGGTGTTCTATAGGAGTAATTATAATACTAACCACTTTCAATGTTAGGCCCTTTGCTAAGCATCTGACATCTCACAATGATTCTATGGAGTATGTATTGTCATCCCTGGTTATAGATGTAGACTTTGACATACATGAGAACTAAGTAACTTCCAACTTACATAGTGAACATGTGAGAGGGTGTACAGAGGAATTGAAACCAGGGTCTTTTTGACTCCAGATTCTATCTCTATGGCTAAGACTTTAAATTCTTACTTTGGGTTTTGACTATGAATACAACAACTTACACTTATTAAGGCAATAAGAATTAGAGACAAGATGACTAGACAACTGGGAGAGTATAAACATAAAAAGACTTTTTAAAAGTATAGTCTTTCAAATACCAAAACTCTCTTGTTTGTTCCTTGTCTTGTTACTTTGAATCTATGGACACTCTTCCCTCCATGATTACCTAGGTTTGAGTCAGAGGCCAGTGACAAGCATGTGAAAAATAAAAAAGCAGCTGTGTCTATTCACAGGATACCTTTCCTGGTTCCTGATTCTGACTGTGATACACCACAAGGTAGGCCAAGAGGTGAAGAATTACTCACAGGTATTGGGGATGGTGAGGTCTTGCTTTCCATTTCATTCCTACATGGCAGTGGGGGGGGGGAGTGACTGTCATGTGGGAGGCTTTGCAGCATTGCCATGTGAACACTAGACAATTTAATGGGTTTAGGCATATTTTCGATTTGTGAGATGTTATATTCAGGTGATTTTCCATCAAGATTCCTGTTATGAAATCATTAGTTTTTGGCTTCCTCTGTCAAGTCTACCCGTTATCAATTTGAGTTTTGAATCTGCAGCTGCAACTGGTGTTTTTAATTCTTTCATTTTTTAAAAATTGGTATTCTAAATTCATTAATGATCAATTTCCATTTGTAACAGTCACATTTTCAAATTGAATAAAAAGAAAAATCATGATGTACTTTAAATGTCTGACACTAGTGATGATTATGAAAATAAAAGTTGAAAGTCATTTGACTTATTTTAGAAAATTTTATTATCAAAATATAGAATGTTTTGTTGAGATTTTTATAAAATAATGGGGATATTAACATTATGTTCTGTTTTTCATGATCCATTTGAATAGTATATTTTGGCGTTTTGTGAAATCATCTTTTATATCAGTGTTTTAAAGTTATAATGCAGACATGATGTTAAGTCATTGAAATGTTTTTTAAGGAAAATATACACTTTGGGTATTAATTTATATCTAAAATACTGAAAGTTTACATTTATCTTGGTAATTGAAGGAGATAGGAGTGGATACTTTTGAAAAAAGAGCTTCATAGAATTCAATTTGGGTAAACTCTACACTTTTCCTTTTGAGTCTCTTCATTGTAGACTCATGCATTCATATTCAATTCTTTAATTTTTATCACCCATCAACAATCTAGACCATATTTCATGTGTAGTGTACATACCTTTGGCCCTGTGTTTGATTTCCAAGGAACTGACAACTAGATAACTCAGTTATAATTACATTTAAAAATGCTTTTGTGTATGGACAAAATGGTTTCATGTTCCTTCTCTTCATTGCATTGAGATACATTTAAAGAAAAAAGAAAGTCTGATGAATTTTATCTATTCATCTTTCATGTGCCTTCTAGGTGCTTGGAATAAATCCTCCCAACTGTACGACAGCCCACTCTAATGCAGAATTTAGCTTAATGTGGGCTTGTTCTGGATTCCTTCCAAGGGGAGGCAGTTATCTTTGGAAGTACCCAAGAGCTCATTTTTATAGCCTAGTCTGCTACAGAGATAGCAGCAAGCATTGATGAAGGCAATGATGAGGATAATAATAAGATATTAATAGCTGCTATCTTTACTTATTCAGTCACTGTTCTGCCCTTTATTGACTTGTGACATTAACAAGTTCTTAGGTCTTATTTTAATCATTTCTAAAATAGAGGTAACAATAGTAATTTATGTTATTGCTTAAAAGTTAAATGAGATAATCCATGTGAAATGTTAAGTACACTGTCATATTATTATTATTATTATTATTGCCTTTTATTATTATGTCTTAGGAATGTTTTTCTGATATCCCTCTCCTATAACTTATGTAATACTTATTAAGCGATAAGAACTTTACAAACATTATCTCATTTTGTGCATGTTTCACATAACCGTGCAAAGAAGCCGCTGGTATTATTCTGATTTTTTAAGTTATCAAGTTCAGAGTGTTGGCCTATGTTCTCTCATGTCACACAGATAGGAGATAGAGTCTCAAACACCTTTGATTCTAAGCCCGTATTTTCTTTGAAGACCATCAATATAAAAAATAGCACAATAATGAGCAATGACTATTAGAGATGTTTTTCTCTTTTCAAGTAATTTTAAAGAGAGAGAACTTATTCATTCAACAAATAATGAAGAAATGACTATATTTTACAGACAATGACCAACATATTGCCTGTGATTTCACATTTCCATAATTTGAATTTTTCTCTTAATCAACAAAAGAAAATAGCTGATTGGATTGATCATGTTATAATTTTCATTATGCCACTATGTTATTCAAAACACACAAGTCAGATTTTCCTGAACTATCAAGAAAATGTGTAGAATCAAGTACTTATTATTCACTGGATTAACTTTTATAATTACACTGAAATGAAACTTTAATAAACAAGATTTAGAGGCAGTGGAGCAAAAGCAGAGTAGTAATCACTTTGATCATCATGTTTTGTGAACTGTTAAGTGAACCCAATATTGAATTTTAAAATTCCAATTAAATTCTTTTTATCCAGCTTTATCGAATTCCCCTATGGTTATAGAGTAGTTGAATCATACAGAACAAATACAAACCATGTTTCTCATTGAGTATATGTGATTTATTAATATTAGGAGTAAATTGCTTTTCAACTTATCCCCCATTTATTTAGGGCTTTCCTATGAAGAAACTTAGTAAACTTGAATTCACTTTGTAATTGGAAGGAAGAAAGGTAATCTTTGCACTCTATATGTGTTGCAAGTTTTTTTATGTTATATTTCTTTGGTTTTCCTGCAATCAAATCAGTATTTAAAAGTCTATCAATCAATAAATATTTATACCAGTGTATTTCTATAAGCTTCTGGAAAGTTATAAGTCTATACAAATAGAATATATACATATTCTATACATTTTATTTATTATATACATCATATATATCACATATGAATACACATACAACACACATGAAAATCAACAATCAAGTTCACTTTACTAAATCAGTGGATCACATTGTCATTATATGTAAGAAAAGTAGTGAGACATTAGAGACACTATAAGAAAATAGTAGAGATAAGGAGAAATGCAATTTTTCTCTACAAAATGGTTCTTAGTTATGTAGTATATTTCCTTTAAATAGCATGCTCATGGCATTTTAAACCTGATTTAATTAAAGAAAAAAAAATATGAAGGAACTTTTTAGGACACATATGCTGAAAATCTATGCTAAAATATTTTTAACAGGCTTATGAAGCCATATAAAACACATTATTCCAGTATCATAATACTTATCTAATCTCAGTTTAAGCACACAGAACATTAATCCACATAAATATTTTATATATTAAAACCATTACATCAGTGGGATCAACCAATTTTGTTTGACTTCCTAAGTTAATGCTTTTTACACTTAGCTGTGTGCTCCACTTTCTTATCCTTTTTTTCACTGATACCAAGAATATAAATAAAGATTTGGAATTAGTACACACAAATCTTATTGATTTGGAAAAAAAAAATCCTGAGATCAGTTTGTGTATTCCAGAGTATATTTTCTCTACACAGCAGAGAAAATTATATTGGTGGCAAGTGAATTCACAAATTTGTCATTCTTCCAACCTGAAGAATAGCAGTAAGCCATATGGCTTCTTCCTTACAGCAGTGCCTCTGATTGACATCTCAGTTTTAGACCTAGCCTCACAGTTCTCCCACAAACAGATTTCCCGGAAATCTAAACCAAATGGGTATCCAGAACAATGTCAAAGCATAGAAAATTTGTCCTACATCTGCTTTTTTGTTTGATTTCTATATGGTCCAGTTTATCTATTTTAGTAACTTTGAATGTTTTACTTTCCTAGTGGTAGTAAGAAGTATCTAGTTTCATATTGCCTACTATTTAAAAGAAAATGGAAATAAGTCTCAATTAGATAATTTATAAAAGAATAAAAATAAAATAGTGTTTTGAAATGTATGTAGGAAATCATCAACTTCATAATAGGTTCAATATTTATAATGACTCTAGGCCACACATGTTTTAAGTTTGATAGCAGAAGCTTAAAGCTTAAGAAAAATCAAGAATAGGTAATTACTGACTAAACAAATGGAAGTTTTGAGGATAACAGATGTTTTATAGATGAATATGTATTTTTATGTATGTACAAAGCTAGTATTTTAATTTTTTTATAAAATTAAGCCATAAATGTGTTAACATTATGTTTCCTCATTTCATACTGTTTAATAAATAGGAAAGTATAGTTTTTTTTCAGCATATGTTAAAAGACTTCATATTTGAAAATGATTAAACTTGTAACTGGCTTCACTTTTATTCTGGTAGTAACACGTTACAGTTGTCGTTGCAGTTCTTTTAAAAAAACATTTCTTGAATAACTAAATGTCAAATAAAAAATAAGTTTGGAAGTACCTGAAAGACATGTAGGTCTTTGGGTCAGACGGTGATAAAAGAGCAAGTGACCTTTGTCAATGTTGCCACCATGGCCAAACACTGCTGCAATTGGAATCATGTCCCTTTGTGAAATGATGACCTACTTTCACCTCCAATCTGAACTAGAATTTGTCCCTAGGGCAATAAGAGTCACAAAGTAAGTAAGCCTCTTTCCAATGAATTGATGGAGGTCACTTTCTTATATAATAAACTCAAATTATAGCTCAGAATAGGTTGTGCTGTGTTGGGATTCTTTTGCAGTCTTAAAAATCATTAGGGATTCCAAACAAATTTTACTTACGTAGGCTGCATCTTGCTATTTATCATATTAAAAATTAAAACAAAATTTTAAGTATTTGTTTATGAAATATTTGAAAAATAATAGTAATAAAGCCAATACATGAAAAAATAGTAATTCATTATTTGAAGATATATTTCTCCCAAGAAATTAGTCAAGAAGGGTGGCATTGTTTTATATTTTTTTCATATGATTTTCATATCTGGCTCAATATCTGATTCTTTGTGTGATATGCTGCAATTTGATAATTTGGTTAAAGTGTTTGAAGAAAACCTAGTGTTAAACAGTAGATAATTTAAAAACAGAAGGGCATTTTAAAGGTTTGGATATGTCATTGTGTGAACTCTTCACTGATAGATACCACATCTGCAGTTGATAGGTTAGTTGGGACATGGAGTCTGACACTGTATCAGTGAATTTTTCATATTCAGTTATATTAAAATCTATCCATGTATCTTGCCCTTGGAAAGATTTTTTTTTTAAATCCATACATGTTTGTTAATTTCACAGTGGCTGTTCCTTAGTCACACAAATCTTTTCAAAGGTGACAGATTTTATTTAAAGAGAAAAATTAAAAATTTATTTAATTAATTTTACCAATAATTTAATCCAGTTTGTAAGTATTGGGAATTCACTAAGCCTTGGGTCATAGAAATACAATACTGTCAGGTTTCCTTGACAGTGACAATCTCCATCGATTAATTTTAAGAAATTATTCACAGTCCTTTGAAAAACTATAGTTTGTGTACCACTATCTTTTTTTTTTCAAGTAAAATAATGATCTATGGAGAGTGGAGATCTCATCTTGTACCTCAGTTAAACAAATGACCTGACACTGAATTTAGTTAGATCATTAAAAGATATGTACCAAGCCATGAAATTTATTATAATTAATAATATTTAATTAACTTAATGATATTTATTATTGTTCATCAAGGACACTGTTAAGCACCTCTGACTTTCTCCCCTAGAAGTATGTCAAGAGCTCAATGACAACTGGTATAGTTTGGTGCCACTGCTTTGAGGCATGCTGAAACACTTTTACCCCTCATTGCTTTTGTATCTTAAGTGCAATGTAGTCAGTGAAAAACAAAAGTAGTGCCTTGCAATAATGAAAAAAAAATATCAAAATCCCTCAAAGGATCTCCTCAAACCCCTGGAATCAATAGAACACACTTTGAAAACTGTTGTTCTAAAGGATTTGTGTAATTGTACAACTTAAACATAGAATTTATGCTTAATTTTAAATAATTAAAGAAGTGCAGGATTTTTATGATTTGTAAGGTTTCATCAAAACCTTTCTTGTATACCTAATATAAAGATATACACACATATGTATAAATATGTGCATGTTTTTAGATATACAGAGAAAATGTAATTCATTTATCTCCTACTATTCAGTTATTTCTTGTAAATTTTTTTCACGGTAGGAATAAGGTAAGCCCTTCTTTTTAGTACAATCAAGTTTCAATCTAATGCAATGATTTAAATATTCCCTTTAGGTAATGCACAGTTTTGGGGGGAAATGCCTAGTCTTTCAGCTTTTAGCCATCTTTTACGCCTTTCTCCAAATGAGCAGGGTGCAGCCCTGGGAGGTAAAGTTCTCTTGTTTAGTCTGCTCCATGTGGGTAGGATCACTGGTTAGTCAAAGGGCTTTCTGCACTAATGACTACTAGGGCATTCATGGTGAAGAAAGGCTAGCTACCATGGTTAGGCCATTTTCCTTTTCCTTTGCCCAAGGTTACAGATGGCCCAGAAAGCTTCTTCATCTTCTCAGCAGTGGAAGGGTCCACTTTTGGCTTATCTACCTTAGGTTTAACTGTAATTTTCTACTGTTATTTTCACAAAATTACACCTGCCCAATAGAGGAAGTGGCTGGGTAGAGACCATGCACCTGCTCCCTTGTAGCTTTTCACTAATATGGATAGCACTGTTAACCTACATTTAGTGGGCTCCGTATTCCTCCCAAAATGTCCTTCTTTAACCTTCCAGTGTTCATCATCAATGTGTGAATGTGTGTATATATTTTTGAAGGACACAGTAACCAAGTGGCTGATCAGCTAGATATTTCTATCCCTCCCCTTTTTTTCCTATAACTATTTCTGTTTTTTTTTTTTTTTACCCTAAGATATTTATAAGTCAGGGATTCTCAATAAGTGTTAATACTTCAGCCTTAAGGAGACATTTGGAAGTGTGGTTTGATGGGGATGGATATTTTTACCTGTCATGATAATTGAAGAATGTTATTGACAATTACTACCCAGGAACAAGAAACAGTAAATATCCTTTAATGTACAGGCAATAAAGAATTGGCATTTATCAAAGGCAAATAGCTCTCTGTGAAAAATACTTTACAAAACAAATTCCTCAGATCCTTAGGAAGAAAGCTTCATAGCTTAGCCATGATCCCTATAACCAAGACCACATTAATTGTCCAGGTTTCCCACAGCTCTCTAGACAGAGGATTTAGGCTGACTGAAAAAAAGTCATGAAAATTACTGTGATTATGTAAAATATGTTCATATATCAGATTTTTGAATTTTTTTAAAAAAATACCTTACCTAGGAATAATAGATTATGCACAATAAACAGCATAAAAAATACACATGTATTTTCAAACCAAACATTAAATAACATTGCTTTATTGTGCTAACTGTTGAGAAGGTGCCTCATTAAAATGGAGATCCTTTGGATTGTTCTTTTCATACAACATAGATCCTTTGGATTGTTCTTTTCATACAACATTGCCACATGTGTTCCACACCTTAACTCCCAAAATTTCAGCTGAAATTATTTTCTTTAATATCTCTGATCAGCTTTCTCAAAAACAGAATGCCCTGAACAATCTTCGCTAGTTATTGGCTTTAAGTCCAAAAGTATAAACAAGAGTTACTGTTTTCACTACTTTTCTGTCCACTTCTCTATACATTATGAATCTTGCTTTCATTTTATTAACTGTGTTTATCAACTGAATCCCTCCTATATGAGAAGATAGTTTGCATATAAAATAACGTAAGGGTTGCCTATAATCCCAGCTACTTTGGAAGCTGAAGCTGGAGGATTGCAAATTTGAGGCCAATCTGGGCAATTTACCACAATCTTGTCACAAAGTGAAATTAAAAAAGAGCTGGGGTGTAGCTCAGTGGTAGAGCTCTTGCCCAACATATACATGCCCAATGTCTTGGGGTCAATGACCAGTACCACAAATACACACAAATACTAAATGTAGTGCAAATTAATAATCACATGTATTTTAGTTACTTTTAAATATTGTTCATACAGAATATTTCAAACCTTACTCTTGATTTAATAAAACATATACTGTATGCTTAAAAATTTTACAAAATTCCTTAAACTTCATTGATAAACTTTGATTTCAGAGTCAGAACTGTCTACAACTTGTAAAATACTTATTCTTTAAGTCAATGCACCATATTAAAAGCATTCAGATTCAATATTCTCTCCATTGGATATGATATATCTCCCTGTAGTTAGTCTACTGTTTACATTTATTTAATTTTCTTCTATTTCCCCCACACATTCATTTATTAATGGGCATATATTATATCTGATGAGAGCAATACATTTGAATAATTTTATTTTCTATAGAGAAAATTAAGGGAGTTGCATGATGGCTATTTCTTGAATGTGAATTGACTTGGAATGGTTTAGAGTTGATGGAAGCTTTGGAGATATTTTAATTTCAGAAGATAGCAATGACGTGTGAGTTATCATACCAGTTACAGAAACCATAACAACATGCAGTATACAGTATATGCTTTAGATGTTCTCTCTGCCTTGAAGCATGCCTAAGGTAAATTAGCTGTTTTATTGATACCAATATCAGAAGAGAGAGACTCATGTCATCTTTTGGAATTTTTATTTAGTCAATCTACTCTTGTTCTTTTGTAAAATGTCAAATTGAATATCAAAATAACCTTTGCCAGCGGTTGACTTATTTGAAGTTTGTTTTGATTTAATAGTTTTTCTTTGATCTCATATTTTCAATTTTCACAATTAGCGTGCCTACTGCTGTTCATTCTCTTTCACCTTTTGTAAATTTAATAGTTATTTTTTTTAAAGATGGTGCACTTTGGGAGCTCAAAGATACTGATAACCATGTACTGTGAGTGGTTTTTAGTATACTCTGAAATTTTAACATATGGCTAAAATGTCATTTGCAATGCAGAACTGAAAGTAGTACATTGTGCTCCCTGACACTTGTTTCGTCATCTGTAATGAGGGACAGACTAGATACTTAAAGTGAGAAAGTCAGAAATATATTTAAAACTGACCAAAAAACCTGCAAATATTGTCCAGCAAAGTTTTTTGCATATTCACTGAAAAACAGCCATCAAACCAAACAGGAAGCTGGAATGGTTAAAAGATGGTCTTGGATGGGGTGTCATGATTAGGTTGCTAAGAAACAGCATTTGCCGAGTTCAGCTAAGTCTCCATGGATGAAACAGATGAGATGGGAGTGTGTCCTTAAAGACTGAGGAAGAGAAAAAGGCAAGGCAATGAGGCCTGTCTATTGGGATATCCAAATTATTATTATTTTTTTTTTGGTGTGACTGTTTGATAAGTCTATGAGGATTGGAATCTATGAGGATCAAATGAAATCATATGTGGGATTTTAAAAAACTTTTAAGGTTTTGTTATTATTTTTCTTTTCTGGGCATTAAATACAAAAGTGTTACTAATCTTTAGCAACTGCACTATGTATGAAGTACTAGTAAATTCTCAATTGTCATTAGGCTCTCTGGAGCACATCATAAGCAGAAAAGGTAGTCAGTTTCTTCATGATTTCATCCTCTATTACAGAATCAGTTTCTCTTTAAACCCATTCTTAGACACAAAAGAGCCAGTTGGTCTCTGATTACTGCACCCCTGGCATGGCTCAATTGCTGTTCCTTCTAAGAATTCAGTGATTTTATTTATTTCTTGAAACTGCTTTAGCACACCCTTAACAATATCTGTTCTCTTTCTTGCTTTGGCTTTGGCTGCTTGACTTTGGTTCCCCTTATATCTCATACATTCGGGTATACATACCTCATCCATTCTTCTCATATTTTTATCCCAGTAAGATCTGAAGGTAGAATCAAAGCTGCCTAATTTTTAACTGTAGAGTAGATAATTTTATTATTGCTAGGGGCTATTCTCAGGATAGAGAGTCCTTCCTACTTGTTTGTTAAGAATTTGAGGTAGATATGGTATTGTATGATTCATCCCCATTAACGTGCCCTAAACCTTCTGGAGGTCTTACATATTATTAGAAAGTGTTTTGTAAAATATGTGTCTTTTAAAAAATAGAATGTATTTGAATTAAACGAAATTAGAGAGCTTTTTTTCCCTCTCCAAAAAATTTAAAATCCATTCATTCCTCTACTTCTTCACTGTTATGGTTTAGATGTGAGACAATGCAAGAAGGTTTGGAGGAGAAATTATTGGGTTATGGCCTTAACACAATCAGTAAATTAATCCCTGATGGGATTAATTGGTGGTAACTGAGGTAAGGTGTGGCTGGAGGAAGTGGTTCATTGGGGGCGTGGCTATGGGGCATATATTTTGTTGTCTGGTCAGTGGAGTCTTTCTCTGCTTTCTGTTCTTCATTTGAGCTACTTCCCTCTGCCACACTCTTCCACCATGATGTTCTGCCCCACCTTGAGCCCTGGGGAATGGAGCCAGCCTTCTATGGATCGAGACTTCTGAAACCGTGAGCCCCCAATAAACTTTTCCTCCTCTAAAATTGTTCTGGTCAGGTCCTTTAGTCACAGGGGCAAAAAGGCTGACTAAAACATTTACTGTTAGTTTGTTAGTTTACTTTGGGATCAATCCCTGGTATCCAATAGAGGCTTCCTTTTTTAAAAAAAAAAAAAGCCTTGATTTCCACCACATTTCTGGTCTCCATCATGACATTTAAACCATTTCAATCATGTAGCACTTATTCCTAGCTAAAAGCCTTCAAATCCCCTTTCATTGCATACAGAATAAAATTTAAATTTCTTTCCATGGCCTTCCAACCTTCTACCCTTTTCACTCATCTCTCCCAGCAGTACATGGTGACCACACAGGTTGTGCATCTTGATCATCTGCTTCCTGTCTTATTTGACATCAGTTACAGGCAACAGAAGAAAGGCGTATTTTTGATACCTAATACCTACTCATCTCTCTCCAGAATAATCATGTAAGCCCCAGGAGATAGTGGTCTTGTCTTTATTGTACACAGTTGTGTTATCAGGACCTAATAAGGGCCTGTCTCATAACTGGCACTCCATAAATGTTTGCTAATTGTGTGAATAATTGATTATTGAACCCTAATATATTACTATGAAATAAAGCATTCATCAAAATCAGGTTTGGAAATATTTGTATGTATATAAATATATACATACATATATACAAAATATGTTCACATAATATGTTTATTTATATTTATAAAAAATTATTTATATAAATATATAGCTTAGGCAGGAGCTAAGGCTATTACTAATAGATAGGTTGGTTGTGGTACTTGTTTATGATTCTTTCCTAGAATATTGAAAGGATATGTCTTCTTTTCCAATGCTTTTTTTCTAGCTTAGATAATCTTCAGAAACATTTAAATTTAGGGTTTATGTTATACCAATTAAAAAAGTAAGTACTCAAGCTCAATGCTCTTGAACACCTTTTAAATGCTTAGAAATGCTGACAAAATATTTATGGAGATCTGCCTAAAACATACTCAGTCTTTTATTATTATAATCATAATTATATTCTAATTATACTTTGATTTAGTCAGACAATTATGGAGGTATTCATTGAAATCATGCCAAAATGGGCTAATGTAGAATTTTCTTTAACCAGCTTACATTTTGGTGTACCTTCTAAGGTGAATCTTCTAAGAAGGAACCTTAAGCTACTCATCTTTGCATTTACTGGAGGGATGTTGCTGAAGATGAACAATCTTTTCTATTGTACAATGTCCTCTCTATGAGAATATCCAATATAAAATTACTTCCACTTTAAAATAGAGGAATAATTGCCACTAATGAATTTGTTTTGAAATGTGGACTTTGGAGTATACAGGATTTACTTGCATACTTTTTTGAATACATTACAATCAGTATTCATCAAGTGCTAATCATGATCTAGTTATCCTACAAAGTATTTTATGTGCAGCATCATTCCATTTAGTTCTTACAACATATTAAATAGGTATTTTAATTCCTATTTTATAAATGAAGAAGTGGAGAAAAGGAATGATAAATAACCACCAAAAGTCATCAACTAAGAAATATTAGGATAAAATTGTGAACATGGCCTAACTTCAGTAGATTGGCTTACATCTAGATTAAATTATTTCCTAAACTTTATATTTTTCAGTCTTGTTTTTATCTGCATAAGCAGTCTTAAGTTATTTTAGGGAAAATATGATATATAATGGAATTAAAAAAAAACAACAAGATACTGAACTGCCCTTCCTTATGAGTTGTATGCCCTATCATGAAACTCAAATATATCTACAGGTAGGAAGTCAAGTGTAAAGTATTGTAATATACTCTTTTTGGTGTGTAATCTATCCTTCAATGTGGTATAAATTAAATTCCATTTCTCTTGGATTACTTTTTCAAACTATACCTGTGAGCAACCTAAATTGTTGTGATAGTGAAGATTAAGCTTCATGGTAGTCTTTTAATAATCAGTCAATTATGATCAATGTTTGATATTTTTATAGACTTCATTGAAATTAACAATACAAGATGTTCTAAGATGTACTACAGAGCTAATTACCCTTTAAATTTATATCCAAAATTAAGGCCTGCATATAATATTTAAGACTTCTTGTTTCTCAGTTTTATGAGTTACAAATTTCAACTATATGTTTCATACATGTAATCCAACCTTAAACTATTTGAAACATCAAAGCAAAAGATTAAACATACAATTATAGTTCAAATTGCTCAAATTGCTGTTAAAAACCTAATTTATCAATAAGATGTCTGCTACTTAAAAGTTTTAAAAGTTTTAAATGTACAAAAATTCCATAGAAAGTCTTACTAGCTATAGTGGATGGAAGAGTCATCTTTAATGATAAAAAATACTCAAAGAGCCATTAATTATGTCTGATACCTAGCTAGGTCACCTGCAAGAGCAACAATAAAAGATTAACAAAAGGTACAGTAAATTTCCCTTTATCTTAGTGCTCACTACCAACTATCTTTGTTAAGCAACTACCCTATTTTTCATAATATAGCACCAAACTCTCCTAATTAACTTCTCTGTCAAAATTTTACTTGTTGCCAATTTCCAACACATTTTCCATTTAGTAGCCAGAGTGGTCTTTCTAAATGGGACATTTGCCTGGGCTGGTCTTCTGCTTAAAACACTTCTAGGATTTCATATTCCTTTCAGGATACTTTCCCATTTTTTTTTTATCAAGGCTCCCAATGTGGATTAGGACTCTTCTCCCACTTCATCTTTCACCCTTTTCTTCTGGCCATCCGAAATTCCCCCTACTTTTGAGGATGAGTCCTGTTACAGTTTGGATTTTGAATATCCTCCAAAGCTTCATGTATTGAAGGCTTGGTTCCCAGTGTAGCAATTTTCAGTGGTACAACTTTGGAGAAATGTTTGGATCATGATGTCATTAACAGATGAATCCACCGATGAGTTAATTATTGAATGAATTATTGTGAGATGATGGAAACTGTAAAAGGTGGGGCTTACTTGTAGAAAGTAGATTACAGGGAGCATCCCTTAGGACAGGTATATCTTGTCCCTACATTCTTCCTCATTATCTGCTTGCTGGTTCCCATGAGGCAAGCAGTTCTGGCCTACCACTCTCTCTCTCTTCCATGTTGCTTTGCGTCATCACAAGACCATGGCAATGGAGCCAGCCAACCATGGATTAAAACCTCTGAAACCATGAGCCAAAGTAAGTCTGTCATTCTTTAAGTTGATATTCTCAGGTATTTTATCACAGTGACATGAGATGACACGAACACATATTCAATTCTTTAGCACCTAGGCCTTCACACTATCTATATCGAATGAGTTTCCTCTTTATTTTGATCTGTTTCTGCCTAGGTATTTCATTTTCTTGGTCACCTAAGTTGGGTTTTCCTCCCTTGTTGTGTCACAGTTCCTCTGAGTTCATCCCACCACAGCCGTTACCTACTTACTCATCTGTAATCCAAGGGAGAATGAAACCCATTGCAAAGAGAGAGAGAGTGTTTCTGGTTTTCCATCTTATTCCCTACCCTAACACTGGAGATCAGTATTTAGTAAGCACTCAGTATATCCTCAACATTTTTTTTTTCCAAAAAGTGAATGGATTTTCTGATATAAATACTAATTTATGTTCTCTTATTTTTTTTTCTAAATTTATCAGATTATTGATATAGTCTCCAACTGTTCTTTCTCAACTTGAATTAAAAAACAAATTCCCTTACTTAGTAGTTGCATTTCTTTGCACAAATAACCAAAGTCTTAGTGTCCTCATTTTAAAATCTAAAATAGTAATGGTGCTTACATAATAGGGTTGCCAGGAACAGTACTTGTGATAAGACATGAAACACTTAGTACAGTGCTTGGAACAAATTGAGTGCTTTTTATTATTACTGTAATTTTTTTTTTGTATTTGTTAAACCAAAACTCTTAAGACCCCCCAAAGATCTCTGGAATAAAAGGGTATATTGAGACATTGCAGATGCCAGCCAGTAAACAAAAGAACCAGGTCCTGGGACAAGTTTCCACAACTACCAGCAGCAGGGCTAGGTAGAAGTTGGAAAACTCTCACAGGAACAGAGAATTTTTAAAATATTGGGAATGGAAAGTGCTGTAATATAAATAGCTGTAGTTAAGAGGGGCAGCATATGTGAGGTGGGGAAAGCTTTGGGATGGGGACAGTCTATAAGGAGAAGTCACTGCTGCTTCTGGAAGACTGGGGTTTAATAGTCTACAAGGTTTGTAAATTAACAGGGCAAACTGACCTTGGTGGTTTACTGTGATGGGATTTCATTCCAGGTTTCAATGTAAGCAGACTTTTGGATTAACTTCCTTTATCTCTTTCTCCCCTTCACCTCTGGTCTTTGTAATTAAATTTAGTTCATCTCAGAACTTTTATCATATTACAAACAATGTATCACAGAACTTCAGAACTTCAGTTATACATTGTTAATCTAGGATTGGGAACAGATGGACATGGAATAAAATCCTGATGAGGTTTCTTAATAGATATGTGACTTTGCTTTTTGAGAATTAGTTTTGTATAAAATGAGGATAATAATGATGATACCAACTTTATCAGGTTGCTGGAAGGTTTAGAAAGGATGGTATAAATAAAAGCTTAGCATGTTGTCTGGTACGTAGTAGAGGCTTAATAAAAACAGATACTAGATTTGTTAGTGAACTCATTATCTTTCAAGCTCACCAAACTTAGAGATTTTTATTTCATTCAGTTTTGAATGCCTCACATCAATGTTTTGCATCATATACAACAATGTGTCTGCTTGTAAAAATAGCCTTGAGAAAAGGAAAATATTGGACTACTATTGTCCACTTACAGCTTTGTGTGAGTTGGCATCAGTCAATTGAAACTGGGCTACCCTCAATATGAAAACAAGTCCAAGAGGTACAATTTTGGAATGTGGGTACTCTTCAAGTGAAGATAAGCCTATCTAATGACATTACATTTAGAGAAAAGAGTGTTAAGAGCTGAGAAAAAAATCAGTGAGGTTAATTGGGAAAGCATCAAGGGTAAATTTAACCTAATTCTGAATTTTAGCTATGATTAACCTTTGGGGTTAATTTCAGTGCTCATCAAATTGAATAGAAAAAAAAGAATCATTTAAATAGGCTAGTTTTGCAGGGTGTTATTGTTTGATGATGTAAATCTCATAGAATAAGATAGTTTGGTAAATTGGCCAGTATGTTTTGTAGAGCTGAGGTCTATTGAATAGACTAGGGGAATATGCATTAATTAGTAAGATGTTCGTGTTAAATTGCTGCTAATTTGGGTCTTGTAATTGAAAGGATTTAGCAGACTACAGAATGGTGTTGACAGCCCATTGGGATGGGAAGAAATTTGAAACAGCTCTTCTGTAACTCATCTTTCTATAATATAAGACAAAAGTCTATTTCACTTGACTGAATTAACTTTGTCATTTGAACTTCCTGTCTCCCCTTAAAAATGACAATTATGTATGGGGTGAAAATGATTGAGAGTTCTTGTCAAAATTATATTTCAAGTACACCTTACATTGGTATGTTAAGAGTATAAAATATTTTCAAAAATTGCAGCCAGGTAAAAACTGAAGTTTTCGTTCATTTAATATCACGTGAGTATAAAAAAGAAATACTTCTTAAATTTAATTGTGAGCTTACAGAGGAAAAATGCATGGCGATTCAATAAAAATATGCAATTTTTGAAATCACACTTATAGCTGTATTTCTTGCCATGTAACAAAATGGAAGGTTAGTTCCATTTCAAGAATGATAGTGTGAGAAGCTCATGGACCACTTCCAGGGAAACCATAACAGGTGAGAGTTACTTTTTCAATACTCAAAATGGAAAGTCTTTGGAAATTATCCTAAACATATAAGGCAAATGGAGAGATATTTGTTCAAGAAAATGTATTAAATCTTTGTAAGTACAGTAAGTCTCTGGCACTTTGTCTCAGCCTAGCCTAGTGTCATGGAGACTACTCTGGGCAGGTGTGGTCAAAGAGGACTGGGGCTCCATTGGCTCCCAGCTGCTTGTCAAGGGCTATGGCATCTTTGAAGGGCAGGTCATCAATTCTTGTTTTCAGCTCTGTGTTGCAAGGCTGAATTCCAGGTTAAGTGTGGGCAACAGTTCAACACCTCCCTTCCTTCTTCACCCAGTTCATGCACATGGAGGGGAAGCTTTAATCCAGTGCTGCTGTGAAGTAGGCTGAGAATACTGGGACCCTAGTCACCATTGACACAGCTCAGTGGGTGTGGTTTTGGTGTATATATTTGTATCTGGAGAGTGGAGCCTCTCTCTCTGCTTCTTGATCACCATGATGTGAGCTGTTTCCCTCTGCCACACACTCCACCATGATGTTCAGTCTCATCCCATACCCTGAAAAATGGAGCCAGCCTTCTATGGACTAAGACCTCTGAAACTGTGAGCCCTCAAATAGACTTTTCCTTCTCTACAGTTGTTCTGGTGAGATCCTTTAGTCATAGTAGTTAAAAAGCTGACTAAAACAGGCAGCTATTTTTTCTACTTCCTATTATGATAGATTTGTTTGCATTATCTAAAATTTTACATTACTTTAAAATATATGGAGTATGCATATTTTTTTGGTATTTGGCTTCTATAAGCATACTGTTTTAAGAATTATCCTTTTTGTAGTGTGTATACATAATTTTATTCTGTTGCTGAATAGTATGGCATTTAAGGAATATACCATTTTATCCCCCCCACTTTTTTGCTGTACATTTGAATTTTTCCAGTGTTGAGTTATTATGAATAAAGCACTTATGGACATTAATGTACAAGACTTTGTGTGGGTATATGTTTTTTTTTTTTCTTTTCCTTTTTGCAATGCTGGAAAATTGAACCCAGGGTCTCATGCATGCTATACAAGTGCTCTTCCACTAAACTACATCCTCAGTTCCTGTTTTATTTCTCTCATTGTTTCCATAAGATAATCTATGTAGTCAACTGCGAATAAAGAAAGTTTTACTTCTTTTCTAAAATGGATGAATTTTATTGACTTATTGCACTGGCTGTGACTTGTTGCAGAATATTAAATAAAATTGAAGAGTGTCGATGCCCATCATCTTAGGGAGAAAGCATCCAGTCTTTCACCAATAAGTAGTTGAGAATTTTTTTGTGATACATTTTTCTAGGTCAAGAATGTTCCTTTTTTGTAGTTTGATACAATGGTTTTCGTTTGTCATTTACTAGCATTCCATTTTTAATATGATCATATTTAATCAGGAATGGGTATTGAATATTTTTCAAATGACTTTCTATGTCAATTGAGATGATTATATACATTGTTAATTTAGTCTTGATGTGGTGAATTACACTGGTTCTTGAATAGTAGATCAATGTTATGTTATTATGCTAATCCCCAGTTCATCATGATGTACTTTCTTTTTTAAGTCCTGGTACATTTGATTTGCTTTACTTCTCTGTAGTCCCAGCTCTGTTTAACTGGCTGAGAACCATGTTTCACTTGGGTTTCCCTCCAGGCCTCACAATCTGGAAACTCTTAAGGCTTTATTATGGGGTTTACCTCATTTGCTTCCTGTATTTCATGGATCACATAAGAGAGATGCTAAATCTTATGATAAACAGATATATTCTACATTTTGATTATAGCAGTGGTGTATAAAAATGAGAAGTTTTTAAAAATAGAATAAAGATTGCTGAGTGTTTTATTCTAAATATAAGCATTATTTAGAGGACACCATTCTGAGTTATAAGATTGTGGGGGGTTTGTGTTTTGCCATTTTCTTTGAAATTTTTAACCTGTAAATTATAGAAAAAACAATAGTAAGACAAATAATTTCCACCTTTCTTGTCTGTGGAAATGCAGATTTGTCAGGTGGAAAGCAATTGATTTTTGTTCTGTAGATATTTACCAGTTCCAGGAGAAAAGCAATTGATAATTGTTTTGTAGATGTTTACCATTTGCACATTTATTTGTAAACTCATTTCAGCATCTCTAGTGGAGGAACAGATAGGGGTGTGTGGGGGGAGGTGGAGTGAGTGGGTGTGTTTAGCATTCTTTGAAATTAATGTGTTTCAAGCTTTAATAAAATATAGGCTACATAAAAAATTCAGTCATTTTACATGTATGATCTGATGTGTTTTGAATGGTAAATTAATGACTCTCATACGAATATAAATAAACATTTGTCAAAGATTTTACTTAACTCAGTATTAATAAGACAATCAAAATATGCTACACAAGTTTAAAGGATAACCAAATTCTTAAGAATTTGCCTCTCTCTCTAAAATTTTTAGCTGTTGAAAACAGTTGGCTTTTATGACATTGTCTCTTCAATATTTCTCCTTAATTCTCTGAACGTTTTTCATTAATAGTCTCTTCACAGGACCTGAATATTAATAATCTCTTAAATATTAGAATGATTTAAAAAATCTTCCTAGTTATCTTCTTGCTCTATGGAATTTCCTGCTATCTAATCCTTGGCAAAAGTACCAAATACATACACTGGTAAAAAGAGAGCCTCTTTAACAAATAGTTCTGGAAAAATTGGATATTCTTATGTAGATGATTAAAACTAGAACTCTATCTCTTACCCTGTACAAAAGTCAACTCAAGATGTATCAAAGAGCTAAATGCAAAACCCAAACTATTGAAACTGCTGGAAGAAAATACAGGGGAATATTTAAAAATATAAGACTAGGCAATAACTTTGTGATTGAATTTCCAGTAGCTCAGGAAATAATAACAACAATTGACAAATGAGCCTTAATCAAATTAAAAAGTTTTTTCACAACAAAGGAAAGATCCAAAATAGCGAAGAGATGGCTTACAGAACAGGAGGAGATCTTTGCCAGTTACTCCTCTGACAGAGGATATATATCTAGAATATATAAAGTGCTCAAAAACTTAACATGAAAAGAACAAACAACCCAATCAATAAATGGACAAATGACCAGAATAAGCAGTTTTTTAAAAGAAGTACAATGACCAATAACATTATGAGAAAATGTTCAACATATTTAGTCATCAGGAAAAGGCAAATAAAAGCTACATTGAGATTCCATCTCACTTCACTCAGAATGACTATCATCAAGAATATTAAAAAAATAAATTCTTTTGAGAATACAAGGAAAAAGGGACACTTAAATGCTGTTGTTGGGGATGTAAATTAGTATAGTCACCATGGAAATCTAACGAAAGTTCCTCATAAAACTAAAAATAGGATCTAGCTATACCACTCCTGAATGTATAACCAAAGGAATTAAAATCAGCATATTGTAGAGGTATCTCTGTATTCAGGTTTGTCACAGCATAATACACAATAACCAAGTCAAAGAAGCAGCAAACATGCTTATCAACAGATGAATGGATATAGAATGATCCATTGCACACAATGGATTATTACTTAGCCATAAAGAAGAATAAAATTATGTAAGTTTTGCAGAAAATTCACAGAAAAATGGATGGAAGTGGAGATTATAAAGTTAAATTAAGTCAAATTCAGAAAGATAAGAATTGATATATTCCCTAATATGTAGAATCTAGGGGGAAAAGTTGTCACAAAAAGTAACAAGAAGACTATTAGAGAAGAGGAAGGGAGAGAGAACAATAGAGGGTAATGGGGTGTGACTAAAATCCAAGTACTTGTATGTTCAAATATATCACAATGAAAGCCATAATTAAAATACACTAATAAAATATACATACATTAAAAATAAAGAAGCTGATTACTTTCAAACTCAAATGATGTCAACCTGATAATAATTAAGAACTTCTTATATTCAATGCACTCTTCTATGAATAGTGTGCCATGAACTCACTGAATCTTCACAATAACCCAAAGGTACTTCTATAATCACCATACTTTACAGGCAAAGAGCATAAGGCCTAGACTTTTTAAGAAACATACTAAAGTCCCAGAGCAAATAAAAGATGAATTTAAAATTCAGAGAGTTTCATGCTGGCATCCAGAATCTAACCACTACACTATTTTGCCGCCCTTCACCTTTCCAGTTATCTCAATTCTACACTTTTATTGTCTTTAAGTTTCTTTTTTTTCCCTCTAAAAACTTGCCTTTAATTTCTTGTTCCCTGCAGTATACTTCATCCTGAATTTTTTAACATCTTTTGGGTTCAAACTCCAAATCTGGAACTGACTGGCTTAGTGAGTATGTCACTTAAGTGCATTTTAAAAAATTTTTAAATACGTAATTGGTAGGTTTATATATTGAAAGATGTATATGTTCAAGTTTTGCAATGTGGTGATTTGATCTATGTATGTGTGACTGCCACAAGCCAGTTAAGTAGCACATTCTTTCCTAAGAATGTTATATACTAGATTCTTGTTCATTCTGTAATTGAAGGTTTATACCGTTTGATTTCCTTTAACCAAATCATCATGGGTTTCTTTAAATTCAGGTAAGTCAGTCAACTACAGAAATTCAGAAGTACTTTAATATTTCCTAATCCTATCTTTTTTCAGTGGAAAACTTTCCCCCAAAGGATTAGTGCAGTCTCATTTCTATGGCAACAGATTTTCTTAATTGAAGGGTAGAAATAAACTATAAACCAAGTTCGTGATCTGAAGTTACCCTCCTTCTTTCATCTGTACCAAATAGCAAAAATTCAGTAGTTATGGTTGCAGAAATGCCATTTACATTGACCCCAGTTTCAATCATGTTTTGCTCCTTGCCCAATAGGATAATTTTTTAAAAAATGTAATTCACATAGCAATGAGTATTTTATGAACTGTTACTAATTGAGTCAGAAGTTCATGATGTGCCAGAATTTCCAGTGAAGCACAACCTGAATCCCACTACTTGACATTTGTAAAATGTAGTGAGGTAGGCCCTTTGATTGCCTTCAGAAACTGCATGTCACCTAGGTTCAGTAATTCAGTGACAACTATGGAGGTTTATAGAATGATGTTGAGGGCTTTTTTTTTTTTTTTTAGTTTTTCAGCTTATTAATTAATCCTCTTGAAAAATTCACACAGTCACTGCAGAATCAGTTCCCCTGATTTTCTTATTCTGTTTTTGTATCCCGCTTGCTGTTTTCTTGAAGTCTTTTCCATTTCACATAGAACAAGTCTTGCCAGTATATGTTTGGGTTCATTTTTCTCTGCATAAATCAAGGAATCATAAATCATGCCAAAGGTTTGTCTTGTCACCTCCAAAATGAGTTCTGAATCCAAATACAAAGATGACATCCAGTGTAGTCTTGTACATTTTGACTAATTTTTCCTGAGTATTTCTTAGGTACTGTTGCCTTCCCAGGGGATGAAGAGCACTGATGACCAATTGTTTCGTCGTAAGTCGTCAGTTGGTCATGAACTTCCTGGTCTGTGTAATTACTGTGGCTGGTGATGGGAGTCAGTCTTCAGGAAGCCAGAGAGAAACAAAGCTGATATTGTAGACTCTTAGGTCAGAACTGGGTGGAAAGTATTGGGTTATTTGTTTCCTTGTTGGAGAATGGAGGCAATTTTTAACCTCTTAGGTTAGCACTATATACTACTGACTTGGAATATTGTATTTTATTTTTTCTGAAGAGTCACATTGAGGAATTCACAACGCAATGGATGTGAAAACAATGAAATACTGTCATTTACTTAGGTATTCAACAACTCTTTTCTTTTTAAATGGAATTGAGGGTGATAGAATATATTTTATCAACTAGGGGTCATTTTGTGTATTGTACATCTACTGATTATTAAGATAATAAATACTGATTTTCTACTCTTCCAGTTCATTTTGGCTTGGGGTTTTACATATGCTTTCTCATGCATACCTTAGAAAATAGTATAATTAATTCCATTTTCAATTGTGAGAGAGGTAATGTAGATAATGTAGAGTAGTATTGACCATATGACTCTGAAATCATATTTCCTTGATCTGCCACATTTAACTGTATGACTTTATTCAAATTACTAATTTCTATGTACCTCAAGTCTTCATCAAAGATATTTTTAGTAGTTATCTAACCAACAGTTTTTATGAGAATGAGTTAATATATGAAAGGCTTTAGGACAAAGCTTGGCATAAAGTACTCAGTAAGATTTATTAATTATTTATTCTCCTTCTCCTATTAATTATTATTATTATTATTAAAAATGCTATGTCACAGATTGATGGACTGATGTACCTAATATTGCCTTAGGTATAATGTAAATTGTTGAATTTTTAAAAATACAAATTCACTGACTCTAAATCTGCATTATTTCTTCATTATCTCATAAGATAATTCATCGTGTTATCTTGCAGTGCTATTTACTATATACAGCATGGTAGTGGAGAAAGTAGAAATTGATGAGTTAGTCTTTAGTATTAACCTTTTAGTAACCCCAAATAATGTATTACAACATAGTTATGCATTTAAATATTTCATATAAATATGTATGTACTTATTTCATGAAAATATATAAGCATGCAAATATTTCACTGGCTGAAATAAGTGGAAAATGCTGCTCATAAAGAGAAATATCTGATATGTTAAGAAAATGTGAAATGATTTCCTGATTTTACATAAGGAGTAACTCATGTAATGCGGAGATGGAATTCAATACAGTTATCTTATGTGCTCTACTTCAAGGTACATGTTTGATGCATACTTTGACTAAATCAAAGCATATGAGAAATTTAGAACACTGGTGACTGGGATTCTTGAACTGAAAGAAGTGATGATTCATCTCAATTCTGCATTTCAGTGCTTTCTCCTGAAACAATATATTGTTCCTTTAGCAAGAAGCCATGTATCCAGGGAAATAATTTTCCTTAGCTAATCCCATGCTTAAGTGGAGGGAAAAATTATATGGGAAAAAAACTGCCTCTCTCTTCTTGGCTCCCATTTGAAGGTAGAATAAATAGAAAACTTTCATTGCTGCCTGAATGTGGAAGAAAAGGGGTGTAAGTAAATATGACAGAAGGAAACTTTTATCACAGTTAGTCTCCCTTTATCAAAGGACAATACACTCCAAGTGCTCCAGTGGATGCTTGAAACTGTGGTTAGAACCCAGTCCTACATAGACTATGCTTTTTAGGACATATATGTCTATACTAAAGTTTAATTTGTTGATTTGACACAGGAAGAAATCAACAACAATAAATAACAATAAAACAGAACAAATATATAATATATTGCAATAAAATTTGGTGACTGTCTTTTTCTATCACTAAAAATTTCTTATTGTACTTTTACCTTTTTACTTAAAGGAAACAATTTAAAGCTTCTCTATGGTCTATCCAAATTGCTAACATCATTACTTTTATGATTTGGGTATACTATTAAGTAAAAGAAGTCTACTTGGATATAAACACTGTGATATGGAGACTGTTGATCTGATAACTAAGACTGCTAAGGAGGGTAGTGTATACAGTGTGAATATTCTGGATAAAAGAATGATTCATTCTGAGTGGGATGGAGCTGGATAGCAGGAGGTTTCATCATTCTTCTCAGTGATGTACAATTTAGAACATTGTTTTTGGAATTTTTCATTTAATATTTTCAAACTGTGGTACACAATAGGTAACTGAAACCATGAAAAAGTAAAATTATGGATAACAGAGGCTATTCTAATAATAAAGGTATTATTTTTTATAATAATATACATCAAAATCTGCTTAGAGGGATAGAGGTTTGGTGGTAAGAATAAGACTATCAGAATTATCACAATAATTTCAATAACAAGGGGTAGAGAAATGACATTTAGGAACAGTACAATCTGAAAGTTTTTAGGTTTGTTTCTAAGCAATATCAGCAATGTTCTTTGTAAGCCCAGCTTTATCAGATCTGATGAAGATATTCATTTCCTTGCCATAATTTCTAAGAATATGTTCTTGGACCTATATCTTTCCTAGCTTGTGCCACATAGGAAATTTTCTGCAAGAGGGTATATCAACATTCATTTATATTGAATGAGTCTGAATTGATGCAGGGTAGAATTCATTCCTTTATAGGGAGGGTGAGTGGTTGTTAAAGGTGGCTGGACTTTGAATATTTCAAGTTGGGTAATACTTGTTTCTCATGGACTCACTGAAGTTCTTCTGGTATATGTGACTAGAAAGACATTTAGATGGTTGTATCTAAATACAAGAAAGTACAAATTATCACAGATATCTGCCAACTGGACTTGGGTTACTGCATCTTTAAAAACAACATTTCTTATGAAAGGCTGATGCCTCCTACACAAGCAGACAGTTGCATCATCAAATCTAATGCTCCTATGTATACTTTACTTATTAAACACCCTGGAGGGATTATTTTCAATGTCATTGAATTGTGTATTGGAATTTAGCTCATGATGACTCTATTTATCTAGTGATTGGTAGATGATCTCTCTGGGCTGCAAGACACTGACCCAACCTAAGTGAAATCTGAGCCTGTATTATTTCAGATGTAGTCAAGGTTGAAAAAGAGAAATTTATTGTAGGATTAGTTTGGAAAATGTATGAATACATTCATACAAAATAAAAGAATAAATATAGAATAGATTCATTATCAGAGTGGGTTAATATAAAGAGTTATAATCAATTTCTTAAACTTTCCCTAAGTTTTTATTTTTTTACCTAATATAGATGCAGATAGCTTAAATAGTCTTATAATTCTATACGATTAGATACACAAAACATAAACCTCCTGCTACTCTTTCTATTTTTCTCCCTAGAGGCAATTACACTTACCTAATTTTAATAGGGCTAAAGGAATGGGGTCATTTGTAAAGTTGTTTCTAAGATTCTCCTGCTATTTACAGGTAAATAGGAATGAAGGATAGTTCCTAGCAAATAAAAAGACCAACTACCCTGTAAGAGATTAGCATAAATAATGTTTCTTAGTCTAATTCATAGTTACTGGTCATTTAGGTTCAAATATTTTACTGTTACAAATAAATTCCTCAAATATCTTTATAAATATAACTTTGTGTATTTATCTACATCAGTATTTAGGGAAAATTTCAGAAAATTAAGTACTAGAGGATTCAAATGGAATGTGTATTTCACAACTTTACAGTGACAAAATCTAGCTCAATTTCTCTTCCAGTAGTGACTGAGGGTATTTCCCTGCATACTTACTGTTTTAGTCAGCTTTCTTTATTGCAATGTCTAAAAGACCTGACAAGAACAATTTTACAGGAGGGAAAGTTTATTTGGTGCTCAAGGTTTATAAGTTTCATTTCTCGGGCCCAAGATAAGGCAGAAAAACATGGCAGAAGGTAGTTGGAGGAAGAGCCCAGCTCAGGATGAGGTAATCAGGAAGCAGAGAGAGCTCTGCTCATAAGGGACAGAAGTAAATCTAAAGGCATGCTCCCCCAGTGACCTACCTCCTCTATCTATACCCTACCTGCCTGTAGTTATGGCACATTAATATGTCTGAATGGATTAATTCACTGATCAGGTTAGAAGTTTCATAACCCAATCATTTCATTTCTGAAAATTCTTGCATTGTCTAAAACATGAACTTTTGTGAGACAACAAATATCTAAACCATAGCACTTACCAAAATGAAGCATGATCAATAGTTTTTAAGTCTTTGCTTGTCTGTTAAGTGTATCTTGGGAAAGGTAAAATATATATTGTTTTAATAAGATTTAGATTATCAGTTAGGCATTGTAAAGTTTATGTATGGCAATGCTGAAATCAGGCCTCTCAATGTAAAATATTTAAATGTAGCCCTTCCACCTATTTAGCTTTCCTGCTCCTAAACCTATCCTTGCTAAGACCAAATTACCAAAATAAACCATAACTAGTTCTTCATGACTGAACATGCAGTTATTCTTCCTGCATATCATCCCCCTGCTTAAATTTTCTTATATTTGATGAATATTTATATTTTTTTGTGAATATGGTTGCTCCTTTTAGGGCAGAAATTATATCTCATTCATTTTTATACCATCCCTAAATCCAGTGTCAAAAGCAATACTCAATATATACTGGTTATGTGAGTGGATTGCCTACATGCTTCTAGCCAATGAATTTTCTTTCAGGAGGTCTGAGCCTTTAGCCTCTCTCTTATACCTACCTTCATGCCAGGCAAGTCCTTCTTTCCTAGACCCCAGCCTTCCTAGTCATACAACAAGGAGTTCAACTAGATAATCACTATCTATATTTTGTAAATCAAGATTCTATAATACTTTACCTTTTTATTATAAGTCAACACTTTCTGTGCATATTATAGGATAGAATTTAAATAATATTTTGTCCAATTGCAAATGTCCATCTAATAAATCTATAGAATATTTTTTTCAAATGTGATATTACTTGCCAAAGGGAACATTTCAGACAGTCATCACCTCTCTGCAGTGTGTTAGCCCCATCTAGTGAATGATTAATGAATTCTCAAAAGCCAAGAACATAAAAACATTTTTTAAAGGAGAATTCAATCATATGTTTTCTTATTTCCAGTCTTTTAGCCTTTGCTACTGTATATATAGTCAAGATTGAATGAGTAATTTAGGGTGAGATTAGTTTGGGAAATGTTTGAATGTATTGTAGAATAGGCTCATTTTAAGAATTCGGTAATATTAAGAATTGGAATCTATATTGCAGATCTTTCCCCCAAATTTTTATTTTTGCCAAACACAAATAAATGTGCATAATTTAGTCTTTCAGTTCGATAATATTAGAGACAAAACTCCTAAATCGCCTGCTTCTCTTTTCCCTATTTTTCCCCCTAAAGGCAATTACATTCACAACACTTACTAGACTGTTTTACTATTTTCTTTCATTCTTAAATAATGTGCTACTCCTTGATTTTTTTTTCTCAGCTTTAAGCATGATAAGGATGAGAGTTAACGGTCCTTCATGAGGATGTCATAGATGCTGAGATATGAACTCTTTGAACTTTACTTTCCTGCTCATTCGTACCCCTTCAGAAGTTGTTCTGTTTTGTCACTTGCTTCATCTTCTATGCATTTATCATTAATTTAGACTCAGATTTCTTGCCATTAAAATCAAGGCTATCGACACATCACATATCTATTTATTCCATTTCCTTAAAATCTATCTTGATTTATTATCCTTTCCTGGGATACAGTGGTTATGCCGGATCTTCCTTAATCATCATTCTTGAAGCCCTCTTAGCATCCCTCATGTTGAGTCTCCTGTTTCCTATGCATGTCTTACTTTTTCTTGGTGTACTCATATTTTGAATTTCCAAAGACAGAATACCTGGGAAGTACATTTTTGATACATCTGTGGTGAACATAGTGGATTGTCATTCATTATCAATTCCAAGTTTCTTTTAGTGTATGAAAAGCTAAAAGTCTACGTTTCTGAAGCTTCACACAGTAGGGATATAGAAATACTGTAATATGTACCAATGAAATACAGTGCCACAAATTCAAATATTTAAATGAGGAACAGAGCCACTTTTTTTGATAGGCACTACTGTAGACAGGTACCCTTTGATTATGGTGGTCTATAGAGTGTGGTGGTTTCTGGGTACAAGAGGAAACAGTAATCCCTTTGTTGTCCTGGTTTGGCAGCAAAACTTTCAAATTCATCCTTGAAAGCCTATGTCTGTTTCTCCAGTTATTTGGAACTCTGTAAATAGCTCAAAACTAACTATGGTGGATCTTTTCCCCACATTAAACCTAGAATGACTAATCTTATATGTGAAAGCTTGGTTAGATATAGAATTCTATTTTTTTGCTATTTAAAATATTTATTCATGTATTGTAAGTAATAATGTAATTCATTGTGATATATCCACACCTGCACATAACATAATTTGATCAATTTCATATCCCAGTGACACCCTTCTATTTCTATAGGTGGTTCCAAACTTAGTCTTTTGAGGAACTGTTGTACTTTTTTTCCATAGTAGTTGTGCTAATTCATAATTTCACCAACAGCATGTTTGTGTGTTCCTTCTTTCCCCCATCCATATCAGTGTTTATTATTTGTATTCTTGATGATTTCTATTCCAACTGGAGTGAGATAAAATTCTAAGGTAATTTTGATTTGAATTTCCCTAATTGTTAAAAGATGTTGAATATTTTTCAATATTGTTTGTTGGCCATTTGTATTTCTTCTTTTGAGAAACGTTTATTGGCCCATTTATTTGCTGGATTGCTATATTTGGTGTTTTGTTTTTTGAGTTCTTTTCTTTTTCTGGATATTAATCCTCTATCAGAAGAGTATCTCTAAAAGATTTTATCCCATCATGTAGGCACTCTCTCTAGTTATTTCGTTTGCTGTGCAGAAGCCTTTTAATTTGCTGCCATCTGTTTATTAACTCTAGATTTTATTTCCTGAGCTTTAGGGCTTCTATTGAGAAAGTCATTGCCCAATCCTATATACTGGATTTTTGACCCTAGGTTTTCTTCAAATAGTTTCAAAGTTTCTGGACAAATTCTTATGTCTTTGAGTTAAGGGGGAGATATAGGGACCTAGTTTCATTCTTTATGTGTGGATAACCAGATTCCCTAGCACCATTTGTTACAAAGACTGCCTTTAAAAAAAAAATTATTTCTTGGTGTAGATGGACACAACACAATGCCTTTATTTTTATGTGGTGCTGAGGATCGAATCCGGGTCCCACCAGTGCTAGGCGAGCGCTCTATCGCTGAGCCACAATCCTAGCCCCAAGACTGCCTTTTTGCCAATGTATATTTTTGGTATTTTTGTGCAGGATGAGATGATTGTATCTGTGTGGGTTTGTCTCTACATTGTCTATTCCATTCTATTGGTCTAGATGTATGTTTTTATGCCTGTACTATGTTGTTTTTGTTATTATAGTTCTTTAGTATAATTTGAAATTGTTTTAGTATTTTGTGTTGCCTCAAGCATTACTTTTTTTTTTTTTTTGCTCAGAATTGCTTTGCTTATTCTGCATCTTTGATTCTTTCATGTGAATATTAAGAATGTTTCTTTCTAGTTGTATGAGGAGTGTCACTGGTATTTTGATGGGAATTATATTGAATCAGTAGATCACTTTTGGTAATATGGTTATTTTAACAATATTAATTCTGCCTGTCCAAGAACATGGAAGGCCTTTCCCATCTTCTAGTGTCTTCTTCAATTTCTTTCTTCGCTATTCTGTAATTTTCATTGTAAAGGTCTTTCACCTCATTGATTAGACTTTTTCATAGGTATTTTATTTTTATTTTTTGAGGTTATTGTGAATGGACTTATTTTCCTGAATTCTTTTTCAGTGGATCCATTATTGGTGTATAGAAAAGCTATGAATTTTTTTTTAATGTTGATTTTGTATCCTGCTACTTTGCTGAATTTGTTTCTGAGCTCTAGAAGTCTGGCAGAGATTTTTGGATCTTCTAAATACAGGAACTTATGTGAAAGCAGTGATAATTGGACTCTTCCTTTCCTATTTTAATCCTTTTTATTTCCTTCTCTTGCCTGATTGCTCTGGCTAAAATTTCAAGTACTATATTGAATCAGAGCAGACATCCTTGTTTTGTTCTTGATTTAGAGAAAATGTTTTCAGTTTTACTGTATTCAGCATGATGTTGGTTAGGTTTTTTTTTTTTTTTTTTTTTTTTAATATGGGCTTTTTGGTTTGACGTTGAGATAAGTTTCTTCTATCCCTAATTTCGTGTTTTTATCATAAATGGATGTTAGATATTTTTGGAGTTTTTTTTCCTATACCTATTGAGATCATTATGTGATTTTTGTTCTTAATTCTATTTATATGATGAGTTTTTAAATTTATTTGAATCATCCTTGTATCCCAAATAAAACCAACTTGCTTATTTGTATTCCAAATAAAACACAATCTTCTTAATGTGCTTGTAAAATATGATTTTCTAATATTTATTAAGGATATTTCTATCTATGTTCATTTGGGATATGGGTCTGTAGTTGTTTTCTTTGATGTGTACTTATGTGGTTTTGATATCAGGGTGATACTGTCTTTATAGAATGAATTTTGAAGTGTTGCTGTTTTCTTTTAATGGAATACTTTGAGCAATGTGATTAGTTCCTTTTTAAAGGTTTGATAGAATGAAGCTAAGAATCTATCTGGTTCTTGATTTTCTTTGTTGGAGGATTTTTATTACTGTTTCAATCTCATTTTTTTATAAGCCTGTTTAAGTGTTTCATATTCTCTTGCTTCAATTTGGTAGATCCTATATATCTAGATTTTTTTAATTTCTTCTAGATTTTCCAATATATTAGAGTATATATTTTCAAAATAATCTCTAATGATCTTTTGGATTTCAGCAATATATGTGATGATATCTCATTTTTCATCCTAATTTTATTAATCTGGATCTCTCTTTATTTTATTTAGTTTGGCTAAGGATTTATCAATCTTGTTACTCTTAAATGACTCTTCCCAATACTCTGTTA